>NW_006770402.1:364981-400130 GCF_000442215.2 Lipotes vexillifer | reverse complement strand
ACTAGATACTTCCCCTACGCCTTATACTAAGTCAAATATAAGGGAGATGGCTAGAATCTTCAGTGTTTAAATGGTTCACAAATATAAGAAGGGATTAACAGAAATGGAATAAAAAACAAAAAATGAGAGTATTTAGTTTTAATGCTGGTTCCAAACACACTGTCCTAAAATAATTTGCAAGGGTAGGAGACATTTTGTATGTATGTCACTCTGTCCAATACCAAAACAATTTTGCACAACATTTTTCATCAGAATATACATGTTTGTTCAAATTCTTGATTTGGAATATTTTACCATGTATTATTATAGCTTAAATTTTGTTCTATATTACTCTAAGTATTGAAAATAAATTTAATGTGATATAATTTAATGTGAAATATAGAAAAAAATTCTAATTCTCTGGTTAAATGGATTAATAGAGTCTTGACTAAATTTGACAATGGATCATCTCTTAAAGAGGTGTTAACTGGCCTTATTTCAAAAGCAGAGATCCCTTTAAAATTAGATTTAAAATACAGATCTAAGAAACCACATACTCAGGCAAAAATTATTTGTCAATACTGAAGGGAAAACTGTAATAAGCTTCAAATAAATAAATAGTCTTCTAAAGCTGTCGGTCAGCATGACTGAGATCTGAAAATCCATCTAACCCATCTAAATAGGGATCTGTGCCCCTCAGAAAACATATTTGCCCTATATGCTTATGTTCGGTGATATAAAGACTCAGTTGTCTAGTTTTTACTATAAAATAACGTTACCATAAAAATGATTTTGAACCTCCCTATAGCTCTATATTCATTCTTTATTAAATGCAGAAAAAGCAGAAAGATAAGGGAAAGAAGCAAAAAGCTCAACTTAGCAAAGCAACAACACGTGTGGTGGCCCTGTGGAATCATCATTAGCCAGGATGTGGTCCTCAATGTTTCCAGATTTGAAACTCTATTTTTGGGTATAGCCAGACTGGATCTGGTCTGAAGAGGCTGAATCATGCTAATTAACAAGATAATGATGTATAAAACAGATTCCAATTCATTACTTAACTGTGGAAGTTATATCTTTCCCAGAAAATTCATGTTCTCCTAACCCACAATGCTTTATGTTATCACGATCACAGGGCAACAAATTCATAATCAGAATCTGTCAGTTGTGTTTGAACACAGTAGCCCAAAAAAGGGAATACACATGGTTGTGAGCAGAAGGTCTCAAATGTAGCTGATATGACGTTGAGTCAATCTTCAACACACCTGGGGAGATAATATATCTGCTTCACTTCATTCTCACCTAACACTTCATAGAAATTCAGGGGGGAAAAAACCACAAATTTTTAAGGAACTCACACACTGTAATCAGCATGTGAAGTTTGAAAAAATTCTTTAGGTGATTCTGATATGCAGTTTGAGAACTACTGGTTTTGAGAGATATTTCTTCCAGGTCATGGGGAAACCTGATTAAAATATTCTCCAACATATGATAGTTATTCTAGTATAGTCATACTAATCTCTGCCAGATAGTCAGGTCATACCTTACCTGATAAGCATTTGATAAACCTGATAAACTTATTTCACTTTTATGGCACAACATTCCTTTTTATTGATTATTTCTTAACTTCATTTTATAGATGATGGATTTGAAATAAAATATGTTCAGTAACTTGGTCACTGTCACATTGATAATAAGTACCATAACTAGGATTCAGACACTTGTCTGCTTAAAATTTAAATCCTTACAACCCACTTGCCCTCACTAGGAATAGTGTTTGATGAAACAAGTTATTTCACTGAGTACTATTTTTGAAACCTGACAAATACTCTCCATATTTATTTACATATTTTCTGTAGACATCATCACGTGATTTTTTTTCATATCACATTATAATTGACATTTTGGTCATGTTTTAATTCTGATGATAAACCTTAGTTGGAGTCCAGGAACTCCTAAATTTTCATCACATTAAAAGTAGTTTTGGGTGGGAGACTGGCCAAGATGGTGGAGTAGAAAGACCCTGAGCTCATCTCCTCTTATGAGCACACCAAAATTGAAACTATTTGCAGAACAACCATTGATGAAGAAGACCAGAATTACCAGAAAAGATCTTCTACAACTAAAGATATAAAGAAGGAACCACAATGAGACATGTAGGAGGGGTGGACTCATGATATAATCAAGTCCCATACCCCGAGATGGGCAACCCACAAAATGGAGGATAATTATATTGCAGAGGCTCTCCTCCAGGAGTGAGAGTTCTGAGCCCCATCTTGGGCTCCCCAGCTTGGTGGTTCTGCAATGGGAAGAAAAGACCCCAGAGCATTTGCCTTTGAAAGCCAGGGGGGCTTAATTTCAGGAGTCCCAAAGGACTGGGAGAAGTAGAGACTTCATGCTCAAAGGGCACACACAAAATCTCACACACACTGGGACCCAGGGCAAAAGCAGTAATTTGATAGAAGCCTGGGCCAGACCTACATGTTATTCTTAGAGAGTCTCCCAGAGAGGCAGGGGGCTGATTGTGACTCACACTGGGGACACAGACACTGGAAGAAGCCATTTGGGGAACTCCTTCTAACCCACATGGACACTGGTGCTGGTAGGCACCATCGTGCTATACTCTCTCTAGTTCATGAGCTCCAAAGCCTGGCTCTACCCAACAGCCTGTAGATGTCAGTGCTGGGACACCTCAGACCAAGCAACTAACTGGGTGGGGACACAGCCCCACCCATTGCAGACAGGATGATGCCTAATGACTTCCTGAGCCCACAGCTGCCTCTATACATGGTCCTGCCCACCAGAAGGCCAAGACCCAGCTCCACCCACCAGTGAGCAGGCACCAGCCCTGCCCTTCAGGAAGCCTGCACTAGCCTCTGTGCCAGCCTCACCCACCAGGAGGCAGACATCAGACACAAGAAAATCATAACCCTGTAGCCTGCAGACCCAGTCTGCTCATAGAAGGCCAGACCTTGCCATTGGACCAGCTGGGTCTTGAACCTGTCCACTAGCAGAACAATACAAACTTCAGGACAACTTGGACTCCATACCCAACTGTGTGACAAACTGGACACCCACCACCAGCAATCTGACACTAGCTCTGGGAACCCTGGGCCCTGCAGCCAGACTCCAGGACCTAGCTCTGCCTGTCAATAGTCTGGCACTAACCCAAGGACCTGGCTTCACCCACCAGTGAGCAGGCAACAGACTCAGAGTCTTCTGGACCCTGACACCACCCATCAGTGAACCAGCACTAGCCCCAGGGCCCCCTGGGGTCCTGCAGTCAGCCACCTCATGGCCAGGCCCCACCAAGAGGCAGTTGGCAGCTTCTGCACAAGGCAGGGCCTGGCAACCAACTGGACTAGGGGCTAAACAATACTACCAGACTACTCACAGAGTCAGCCTGCTACAACAGAAGGACTCACATGGCCTTCACAGGGAAAATCTCTAGACATTATAGCTTGGTAACAAGGAGAGTACACTGCTGGGATGCAAAGGATGTCTCCTACAGAAGGCCAACATTGAGAAACATAACTAACCAACCAGATACATAAAAATACAAACAGCAACCAAGGCAAAATGAGGCAGCAGAGGGACATGTTCCAGATGAAGGAACAAGATAAAACCCCAGAAGAAGAACTAAGTGAGGAGATAGGCAATCTATCTGAGAAAGGTTCAGAGTAATGATTGTGAAGGTCAAAGAAATATTAAGCTAAGTGAAATAAGTCAGGCAGAGAAAGACAAATACTGTATGACATCACCTATATGTGGAATCTAAAAAGTACAACAAACTAGTAAATATAACAAATAAGAAGTAGACTCACAGTTACAGAAAACAAACTAGTGGTTACCAGTAGGGAGAGGGAAGCGGGGAGGGGCAGTATGAGGCTAGGGGATTAAGAGGTACAAACTATTATACATAAAATAAGCTACAAGGATATAATGTACAACACAGGGAATATAGCCAATATTTTATAATAACTATAAATGGAGTATAACCTTTAAAATTATGAATTACTATAATGTACACCTATAATATATTTCACATCAACTATACTTCAATAGAAAAAGCAATTTGGATGGATTACTCTGCTTATAAGCAGAACTGAAAACATACCCAACTAAGGTTAAACATCAGTAAAACAAGTGATTAATATATTAGCAACCAGACATAATAGAATTGGGTAGGGGCTTGAAGAAGAAATCACTAGAAGACACTTCAGAGTACATTTTTGGCCTTAAACTTAGAAGGACAAGTGAACAGCATTTCTAATTAATTGTCACTTTCTGATAGCAGAAGAGAAACAGCAGTGTAGAATTCAGCTCTTCTCAGCATTCTGAACAACTTCAGAAGACAATTTTTCCCCTGAATTAACTAGATACATTGTTAATCTTTGGAAAGCTGTTCATATTTACACAGTTCAATTGTCTATCTTGTGAAATGATAGATATATTCATGTCATTGGGGAGTAAGTAGGAACAAATAGGTTTTTCGGAGACCCACAAGAAGGTAGCTTAATGCCACTTCTATGTATCAATAAAACAAAGTCTTGATCTCTAGCAACAATAGATTATTTTAAAACATCTGTACTTTCAGTGGGTTATGTGAACTTTCATTAGGAAGGCTGTATTATGTCTTGTAACAAAATCCAGTGTTAGAAGTACTCTGACAGTATCAGAATTCTCTTTGGAAAGGTTTCTGAAGTTCGTAAAAAGGTAAAGTCTAGGTCATTCTCTCTTAAGGGCCTTAGTCTCCATTGACTCTGACACCCATGCCATGAGCGGATACATTCTTTCTTATGGCATCTGAATGCAGCACAATATCAATTTCACATAATTTAAATGAGAACCGTGTCTATTGCATTTGTGCTTATGCCGTAAAATCAAGATTCATGAGGGCTCAAGGAGAATCAGGCTATGAATGTGTTATAAGTGAGATTGCTAAAGGCTGTAAAACTAAGGAAGTCATGTTATGGCAGTTTGTGATTCCCATTACAAATACAAATTTGAAAAATATATGCTATGTTGTTAAAAACTATAATAAATACAAAAAATTATATTCATTTAATTAGACTTTTCTAGGATTTGAAAGAAAAACATTATTTCAAAAATCTTCTCCCCAAACTGACTGCCAAATATCAAAAGGTTTGTGATGATTTATAGCTGAGGTATTTTTGTTCTTCACAATGAAATGTGTGTGGGCTTTAGCTGACATTCCTAGGTGATTGATCTATACTAAAATATACCTTTTTAAGAAAGAAGATACTTGCCTTAAGGTATAGCTTTCTGAATTCATACAGACACAAAAGAAAGGTCTCAATTCTTAATTCTACTTCCAGTGATTAAGATACTAACTCTTAGATTTTGTTAAGCTTTTACATTTACTTTATTTCCTCTGCCAGAATCATACGCTGTTAATCACATAGCTTTTTTGTGTCATTTCTACTAAATAGAATATCGTTGTTACTGAGTGCAGTTTTGTTTTGCTGTTTCAGACACACAAAGTAGTAGAGTGCCTTTTCTTTTTTTGCCAACACATTTTGAATACACTGTAGTGATTTTAAATAATGTATCTTTTATTTCTGTATTTTCCTTTATATGTATGAATAATTATATGTCACTGGCATTGTACAGATCTTGCCAAAACTGCATTTGTTTTATTAGGATTGGTTTTGGGTGGAAGCTATGATATTTTAAGTCATTTTTTATTAATTCTGTGTATATGACCACAGGCAAGTGCTTTAAGTCAACATATTTAGACAAAACATTAAATAATTATATTCTCCATTAAAAAATATTTCAAACCAATATACACTGACATATTTAAAATTAATTTCCACTATAAGTGTTTACCAGTGGCGCATGCTTGACATAGATAGTACTTAGTTTGATAATGGCCTTTGAATTTTGTAACTGCATATTGTGAAACAGTGTGACGGCTAACTAAAAACTTGATGGTCTTGCTTTGTCAAAATGGTTTAAATGTAAAAATTTCACATGCACAGCCTCTCAGTCTGCACTTCCTGCCCTCTCTTCTGACACCTGTATCATGGATGGTTGCTCCAAGTCTCTCACCTATAGTCATAATAACCCTTTGCTCCTGCCCAATCCCTTTAACATAATCACATGATAAACTCTCCTCCATCAAGATGATCTAGTATCATTTTTTTGTTGTTTTGTTGTGTTTTAATGTGTTTCATTACCCACTCCTTTCAAACTCAAGGTTTTCACAACCACTGTTTCCTCTGTGTAGACTTCTCTGACTCACTCTTCCCTTGGTTTTCCCTGCTCTTCCAGTAGGTATTAGGTTAGAAATCACTTCCTTAGAGTGACTTCCCCTGTGTTCTCAATATTGAATCAAGTTTCTCTTGCTATCCCCCCTCAAATTAAACTCCTCTTTTCCTTTATATCACTTACACCATTTATAATTACATATCTATTCAACTATTTGGTTTAAATCTGTTTCTTTTACTAAAAAACAAAAGCCAAATGAAACAGAAAAAGGTCCCTGTGGGCAAGTTCCATGTGTTTTGGTTTTACCATTGTATTGAATACTCAGCCCAGGGACAAACTGTGAATGAAAGAATTAAATAGTTTTGGTGTGAACATTACCTTGATGGTCAAAACAATGCTCTGTGAAATATCTAGAAAAACTGCTTTATGGATTATACTCAAACATGATCCCTAGGGAGGACAAATAAGCTTAGGAGAGATTAAGATTTTTGACAGTCATTTGAATCCTAGTTATAGTAATTATTAGCTACATAACATTGACAAAATAAACACTTTATTCTAGTTCCCTATCTATAAATGGAAAAGATCCAGCACAGTGCCTCAAATATAATAGGTACCAAATAATCAGCAGCTATTAATACTGTAGAAATGTATTACAATAGAACTATACTATAAGATCTTTGTCTTTTCCTAGATTTCACATTAATAACTGAAATAGACTCAAACTATTCAAAATTATTATGCTGGTCACTACTGCTTCAGGCAAGTCATTTAGTGATTTTATCTTACTTGTAATTTCTATTCCAAAATGATGATCTTAACTATAAGTCAATGTTTTGTCAGGATTATGAGGTACTCTATTTTACAGATAGGTTTACAGATAAGGTTTTGAAAATCTGAAAAAACTATTGAAAAAATTAGTTGTGCTTTTTTTTTTAAACTATCTTTTACAATGATCACCCTCTTTTTATTCTGTGAGCTTCAGTGTGGGTGTATGAATGACCTGGGGTACATAACTGTTGAATCTGATGATTTGCTGAGGTGGCAAATGTTCTTCTGGGAATTTATTTCTTTTTGTTGGGATTTAGCTAAAAAAAAAAAAATCAAGCTGATTTAAACATGTTTTAACAATGAAGTTTTGTGCAAATTTCATGTTCTTAATCAATGACATATGACCTAATAAAAATGAGAAGTGAAATGTTTAACATTTTTGTTTCAGTGATTGTTTTGTTTTAACATATGTTCCTATAGTTGTTTGGAGAATGATCTGCTGTAATTTCAAATATTCTACATACTAAACTTTTCTTTCTTTACTCCAATTAAAATTCTCATTTCTGTTGTATGATTCAATTAAAATTCTCATTTCTATTTTATGATCCCAGGTAGACATAAAGAAGACAGCAACCTGTATAAATGATTAGAGTAAGATACATTAAGATATTAAATCTTCTACATAGGAGAATGCATTTTTAAAAAAAAGAAATAATTTAAATCTAATAAAGCTGCTGAAAAGTATCTGTGGGAAACTTTTTCATAAAAACTATCTGATTTACCTTATTATTTTCGGTCCCTTTAATATAAGAATGTATCACTAATGGGGTGTTGCACTTCTGAGAGACTTCTCAGATTACTACCTTATTTTATATAACAAGTACATTATAATGCTTATGTTGAACTTTAACATGAAATTCATAGGTGATTACTTTGAGGATTTGTGAATTCCTTTAGCAAAGCAAAAATAAATACATAAATATTTTTGAAAAATTAAAAAGGGGGAATTTCTTTTATTTTGCATTGTGCAATATATGTTTCCCGGAAAGCCTAAGTCATTAAAACACACACAGGTTGCTACTTGATCTATTTTTTTCCCCTCTGAAAAAGAGTTGGCAAATTGAATGTTTTTGTAGACAGACCCGTCAGCACTATACTGAGCTTTCTTTCTTTGGTTCTCTTAACAGACAATGACAATGATTTAAAGTGATGGATAGCAGATGCATTTGAATCTATAATTGAACTTTTTTAAGCATAATGACATTTTCACTCATTTTGAATTGTCTTGTAGGATCCTGCTGTTCAGCAAGAGCAAACGTTCACCCTAGAATGACTTAACTGTGGTCCTAGGTTGACTTCTCCAAACACTCTTGTTGCAGCTGGCAACCTTTAAATGAGAGACTAAAGCCAAATCAGAGAGAGCTGAAACTTGTGTCATATTGAAATGCAAGATACATACCGGCTTTGAAGTACATATTATGCATTTGCTTTTTAGAGGATTATGTTTTTTCCTGCATTGATAGGACCAGATGTTGATCTTAATACATCTGGGAAACACATTTTTCTTTGTTTTGTGTCAGATGAGAGGAGGCTGTCAACTCTGGCAAAGTGCCAACTGATGCTTCTTAAGCTGCTGAAGGCACTAGGAAGGTAGACACTGATTAATCACAGAATGGAATTGTGGAGTTCTGGGTTATTGGAACTTTGACCAAGGATTCACATCACTATACATTGCGTTAAAGGAATCCACAATCCTCAGCAATTTTCAGTGAGTACTGGGTGATGTGTCTTTTTCTGAGATTGTCAGTATATTGCCTAGAGTAGATTTTGAACATGTCAATCATTTGAATTGATGACTGAATTGGATGCAACCAATGATCATTTATCTGTTTTCCTTCTACACACTGAGACTAAGTGTGCTAGTTGTTTGTCTCTGTGAGACAACAGGGTACATTGGGGCAAAAAAGATATATATATATGTAGGTATACACACACACACACACACACACACACACACAGGCAATCAGAATACCAGAGTTTTAGTTCTACTGTGAGACTTTGGCTAGTGGCCTTATTTCTCAGTTCTTTGAATTATAAAAGAAGGAAGCTGACAAAATAATCGGAAATCCTTTGATTTCTAAGAATCTGTGATTTTCTTTATCTCTGACATTAAGACAAAATTATAAACTTATAGCTCATATGTCTTTTGAACAGAAAACATCATATTTAGATGTTTCACATTTTCTGCCCCTTGTCACTATCTTTCATCGTTCTGTTTTGACATTTAAATTGAAATGTGTTTTCCATTCCATATAATTTTTAGTATGCATTTTCTTATTTTCTTACACCAAAATCTACAAAAGTATGTACAGTAAAGATTAATAGTATGTTATTTTGATTAGTTACCATTATTATTTTATGATTCTTCTTATAGAGATAAGGCAATTGAATGCTTAAGTGAATTGTTTAAAATTTCCCAGTTAATACCAGGACAAGAACACAGTGTTGAATCCAGGTCATTTGTTTTAAACATTCAAAGCATATTAGTTGCCTCTTTAAACTTGGATCTAAATAAAGTAATAGCACAAAATTCATTACTCTGTCTAAATCCTGTCCTCTGGAAAACTGAAATCTAAGGTTCTCAATGTTATTCTTGATCTAGGTAAAGTATATACACAAACTCTAAAAACACTAGAGAAAAACAGATGCAGACAGTAAGCAATAAAATGGGTAAATGCCAACAGCGAAATGAAATATTAGGGAGAATTACAAGCTATAATTATGACAGCATTATTAGTCATATAGAGTTTTTTCACCTTCTGTTAAACAGTGGAATCTTCAGGTAAGATTCAAAGTTCAGAAATCATTTATGAGAAGTTCAAGTAGTAGTTAAAGAAAAGCAAATTTGGAGCTGTAGACCTGTGCTCTCAGGCTAGGTGTTTACTGCTCAGGGTAAGTTCAAGCCACTCTAGACTGTTTTTTTCATTTACAAAATAAGGATTACACTAAGAAATATTAATTCTCCTTAATTCCAAAGTTTTGTGACATTTTTTTAAAAAAAGCTCAGCAGCATTTCCCCTGACCTGGCTCTGATCTTTCTCCCTGACTCCTATGCTCATTGGATTATTGCTTCAAGTGAATGGAAACTCCAAAGGCACAGAGATCCTGCCTACCTTCTTAATGATGCATCTCCGGCACCTAAAACAGTGACTACTACTAGTAGGGGATCAAAAAAATTATTCTACTATAATGAATTAAATGTACTCAGATGTAAGGCATAAAAATAAAAAGTGAGGAGGAGACAAGATGAAGAAGCAGAAGGATGTGAGCCCTCCCTTCTTACAGAAACACCAAAATCACAACTAACTGCTGAAAAGCCATTGACAAAGAAATGCTGGAACCTACCGAAAAAGATATCCTACATCCAATGAAATGGCAGGAGGGGCTCAACTGCAATAAAATCAAATTCCACATATGCTGCATAGGCAACTCAGAAACTGGAAAACAATTGTACCACAGAAGTTCTCCCACAGGAGTGAAAGTTCCGAGCTCCACACAGGCTCCCCAGCTTGACGGTCTGGCAATAGGAGGAGGAGCCCGCACAGAATGTAGCTTGAAGACCAGGGAGATTTGATGTCAGGAATTCCACAGGACTGGAAGAAACAGAAACTCTACTCTTGGAGGGCACACACAGGGTCTTGTGCACACCAGGACCCAGGGAAAAAAGCAGTAACCTCATAAGAGAGTGGGCCAGACTTACCTGTTACTATTGGAGGGTCTCCTGCAGAGGTGGGGGGGCAGCTGTGGCTCACTGTGGGGACAAGGACACTGGCAGTGGCAAGCAGAGAAGAAAAAGAAATAAAGGGAACCCAAATAGGAAATGAAGAAGTAAAACTGCCACTGTTTGCAGATGACATGATACTACACACAGAAAACCCTAAAGATGCTACCAGAAAACAACTAGAGCTCATCAATGAATTTGATAAAGCTGCAGGATACAAAATTAATGCACAGAAATCTCTTGCATTCCTATAGACTAATAACGAAAGATCAGAAAGAGAACCCTGAGGAAACAATCCCAATTACCATCACATCAAAAAGAAAAAAAATACCTAGGAATAAACCTACCTAAGGAGACAAAACACTACTTTGAAAACTATAAGATGCTGATGAAAAAAATCAAACATGACACAGACAGAAAGATATACCATGTTTTGGGATTGGAAGAATTAATATTGTCAAACTGACTCTACTACCCAAAGCAATCTACAGATTCAATGCGATCCCTATCAAACTACCAACGGCATTTTTCACAGAACCAGAACAAAAAATTTAAAAATTTGCTTGGAAACACAAGAGACCCCAAATAGCCAAAGCAATCTTGAGAAAGAAAAACATAGCTGGAGGAATCAGGCTCCGTGACTTCAGACTATACTACAAAGCTTCAATCTTCAGAACAGTATGGTACTGGAATAAAAACAAACATGTAGATCAAATGAACAACAGAACAGGATAGAAAGCCCAGAAATAAACCTACACACCTATGGTCAATTAATCTATGGAAAGGATGCAAGAATAAATAATGGAGAAAAGACAGTCCCTTCAATAAGTGGTGCTAGGAAAACAGCTACATGTAAAAGAATAAAGTTAGAACATTCTCTAACACCATACACAAAATAAACTCAAAATGGATCAGAGACCTAAATGTAAGGCTGGACACTATAAAACTCTTAGAGGAAAACATAGGCAGAACAAACTTTGACAAAAATCACTGCCAAGAGTAATGAAAATAAAACCAAATATAAGCAAATGGGACCTAATTAAACTCAAAAACTTTTGCACAGAAAAGGAAACCATAAATAAAATGACAACCCACAGAATGGGAGAAAATATTTGCAAACAATGGGACCAACAAGGGATTAATCTCCAAAATTTACAAACAGCTCATGAGGCTCATATCAATAAAACAAACAACCCAATAAAAAAATGGGCAGAAGACCTAAATAGACATCTCTCCAAAGAAGGCATACAGATGGCCATAAAGCACATGAAAAGATGCTCAACATCACTAATTATCAGAGAAATGCAAATCAAAACTATAATTAGGTATCACCTCACACCAGTCAGAATGGCTATCATCAAAAAGTCTACAAACAATAAATGCTGGAGATGGTGTAGAGAAAAGTGAACCCTCCTACACTGTTGGTGGGAATGTAAATTGGTACAACCATTATGGAGAACAGTATGGAGGTTCCTTAAAGAACTAAAACTAGAGCTACCATGTGATTCAGCGCTCCCACTCCTGGGCATACATCTGGAGAAAACCATAGTTCAAAAGAATACATGTATCCCAATGTTCACTGCAGCACTGTTTATAATAGCCAAGACATGAAAGCAACCTTAATGTCCACTGACAGAGGAATGGATAAAGAAGATGTGGTACATATAAACAATGGAATACTATGCAGCCATTAAAGAGGATGAAATAATGACATTTGCAGCAACATGTATGGACCTGGAGATTATCATACTAAGTGAAGTACATCAGACACATAAAGACAAATATCGTATGATATCACTTATATGCACAATCTAAAAAAAATGACACAAACGTATTTTACAAAACAGAAACAGATTCATAGACATAGAGAGTGAACTTATGGTTACCAGGTGGGAAGGGTGGGGGGAAGGGGTAGATTGGTAGTTTGGGATTGACATGCACACAGTGCTATACTTAAAATAGATAACCAACAAGGACCTACTGTATAGCACAGGAAACTGCTTAATACACTTTAATAACCTAAACAGGAAAAGAATTTGAAAAATAATATATACATGTATATATATAACTGAATCACTCTGCTGTACACCTGAAACTAACACAACATTGTTAATCAACTATACTCCAATATAAAATAATTTTTTTAATTTAAAAAATAAAAATAAAAGCTTAGTAAACTTCTCAGAGAATATATCAGGAAGGCAGCAGAGAATTAACTATTAATAGTTCAAGCCCTGATTCTTGAATGCCTCTGTTAGTAACTGTTGGACCATACTAAGCTTTTCAAGCCTCAATTTCTTCAATGATGAAATTGGGATGACATTAATACTGTCTCCCAGACAGTTTTGTGATGATTAAATGAGATACTACACATAATACTTCCAGAAAATTGTCTATAATAAAAATACCTAACATTTAGTGAATGCTTACTAAAGACAATAATCTTTCAGAAAATAAGCTATTATTTTTACTTGGGAAAGAGCATAATTTTATCAGCATATTCACAGTAGATATACAAAAATACAGGCTGACCATCTTATATCATGCTATTCCTTATTCTTGGACCATTCTTTCAGGCAAGCTTCTATCAATTTCTCTTTTCCTTCCCTCAATGATTTCTATAAAATATCACTCAACTTGTGGATTTTACTATG
The DNA here is from genome assembly GCF_000442215.2 of Lipotes vexillifer. NCBI lineage: Eukaryota > Metazoa > Chordata > Mammalia > Artiodactyla > Lipotidae > Lipotes > Lipotes vexillifer. The sequence goes on along the minus strand of NW_006770402.1, from coordinate 386,711 downwards.
GTTTTGATACAAAAGGTGATTTCTTCCTCTGTCAGTTTTGCTCTGCATGTAACATAATTTACCTATTCTTCTTTCAGTATATTTGTTAGTTTCATGTTTGGCTTAACCTCTAAAATTCCCTCTTTAAAAAAATTTTTCATTTGTTGAAATTTCATGGTAATTTAAAATTTTTCATTTTTAATCTACTTTCCACACTAAGAAGCAATTCATCCTTCCTGAAATCTTCTTTTCTTTGGGTTTCTGTGACATTGGTTTCCTTTGGTTCTCTTATTTATCATATATTCCTCTTCAACTTTATGTACGTGCTCTACTTTCTTCCCAACTTTTGAGCATAGGCTTCCCTTATTTTGCAAGCTCTTTTAATCCCAAGACTTCAAATATTAATTTTAGGTAGCTGATGCCAAAATCTATGTCTCTAACATTTGGCCCATTCCTGAACTCAGATGTACATTTCTAAAAGCCGGTTAAACATTTTCTCAAAAATCTTATAGACGCCATTTAAGTATTTCAATCTCAATTTATCCAAATAGGACTCAGTTTATTTTTCAATCCACCCTTTCCCTCAAATATTATCCTATTCCCTAATTTTCAATATGACTTAATGGCATTTTATTCTACTCTGTTCTGCATTTTGTATGTTCTTAAAAACCATAAGTGTTTAAACCAACTTAAAATATACAGTTACTTCCATTTGGTCATTCAATAAGTGATAATGACTGTAATAATTTTATTTATTCATCTTCTGGATTATTCTAAAAATATTTTAAAAGGTACCTACAAAGTACCTATGATAGAGTAAAACTAGTTTTAAAAATTAAAAAATGAGTTAACTTGTCATAGTGGTTTCAACCATATGCCTATGGTACAAATCTCATTATGATTTTAATTTTGTTACATAAATGCCCTTATAAGCAAATGTCTGATGTAATAGATACATTTAAACTATAATTGATATCTTCCTAATTTTAATAAACTACACAAAATTATTAATAACTAAAAAATGTCAATAGTTGCAGTTTATGTAATAGGTGGGTTCTAACCTATATATGATTTATGAATTCATTTTATTTATATAGCTTTGATTTATTGATTTATTGGAGTATATATGCTTTACAATGTTGTGTTGGTTTCTGCTGTATAGCACGGTGATTCAGTTACACATATTCATATATCCACTCTTTTTTAGATTTCCTTCTCATTTAGGTCACCAAAGACCACTGAGTAGAGTTCCCTGTGCTATACAGTAGATTCTCATTAGTTATCTATTTTATACATAGTAGTGTATATATGCCAATCCCAAACTCCCAATTCATCCCACACACTGTGTCCCCCTTGGTAACTGTAAGTTTGTTTTCTACATCTGTGACTGTATTTCTGCTTTGCAAATAAGTTCCATTTTTCTAGATTCCACATATAAGCAATATTATACAATATTTGTCTTTGTCTTTCTGACTTACTTCACTCTGTATGACAATTTCTAGGTTCATCCATGTCACTGCAAATAGCATTATTTTGTTCCTTTTTAAGTATGAGTAATATTCCACTGTATATATGAACCACATCTTCTTTATCCATTCCTCTGTCGATGGACATTTAAGTTGCTTCTATGTTCTGGTGCTTGTAAATAGTTCTGCAATGAACATCTGAGCGCAATGTATCCTTTCAAATTATGGTTTTCTCCAGATATATGTCCAGGAGTGGGATTGCTGGGTCATCAAAACAGTATGGTACTTGCACAAAAACAGAAATATAGATCAATGGAACGGGATAGAAAGTCCAGAGATAAACCCATGTACCTATGGCCACCTAATCTATGACAAAGAGGCAAGAATATACAATGGAGAAAAGACAGTCTCTTCAATAAGTGGTGCAGAGAAAACTGGACAGCTACATGTAAAAGAATGAAATTAGAACACTCCCTATCACCATACATAAAAATAAATTCAAAATGGATTAAAGACCTAAATGTAAGGTCAAATACTATAAGACTCTTAGAGGAAAATATAGGCAGAACACGCTTTCATATAAATTGCAGCAATATCTGTTTCAGTCCACCGCCTAGAGTAATGAAAATAAAAACAAAAATAAATAAATGGGACCTAATGAAACTTCAAAGCTTTTGCACAGCAAAGGAAACCATACACAAGACCAAAAGACAACCCTCAGAATGGGAGAAAATATTTGCAAATGAAGCAACTGACAAAGGATTAATCTCCAAAATTTATAAGCAGCTCATGCAGCTCAATAACAAAAAACCAAACAACCCAATCCAAAAATGGGCAGAAGACCTAAATAGACATTTCTCCAAAGAAGATATACAGACTGCCAACAAACACATGAAAGAATGCTCAACATCATTAATCGTTAGAGAAATGCAAATCAAAACTACAATGAGATATCATCTCATACCAGTCAGAATGGCCATCATCAAAAAATCTACAAACAATAAATGCTGGAGAGGGTGTGGAAAAAAGGGAACCCTCTTGCACTGTTGGTGGGAATGTAAATTGATACAGCCACTGTGAAGAACACGCATATACCCTGAGAAAACCATAATTCAAAAAGAGTCATGTACCAAAATGTTCATTGCAGCTCTATTTACAATAGCCCAGAGATGGAAACAACCTAAGTGTCCATCATTGGACGAATGGATAAAGAAGATGTGGCACATATATACAATGGAATATTACTCAGCCATAAAAAGAAACGAAATTGAGCTATTTGTAATGAGGTGGATAGACCTAGAATCTGTCATACAGAGTGAAGTAAGTCAGAAAGAGAAAGACAAATACCGTATGCTAACACATATATATGGAATTTAAGAAAAAAAAAATGTCATGAAGAACCTAGAGGTAAGACAGGAAGAAAGACACAGACCTACTAGAGAATGGACTTGAGGATATGTGGAGGGGGAAGGGTAAGCTGTGACAAAGTGAGAGAGAGGCATGGACATATATACACTACCAAACGTAAGGTAGATAGCTAGCGGGAAGCAGCTGCATAGCACAGGGAGATCAGCTTGGTGCTTTGTGGCCGCCTGAAGGGGTGGGATAGGGAGGGTGGGAGGGAGGGAGACGCAAGAGGAAAGAGATATGGGAACATACGTATATGTATAACTGATTCACTTTGTCATAAAGGAGAAACTAACACACCATTGTAAAGCAATTATACTCCAATAAAGATGTAAAAAAAAAAGGGGGGGGATCTAATTAAACATAAAAGCCTTTGCACAGCAAAGGAAACCATCAACAAAATGAAAAGACAACCCTCAGAATGGGAGAAAATATTTGCAAACCAAGCCACTGACAAGGGATAAATCTCCAAAATATACAAACAGCTCATGCAGCTTAATATCAAAAAAACAAACAACCCAATCAAAAAATGGGCAGAAAACCTAAACAGACATTTCTCCAAAGAAGACATACAGATGGCCAGGAGGCACATGAAAAGATGCTCAACATCACTAATTATTAGGGAAATGAAATCAAAACTACAATGATGTATCACCTCACACCAGTAAGAATGGCTATCATCAAAAAGTGTACAAACAATAAATGCTGGAGAGGGTGTGGAGAAAAGCGAATCCTCCTACACTGTTGGTGGGAATGTAAATTGGTACAGCCACTATGGGGAACAGTATGGTGGTTCCTTAAAAAACTAAAAATAGAGCTACCATATGACCCAGCTTTAATTTATTTCAAAGAGTTTTCACTCATAAATGTGAGTTTAGATTTTATAGTTTTTTGCAGTTTAGATTTATAGTTTTTGAAGCCTAATATAGTGCTCATCTTTCTTGATAGGCATTTAAAATATTATATTCATAGCCATATTTCTAAAAATATTCAATATTATTAATTTTCAAAGCACTTTCAAGGTCTTGTTATTTAAAACCACTTTGTGAATGGGCATTATTAAAAGTTTTACATTTTTAATTTATAGATTTACATTTAAAGTGATATTAAATAACATGGCCAAACCCACACCATTAGTAAATGGCAGAATTAGGACTTAATATATATCTTAAGATTCCCACTCCAATGCTCCTTCTACTCTATATGTCAAAATATTCTGGGACATATGTTATCTCTTATCTATTTTATTTTTGGAGGAAAAGTATCTTAAAAATTTTTCAATTACAATATGAATCTGGCACCATAGCCAGAATAATCATACTAAATCCTAAATCTAATCAAGTCACTTCACTTCTGGGTCCATTTTTGCCCTTAGATAATCCAACCTCTGCAGCACAGGGCACCAGATCACTTCTTCAGCTTCCTGTCACACAGCCTCAACAAGTGATCATGCTGTTACACGCTAAACATTTTCATTTCTTTAATTTACAAGGTTTCCTAGCATCCAGATTTTTCCACATGTTTTCTTTGTCTGGGGGAGAGATTGAGAGATTTCCATGACTGGACTCTTCAAGCTTCATTTATGTACAATTTTGGGGGAGTTCTTTCTTGACTACCACCTCTTCCCACTAACTTAAATCCTAGTATTTCATTGGTGGGCTCTCATGAGACTGTACTTCCTTATCATAGTACTTCTCGCATTGTTTTTAATTCCCTGCTCACATTACTGAATCTTTACCTAGACTTTATTCAATTGTCCTTAGTGTCTAAGAGTACCTAAAGTAGGTACTGAATTAATATTCTTTGAATTAATTACAACTTTCCTAATCTGCTCTAGTTTTCTCATTCAAAGTCATTTAAGTATTGGTGAACTCATAATTTTTTGCTTATTCTCCAACTTATGATTTGACAGTTTAAGGATGAGTGATCTATAAACCAGAAATCTGTTCTTCGAGCTGGACATTAGGATCACATTTTGAACCAAATACAGTAGAATCTTGTTATTCATGGGTTTAACATTGGCAGCTTCTACAATGTTGTGCTGATCTACCAGAAGGTTAGTGAAATATAGTAACAACCACATCAGTTGAGGAAGGAATTGAAAGCAAATTCAATTTCAAGCTAACGTGAAAAAAGGAGTCACTTAACTAGTTATTGAGCTATTGACCTCCCAACTTCTGCATCCCAATGTGGCTTTGTATTTCTATAATGTAAACATCATCTTTTTTTTTTTTTTTTTTAATTGTCTGAAGAAAAGTCCAGCTCTCAGGCTTTGAGATGGCTGAAGCAAAATTTAAGAGGTTTGGTTCTTTGCTTAAAGGAGAAGTTTTATAAAGAAAATAATAAGGCATAGATGGTATTAACTCATCTCTAGTCATTTCTGGAACAAACTGAATATAGATAAATAAGAGGGAAATGGTAATATTTTACAAAACTGATATACACAAAGATACATCAACTACAGATATCAAAGGTGTATTTTATAATAGCACAGTTGGTATTATTTTTACCCCAAACAATAAATGTCATGAAGAGTGAATAATGTATTCTGATCATTTGTGTGGGTATTTGTTTGTTTGTTTTAAAATGATTTTGAATAGGTCTATAAAGCATTGTAAAGTCAGTACTTTTAATCTTTATGTTAACTTAGTTGAATCTCTTTGTGTTCAACTTCATTTTCCTAATTTCCTACTCTTTCTTCTCTGTCTTCACTCCCTTGCTCAGTGAACTATTCCTCCATCACCTCACCTACCACATGTCCACCTCCAGATCTAGACTGTCTCTCTGCTGCTGATATTCTGAATAAAAATCAAACATTTCCTTCTCTACCATCCAAACATGTTACTCATTTCTTATTTCTTCCCTTGACTAATATTATCATTTATCCAATTACTCAGATTATGAATTGTGATACTATCCTTGGCTGTCCATCTTTCTGCTTGCAATTTATCAGCAAATAATGTCAGTACCATCCTAAATTTTGTCTCATATATGTTTCCTTTCTAAGATCCTGTTTGCTAAAATTCATCATCCTTACAATCTGTCTCTCAAACAACTTACCATAATTTTCCTGTTGCTTTTTTCCTTTTTATTCCAGCCTCTACATTAATTACAGATTTTCCAGGTGACTTTCCATTTTTAAAACTTGTTAGGAAATTTCATTTAGCTAACAGTCTCTTTAACTCTTTCCTAAAATGTATTATCATTCATAGAAAACACAATATATAACATCTGAAATCAGCCTATTAACAAAATGTTCATGAAAGTTATGCAAAATGCATAAAAATGATGTAACTAGAAAGAAAAATACAACTGAGGACTCACGTATGTTCTTTAAAAAAGAGATTAAAAAAAAAAGGAAAACAAAACAAGAGAAATAGACAAAAATGCTCCTGAAATACACTCTCATGTGGTACTACTTTTCTGGTGACCACAGAATTTTTCCTCTGTCAGTAATGCACCCCCTCACCTCTTAATTTATTCAGAGACTTCAACTCTTGGCAAATAAAAAGGCATTAATTGGTGACTGAGTCAGGGATTGTAGATAGTAATCTACTGAAACTTGGAAAAGGTTTATTAACTAAAGATTAAGTTCAACAGCTTAAGTGGTGAATGTGAAAGAAGTAGAATGGATTCTCATAGAAATGCAGATTTTATTTAAGGATACCAAAAACTCTACTTTGAAATTAAGAGAATGTTACTCTCACACATGGAGTCAGCACTTCCACATCAGGCAGAAAAAATGCTAGGCCTTAGAAGCTGGGTTAGGAAAGATGCATGTGACAAGTTATTAATTTGAGAAAAGCTTTCATCAAGTGATCAAAATTATAATGAGGACAAAGAATAGTCCATACATCTTCTCTGTTGACAAACTTTGAGCCATATTTGAGAATAAGCAAATAGAGCTGACCTGTGAATTTGGGGGCTAGGGGGCGGTGACCCTCTGCACAGTCAAAACTGTGTATAACTTTACAGTCGGCCCTCTATATCTGTGGTTTTGCATCTGCAGATTCAGTGAACCACAGATTGTGTAGTAATGTAGTATGTATTTAGTAAAAAAAAAAAAAAAAAAAAAAATTGAATATAAGTAGACCTGCACAGTACAAGTCTGTGCTGTTCAAGGGTCAACTGTAGGAAAAGCAAAAACAAAAGCAAACAAACAAAAAAAGTAAAGGATGTAAGTAAAAATGGCAGAGTAAGGGAATGCAAATATCTGCCTCACCACAGAAGCAATAAAAAAAAAAAAAAAAGGGGCAAAAACTGCCATAGTCAACATTTTGGAACTCTGAAAACTAACCAAAAGCTTGCAGCAATTTTGGAATTGCTCCTTTAAGAAAAATGGTTGAATCTCTGTAAGAACATAAGACTTGTTAGCATTTTAACTTGAACTTGTCCCTTTCCCCACTTCCCCACTCAGAGGTAAAGTTGAAAATAACAGAAAACATTTATGGTACCAATACTGGAAAGAGCAGCATTGACCTCATTCCCAAATAACTGTCCTTATTTAATCTGTCTAATGACTCCCAGGAAAACCCATTCAAAATGTTTGTCTTTATCTTCCTTGATTCAGAACTCACCCTGCACTAAAACCATTACCTTGGAGGCACTTGTCAAAACATTTGTAGGTAGACATTTTAGTCACTGAGATAATGGATAGAAATTTTGGCAAACAAACATTAATCAAGCATGTTGGAAGATGTGTATACACTGCTATATTTAAAATACATAACCAATAAGGACTTACTCTATAGCACAAGGAACTCTGCTCAGTATTATGTAACAACCTAAATGGGAAAAGAATTTGAAAAAGAATAGATATATGTATAACTGAATCACTTTGCTGTACACCTGAAACAAACACAACATTGTTAATTGACTACAGTCCAATAGAAAATAGAAAAATTAAAAAAAAGAATCTTGGAAGAAAAGGCTGGAGAATGAGATGATTTGGGGGAATAAGGACTTTAAAAAGTGGGAATCTAGAGAGCTACATGCATGCCCAGGTTCTGTGCATGCTCAGGAAAGACATGATAAGATGCTAAGCATTCACTTCTAGCAAAAACTGAGGCACTCTGCATGCAAAAATTGAAGACTAAGGCAGAGTTGTAAATTGCCTGCCTGAGCATTGAAGGTGTGCCCCCAGCACATTCACAGACTGCAAAGACTGGGAAATATTTTTGTTCCAGGCATATAAGAAAATCTCTCTCCAATTATTAGCTTACCATGAAGCTAACAGAGCAGAGATGTCAGAGACTACACATGACAAGGAATACAGACTTCATAAAATTAGTTGAGAAAAGGCATTAAACAAGGAAAGAACAACAACAAACTGCAACAAAAACAAATCCTGGGGAAGAATCTTATTTCCAGAGTGGTCACATTATATATTCACAATTTATGCTTCTCAACAAATAATTATGAGGCATGCAATGAAACAAGAATGTCTGGTCCATATGCAGGAAAAAAAGCAACCAATAGGAACTGTCCCCAAAGACACCCAGATGTTGGACTTATGAAAGTTTAGATAATCTATTTTAAATATGTTCAAAGATCTAAAGGAAACTGTCTGAATAAGTGTAGTCATGGCTATATACCTGTATATCTGTATTTAAACCTTGAAATATTACACTGAAATACATGTGCACTCACATACACACTTGCACACTCAAATGCTATCTCCAAAGTAGATATTTTATATTTCATTTCTAGTTTAATTCTTTTTTAAAAATTTACATCGTATTTATTTATTTATTTATTGAAGTATAGTTGATCACTAAGTATTAGTTTCTGGTGTACAGCAAAGTGATTCAGTTTTATATATATATATATATATATATATATATATATATATTCAGTTACATATATATATATGTATATGTTACTCTTTTTTGCATTCTTTTCCATTATGGTTTATGTAATATACAGTAGGACCTTGATGTTTAGCTATTTTATATATAGTGTTTTTATCTGCTAATACCAAACTCCTAATTTGTCCCTCCCCCAGCCCTTTCCCCTTTGGTAACCATAAGTTTGTTTTCTATGTCTGTGAGTCTGTTTCTCTTTTGCAAATAAGTTCATTTGTGTCCTGTATTTGATTCTGCATATAAATGTTACCATATGGTATTTGTCTTTCTCTTTCTGATTTACATCACTTAGTATGACAATTTCTAGGTCCAACCATGTTGCTGCAAATTCTTAATTGTGCTTCTAATCTATGATATTAAAAAATTGATTAGAATCTATTCTAAGTGGGAAAATGTCTCCCAAGACTATAAGATGGTGACATAGCTAGTAATAAATACCAGGTTTTTAGACTCCCCAATACAATGTGGTCTCAATAATATCACATGTCTTCTTCTGACTTGTATATTATTTCTACAATCCTGTCTACTGCAGTATAATTTTTTATTTCTTCATTTATTTCAACTTGCACTTCTCAGAGAGAAGATACTTTATAGTATAGTATCGGTATAGCAGAATTTCAGTCCTGACAATGTAGATCATCCAGTAAGATTTATCTTCTATGATTTCACTGAGACCATTGCAATTATCTAACTGGATCTCCAAGATTGAATTTCATTTTTGTTGTTTTATAACTCTAATGATCTAAATCTCAACAGCTTTTTAATTCTCACATAAATTTATTATAGATATTTTTCAAAATATATTTTTAAATATATTTCTACAAAATTATAATACCAATCTAAATTATAATAATTCTGTAAGCCTAGATTATACATACTATTATTATGTCACAACTATAATACTTAATGGGAGCCTGGACCCATAGGATTGAGACCCCAATATCATTTTGAAAAGGAAAATACTTACACATATATAATATTTCAGGTTACTAATTTTAGGATTTCATTTGGAATAGTTTGGGAACTAGGCCCTATAAATGTTTCATATATTTCAAAGTTACTCTCTTTTCCATCTGTCAATGTGAATAATACCCAGAAGCAACAAAGTAAGATTCATAACCTAAATTTCAATAATAACTATAGTTGCTATTCAAGATTTAATACTTTAAAACAAAGGTCAGTATCCTGAAAATTAGGTTTTGGTGTTCCAAAAGGGAAATTTTTATTTCTCTGTTACATTTCTTTGTTTTAATTTCAGGTGATATCCTAAAGAAAGGGCACACATTCACTCTTGAAGGAATGATAGTTTTCCCCATATTTCATGTACAGTTTTTCTTTTTTGATTACAAAAATGTACTTTAAATTATTACTCTTATATTGTTAAATAAATTGGGCTAAAATCTCCCTTGTAGGTATTCAAAGTGAGAAACCAATAACATTTTCTGTTTCTTCTTTGAGTCATGAAAGTATATGAAATGATACATCAAAACAATTTTATTGCTATTCTTGTTTTCTCTTCATAATTTTGCTTACACAGTAATTATAGACTTCATACAACGTATAAACATCATCTAAGTAACATAAACTCAAGGGAAAAGTTTGGAGGTTAAGTGGGTGTTTAAACTGCATTAGATGGAATAATATCAATTATAAAAATGGTATACATTAGATATTACTTTTCTATTGATATATACACTATTTTCATGACATAATTAAAAACTTTGTTAATCAAGGTCCAAATCTCTAAAATTATCTTTCCTGTATATTTTATAATGTTTTACTTACTACTTTGAGATAGTATAGAAACTACACAAACACCAAACAGTATTAAGCTAACGTTTTCTTAATTCATAACTAATTCTTCATAATGAGCAATAGTATATATTTCAATCAGTATTTGTAATTATTATGTTACAAGGACTTCTTTGTATAAATACCTCATATTTTTTTTCAATTAATGAAACGGTTATTTCTTTATGGCTTGAAACTTCAAAATCACCAACTAGGTTAAAAACTGAACATCCTGGGTTTAAGGGTACCTAATTGCAACTAGTAGGTATATAAGGCTTGGAGATCTAACACACAGTATACAATAATTATAGACAAACTGTATGTAATTATACAATAATTATAGGCAAATGTATTATAAGTATTAAAATTTCTAAGACTCTATCTTAACTGTTTCCACCACTAGAAGAAATAATTATGTGGCATGACAGAGGTGCTAGCTAAAGCTACAATAGCATACATATTGCAATATAGCAAATGTATCAAATCAATAGGGCTACACCTTAAACGTATACAATGCTATGTCAATTACATCCTAATCATAATTTTTAAAAAAAATGAACATCCCAGGTAGGGAATAATATAAGAGAATTATGGGAACAAAGTCCTCCAACTTTAATTAGGAACCACCATTTCAGACAGCACCCATCTTTTATCTTATACTAGAGAGACAATGAATACCAGTCCAGTAAGGTCAATATCAGTTGCTATCACTAAGCCCAAGTCTTTTTTCATATCACAGTGTTATACAAAAAAAGAAGTCTGTTGTAAGTACCTAGATTATATGTCTGGCAAATCCCAATATACCTCTTTGATGAATCAGTTTAGAAATCCTGAGATGATGTGCTCATGTACCACCAAGTTTCCTGTCTCCTCCATATTTCCAACCAGTTGTCTTTTGAGGGTCATGATTCAGTTGAAATTAGTGGCTTTCTTTGTTCCCCCTCTACCTTCTGGTAAATGAAGTTGGAACATAATACAGTTAAGAAGTTAGTAGTCTAAATGTATCCATTTTCAACAAACTTATTTCTCTGTCACTTAGTTAAAATGGATGAGAAAATTATTGTCAAATAAGTACAATGTTAAAATGTTCCAGGATACTCTCCATAAAACGTACCAAAAATAAATTAAAAATCCAAAAAAGATAAGTCAAACCTGGCTTTTTCCACTTGCAGGAATATGACTTTAAGCAAGTGATTTATTTACCCTAAGCCTCAGTATTTTCATCTTTTAAAACTTGGAGAGGATTATTTATACATTCTTTGAAGGTTTGCTGTGATAATTAAATAAGTCAATAGCATGCACAATGACTGACATAGATAAAATGTATTATTAATTAGTCACTAATTTAATAATCATATATTTGAAAGAGACTCACTATTAAAGATTTGTGCAAATGCTTACTAACAAGAAACATTTGGGGAAAAAAATGAAGGGTTTTCATGTATTTCTATGTTTTTGTACTGTTTTATTTTACATAGGAATTCCTATTTGTACTTTCCTCATGGTATGTGGTTCAGTATCTACTGCTGAGTAGGGAGGATATCTTTTATGGCTACATTAACATCTTATGGCCAGTAAGGGTTATTTTTCTTTTTTTACTCTCTAGTCATAATTTATTACATTGGCTTTTTATTAGTTTGAAGAAGTCAATACTAGCATTCCCAAAGCACTAATATGGTCAAGCTTATTGTTGGGAAATAGCTATGAAATTTTCAGTGAATAATATTCTATAAACATAATTTGATAATGTTTTAATAGCAAATGCTTGGTAATAATTATGCTTTCAAATGTGCTGAGTAGAAAAACTCTTTAATGTGCTCTTGAGATCTTAATTCTGCAAGATGACTCTTATGAAGTATCTAGCAGCAAGTCACCACCAGGAAGTTAACTTTATTATGTGAATATGCATGCATTTTCCAAACACTGAATCATCTTGTCTTATTTCTAATAGATACAGTGGTTATACCACTTAATTACATGCTTATTAAGAATTAATATGACAGCAACTGCCACAGACACAGCAGTGGTAGTAGATAATTTCTTGCAACATTCTTTATACCTGTTGCATTTAAGTTTCTCAAATAAAAAATACTCTAATAAGGTATTAATGTAAAATCTTAAAACCTAGACACTGAAATAAGAAAAACCAATTATTTATGAAAGCTGACACTTAATATTATGTTGGGACTCTAAGGAAAAGTCCCAGCCTTTAAAATTTATATCTATATGTCTATATCTATATCTATACATACCATATTTAAGATGTTACATTAATTTATATATACATACTTAATGTAACATTTTAAATTTAAATTCCTTTTATCACTTTATCATATATTGCCCAGATAATTTCTCATAAACATTTTTTGCCAACTAATAAAATAGAATCTATCCAAAAATAAAAGTGAAGCAAATTTATTGTACTTTGGTAAATACTTCTGTTACTTCACATATCAAAGGAAGCTCTTGCATCTAATAATTAAAAAAATATAACAAACTTTATTATTTAAAATTCCAAAACCATTTTATCTGCTTCCCTTAGGTCTTTAAATTTATACTATGTTTCTTTCCTTTACTCCTTAGCACAATAGCCTAAAAACAAGTTTCTTAATTTTTAATTGATCTAAAAGATAGCTTTTAAAAGTAATAACAGTAACAATATATTGGGTGTTATAGCATAGAGATAAGTGAAATGAATGACAGCAATGTCACAAAAGCAAGGAGGGAAGAATTGGGAATACTCCATTATCTATTACCTTCTGTACACATGAAGTGGTATAGTATTAGATGAGGGTAGACTTAGATTAGATAAAAGTATATATATTGGAAACTTTATGACATACACTAAGAAATACTGTAATTGATATTTGAAGAGAGGGTATAAAATAGAATCATATAAAATGCTTGATTAAACTAGGGAAGGCTGGAAAAGAAAATGAAGAAATAAACAAATGTAATAAATAAACAGATACAAACATAGTGGATATTAATCCTACTATATCAATTATCATTTTATAAGTAAATGGTCTAAATGCAGCAATTAAAAGATAGACTGGAAGAACTGAGTAACAATAAAGGAACTAACTGTATACCATCTACAAGCAACTCATTATAAATATAAACATTCAGATTCACATAGGTTCTAAACAGCAGGCTGGAAAAAAAATACACTGTAAATGAATCAAAGAAAGTGGAATTAGCTATTCTAATTTCAAACAAAGCATATTTCCAAACAGTAAAATTATCAGAGAATAGAAGGGTATTCCATAATGATTAAAGGGTCAATTATCCAACAAGACAATACTAAGTCTGTATATACCCAAGAGCAGAACATCAAAACAGATAAAACAAAACTGACAGAACTTAAGAAGAGATACACAAATTACTATACTTGGGACTTCAACACATCTCTTTCAGTAACTGCTATATCAAACAGGCAGAAAGTCAGTAAGGATATAGTTGACTGAACAAGATTATAAATCAACTCAATCTAATTGACATTTATAGAATAGTGTTTCCAATAACAGCCAAATACACATTATTTTTAAACTCACAGGGAACAATCACCAGGATGGACCACATTCTGTGCCATAAATCACACCTTAACAAATTGTAAAGGATAAAAATCATACAAAGTGTGTTCTCAGACTACAGTGAAATTAAACTAGAAATTATCTAAAGAAAGACAGCTGGAAAATCCCCCAATATCTGGAGATCAAACAACACACTTCAATATAAGATGAAGAGCAAATGAAGTCTCAACAGAAATTTTAAAATATTTTAACTAAATTATATGATAATGAAAATACAGAATTTATTGGATGCAGCAAAAATAGCATGTAGAGGAAAATTTACAGCACTATATATTAGAAACAAAGAAATATAAAGTCTATAACCTATGCTTCCATCTTAGGAAACTAGAGAAATGAGAGTTATTTAATTCTAAGGCAAGCATTACAAACAATACAATTAGAGAAGAAATTAATGATAGTGAAAAATAGAAAAAACAAAAATAAATCAATGAACCCAAAAGCTGGGTGTTTGAAAGAGCAATGAAATCGATAAACTTCTAGTTAGGCCAAACAAGAAAAAAAAAAAAGAGGGAATGCAGATTACCAATATTAGAAATGAAATAAGGGTTAACACTACTGATCCTTTGGACATTATAAAGAAATTAAAAGTATATGATGAGCAAACTCTATGGCTACAAATTTGTAACTTAAATGAAATGGACTAATTTCTTGTGATACACTGCCAAATCTTACGGAGTGAGGCCACACCTACCAGGCTGCCCATAGTATTCAGCCCATGCAACCCATGTAGGGGGCACCCCTAGAGCATGTATCTCAGGTGACCAGCAAGAAGTGCACTGCTGGCACACATAAGATGTCTCCTACAAAAGGCCACTTCTCAAAGGTCAGGAAATGTAACCAAATTCCAAATACATAGAAATAAAAACAGCAAATTAGGAAAATGAGGTGACAGAGAAATATGTTTAAAATGAAGGAACAAGATAAAACCCCAGAAGAACTAAGTGAAGTGGAGATATGTAATCTACCCAATAAACAGTTCCAGGTAATGATCACAAGATAGTCAAAGAACTCAAGAGAAATTGGATGAATAGATTGAGAAGTTAGAAGTTTTTAACAAAGAGTTAGAAAATATAAAGAACAACAAAACACAGATGAAGAATAAAATAACTGAAATTAAAAATACACTAGAAGGAATCAATAGTAGATTCAATAGAGAAGAACAGATCAGTGAGCTGGAAGACAGTAGCAGAAATCGCTGAACAGAAAAAAGAAAAATAATAAAAGGAGATGAAGACAGTTTAAAAGATTTCTAGGACAACATGAAGCATATTAACATTTGCATTATGGACGTCCCAAGAGGAGAAGAGAGAAAAAAGGAGCAGAAATATATTTGAAGACATAATAACTGAAAATTTCCCTTACCTGGGAAAGGAAACAAACATACAGGTACAGGGAGCACAGAGAGTCCTAAATAGGATCAACCTAAAGAGGACCACACCAAGACACACTGTAATTAAAATGGCAAAAATTAAAGACAGAGATAGAATATTAAAACAGTGAGGGATAAGCAACAAGTTACACACAAGGGGACTCCAATAAGGCTATCAGCTGACTGTAGGCCAGAAGGGAGTGGCACAATATACATTTAAGGTGATGAAAAGGGAAAACATGCAATGAAGAATATTCTGCCCAGAAAGGCTTTCATTCATATATAACAGAGATAACAACATTTTACAGACAATAAAAAGTAAAGATTTCCACACCAGCAAACCAGCTTTACAGGAAACGTTTAAGGGACTTCTCTAAGTGAAAAAGAAAAGGCTACAACTAAAAATATGAAAATTGCAAAAGGAAACATCTCATTGGTAAAGAAAAATATACAGTAAAGTTAGTAAATCAGCAACATATAAAGCTGGTAGGAAGGTTAAAAAACAAAAGCAATAAAATCATCTATATCCACAATAATTAAAGGATACACAAAAAGAAGTAAAACATGATGTCAAAAGTATTAAACATGGGTGGGTAAAAATGGAGATTTGTTAAAATGTGTTTAAATTTAAGAGATCAGCAACTTATAATGATCATGTAATACAAAGACTGCTATATATATATATATAAACCTCATGGTTACCACAAACTAAAAATCTATAATAGATAGACACACAGACACAAAAACAATCCAAACGTAGCATTAAAAATAGTCATCAATCACAAGGGAAGAGGGCAGGAAGAAAAAAGAAAAACAACGTAAAATCAATTAAAAAGTGGCAATAAGTATATACCTATCAACTACTACTTTAAATGTCAATGGACTAAATGTTCCAATCAAAAAACACAGTGGCTGAACTGACACAAAACAAGACCCATATATATGCTGCCTATAAGAGACTCAATTCAGATCTAAACACACATACAAACTGCAATTGAGGAGAGGGGAAAAGGTATTCCATGAAAATGGAAATGAAAAGAAAGCCAGATTAGCAATACTTACAAGAGACAAAATAGACTTAAAAAAATATATACTGTTAAGAGACAAAGACAGACATTACATAATGATCAAGGGATAAATCTAAGAAGATAAAGCAATTGCAAATATACATACACCCAATATAGAATCACCTAAATACATAAAGCATATATTAATAGACAAAGAGAAAACTGACAATAACACAATAATAGTTGAGGACTTTAATGTCCCATATATCAATGGACAGATCACCTACACAGAAAATCAATAAAAAAGCACCAGCCTTAAATGACACATTAGACCAATAGGATATATATATATATATATACACATATATATATATATATATATATATATATATATATATAAAACCATTCCATCAATAAGCAGCAGAATACACATTCTTTTCAAGTGAACATAAACATTCTTCAGTACAGATAAAATGCTAGACCACAAAACAAATTTCAGTAAAATTAAGAAAACTGAAATCATATCAAGCATCTGTTTTTGACCATAATGCTATGGCACTAGAAGTCAACTACAAGAAAAGAATTGAAAAAAAGAAACATGTGGAGGCTAATAATATACTGTTAAACAACCAATGAATCACTGAAGAAATCAAAGAAGAAATTTTAAAAAAATACCTTGAGGTAAATGAAAACAAAAACACAATGATCCAAAATCTATGGAAAACAGCAAAAGCAGTTCAAAGAGAGAAATTTATAGTGATACAGCCTACCTCAGGAAACAAGAGAAGTCTCAAATAAACTACTTAGCTTTACACCTAAAGAAAGTAACTAGGAAAAGAAGAACAAAAACCCAAAGTTAGTAGAAAGAAAGAAATCATAAAGATCAGAAGAGAAATTAATGAACAGGAGACTAAAAAAAAAATAGAAAAGATCAGTGAAACTGAGAGCTGGTTTTTTGAAAAGATAAAATTGATAAATCTTTAACCAGATTCATCAAGAAAAAAAGGGATCCAATCAATAAATAAGAAATGAAAAAGGTGAAATTACCACCGACATCACTGAAATACCAAGGATCAAAAAAGATTACTGTGAACAACTATGTGCCAAAAATGGACAACCTAGAAGAAATGGACAAATTCTTAGAAAAGTACAATCTCCCAAGACTGAACCAGGAATAAATAGAAAATATGAACAGACCAATTACCAGAAATAAAATTGAATCAGTAGTAAAACAACTCCAAACAAACAAAAATCCAGGATCAGATGGCTTCACAGTTGAATTCTACCAAACATTTAGAAAAGAGTTAACATCTAATTCTTCTCAAACTATTCCACAAAACTTCAGAGGAAGGAATGCTTCCAAACTCATTCTGTGAGGCCAACATCACCCTCATATCAAAACCAGACAAATATATCAGACCCATATATGCAAATCTCACAGGCTAATAACAATGATGAACATAGATGCAAACATCTTCAACAAAATATTAGCAAACTGAATTAAACAATACATTAAAAGGCTCATACATCATGATCAAGTGGGGTTTATCTCAGATATGCAAGGATAGTTCAATATCTGCAAATCAATGTGATACATCACATTAACAAAGAATAAAAAACATATAATCATCTCAATACATACAGAAAAACCTTTTGTCAAAACTCAACAACTATTTCTGAAAAAATGTTCAACAAATATGTATGGAGGGAACATACATCAACATAATAAAAGCCATATGTTATAAGCCCACAGCTAACATCATACTCAATGTGAAAATCTGTAATCATTTCCTCTAAAATCAGGAATAAGACAAGGATGTCCACTCTTTTCACTTTTATTCAACATAGTATTGAAAGTCCTACCCTTAGCAATCAGACAACACAAAGAACTATAAAACATCCAAATTAGAAAAATGTAGTTAAACCATCACTGATGGAGATAACATGATACTATACATAGAAAATCCAAAAGATGACACAAAAAAGCTACTAGAACCCAATGGATTTGGTAAAGTTGCTGGACACAAAATATATAGAAATCTGTTGCATTACTATACACTAACAACAAATTACCAAAAATAGAAATTAAGAAAACAATCTCATTTACAACTGCATCACAAGAATAAAATATGTAGGAATAATTCTAAATAAGGAAGTAAAAGACCTGCACTTGGAAAACTATAAGAAACTGATGAAAGAAATTGAAGGTGACACAAACAAATGGAAAGATATTCCATGCTCATAGATTGGAAGTATTAACATTGTTAAAATGACCAAACTAACCAAGGTGAGCTACAGATTCAATCCCTATGAAAATACCAATGGTATTTTTCATAGAACTAGAACAAATAATTCTAAAATGTGTATGGAAACCCAAAAGACTGAATAACCAAGACAATATTGAGAGAGAAAAACAAAGCTAGATGTATCATGCTCCCTGATTTAAAACTATACCACAAAGCTACAGTACTGAAACCCTATGGTACTGGCAGAAAAACAGATACATATCATTGGAACAGAATAGAGTCCAGAAATAAACCCACACTTATACAGTTTATTAATATATGACAAGGGAGGCAAGAATAATGGGGAAAGACAGACACTTCAATTAACAGTGTTGGGATAACTGAACAGCTATATGCAAAAAAAATCAACTGGACTACTCTCTCATGCCATTCACAAAAATAAATTCAAAGTGGATTAAAGACAATGTAAAACCTGAAACCATAAAGTGTCTAGAAGAAAAAATAGCCAGTAGACCCTCTGACATCTGTCTAAGTATCATTTTTTTCTGGATAAGTCTCCTCAGCCAATGGAAACAAAAGCCAAAAATAAACAAATATGGCAACAATATAAAAAACTTCTGCACAGTGAAGGGAAATATCAGTAAAACAAAATAGTTGCCTATTTAATGGGAGAAGATATTTTCAAACTATATATCCAATAAGGGGTTAATATCCTAAATATATAAAGAACTCATACAACTCAACATCAAAAAAAATTAAACAACCTGATTAAAAAATGGGCAGAGGATATGAATGGACATCTTCCAAAGAAGACATACAAATGGTCAATAGGCACGTAAAAAGAAGCTCAACATCACCAATCAGGGGAATGCAAATCAAAACTACAATGAGATTATCACCTCACATCTGTCAGAATGGGTTTTATCAAAAGAAAACAAACAACAAGTATTGGAGAGGATTAGGAGAACAGGGTACTCTCATGCACTGTTGGTGGTAATGTAAATTGGTATGACTATGAAACCAGTACGGCAATTCCTTAAAAAATGAAAAATACAACTACCATGTGATCCAGCAACTCCACTAATAGATATTTTTCCGAAGAAAATGAAGACGCTAATTCAGAAAGATATGTGCACTCCTATGTTGATTACAACATTATTTACAACAGTCAAGATATGGAAGCACATTGCCATCAACAGATGAATGAATAAAGAAAATGTTTACATATATATATATATATATATATATATATATATACACACAATGGAATATCATTCAGCTATAAAAAATGAAATTTTGCCATTTGTGACAACATGGATGGACACAGAAGGTACTATGCTAAGAGAAATAAATCAGACAGAAAATCAAATACTGCATTATACTTATATGTGGACTCTAAAAAACAAAACAAATAAACATAACCAAACAAAGAGTTATAGATACAGAGAAAAAACAGGTGGTTGCCAGAGGAGAGGTGGGTGGAATGAGGAAAAATATAAGTGAGGGAGATTAAGATGGAAAAATTTCTACATGCAAAATAAATGTGTCACAGGTATGAAATGTACAGTGTGAGGAATATCAATAACTACATGATATTTTTGTATGGTGACAGATCATAACCAGACTTACCACATTGATAATTTTGAAATATATAGAAATATTAAAACACTATGTTGTGTAACAGGAACTAACAGTGTTGTAGGTCAATTATACTTCAAAAACAAACAAACTCACAGAAAAAGAGATCACATTTGTGGTTATCAGAAGCAGGGTGTGGAGGAAAGAGGAACTAGATGAAGGCAGATAGAAGGTACAAACTTCTAGTTATATGATAACGAAGTAGTAGGGATGTAATGTATGACATGATAAATATAATTAACACTGCTGTATGTTATATATGAAAACTGTTAAAAGCAAATCTTGAGTACTCATCACAAGGAAAATACTTTTTTCTATTTATTTAATTTTGTATCTATATAAAACAATGGATGCTCACTAAACTTATTGTGATAATCAGTTCATGATGTACACAAGTCAAATCATGCCATACACCTTAAGCTTACAGAATGCTGTATGTCAATTACGTCTCATAACTGGTAGAAGGAAAACTTATACAATGAGAAATATATAGTCTGAATAAGCATATATTTAAAAAATAAGTCAATGACTTAACAATGTCCCAAAAGAGAGAGCTCCAGGCTCAGATGGTCTTACTGGTGAATTTTTATAAACACAGAAGGAAGAGATGACTTCAAATCTCCACAATGTTTTTTAGAAAATAAAAACAAGAAGAACTCTTTCTGTCTCATTTTTATGAGACCAGCACTACCTTACTTGCAAAAGAAAGAAGCAGCAGAGACTATACTGTTCATTAACGTGGATGCAAAAATTCTGTACCTAATATTACCAAATCAAATCCAACAATGTATAAAAAGAATTACATTTCATGAAGAAGTATGATTTATCCCAGGTATGCAAGGCTGGTTCAATATTTAAAAAAAAAAACAGTGTAATCTACTACATCAATAGGATAAAGAAGATAAATCATATGATCTTATCAGTTGATACAAAAAAATGGAAAAAATTAATTCAGAATTAAAACTACCAGAAAAATATATATATACACAGGGCATCTTTCTCAATGTGATAATGAACATCTACAAAAAGCCTACAGCTAATAGTACACTTTACCTCTAAGCTCCAAAACAACATAAGGATGTCCTCTCTCACTACTTCTAGTCAATGTCACACTGGAAGTTTTAGCTGATGCAGTATGACAGGAAAAGAATGCAAGATTTTATAGATGAAACTATATTACGTGACATGACTGTGTACAGGAAAAATCTTTAAGTCTACACAATAAACTACTGGAATGAATCACATAAATCAATCACATTTCTATATAATAGCAATGAACAACTGAAATTAGTATTTTAAAAATACTATTTAGTGGGCTTCCCTGGTGGCGCAGTGCTTGAGAGTCCGCCTGCCGATGCAGGAGATGCGGG
>NW_006770402.1:336991-364797 GCF_000442215.2 Lipotes vexillifer | reverse complement strand
GGTTGAGAGTCCGCCTGCCGATGCAAGGGACATGGGTTCGTGCCCCGGTCCGGGAAGATCCCACATGCCGCAGAGCGGCCGGGCCCGTGAACCATGGCCGCTGAGCCTGCGCGTCCGGAGCCTGTGCTCCACAATGGGAGAGGCCACAGCAGGGGGAGGCCCGGATACCCAAAAAAAAAAAAAAAAAAAAAATACCATTTAACATAGCACTAACAAGGAAATTCTTAAGTATAAATGCAACAAAATAATTACAGAATCTATATGTGGAAAACTTTAAAACTCTGATTAAAAAAACCAAAGTAGATCTAACAAATATAGAGATATTCCATGTGCATGGATTAGAAAACTAAACATTGTCATTATGTCCGTATTGATCTATAGATTCATTGCAATCATATTCAAAATCCTAGCAAGCAATTTGTAGATATCAACAAATTCTAAAGTTTATATGGAAAGGCACAAGTCCTATGACAGATGACACAATGCTGAAGAAGAATAAAGTTGGCGGACTCAGAATACAGGATTTTAAGATTTATTATTAAACTACAATATGCAACACAGAATGATCCTGGTGAAAAAACAGACTTTCATTCTAATGGAACAGAATTTAGAACACAAAAATAGATTCTTTTAAATATACATAACTGATCTTTGACAAAGGAGCCAATGAAATTCAATGAAGAAAGGATGGTCTTTGAACAAATGGTACTGAACAGTTGGGCATCCATATGCATTCATATGCTAAAAAAATAAACCTAGACACAGACCTTACATCTTTCTCAAAAATTTACTCAAAATGGATCACAGGTATAAGTGTAAAATGCAAAACTATAAACCTTCTGAAAGAAAGACTAGGGTAAGGCAGCTATGCTCACTACTATACCACCAATGCTGAAAGAAAACATAGGGCAAAATTTATGCAATCTCAGGTTTAAATATAATGCCAAAGCTTGATCCATGAAATAAAAAATTGTTAAGCTGGATGTTATTAAAATTAAATACTACTTTGTTAAAGATACTATTAAGATAATTATGCTGGAGAGGGTGTGGAGAAAAGGGAACCCTCTTGCACTGCTGGTGGGACTGTAAATTGATACAGCCACTATGGAGAATAGTATGGAGGTTCCTTAAAAAGCTAAAAGTAGAACTACCATACGACCCTGCAATCCCACTACTGGGCATATACCCTGAGAAAACCATAATTCAAAAAGAGTCATGTACCACAGTGCTCATTGCAGCACTATTTACAATAGCCAGGACATGGAAACAACCTAAGAGTCCATCAACAGATGAATGGATAAAGAAGATGTGGCACATATATACAATGGAATATTACTCAGCCGTAAAAAGAAACGAAATTGAGTTATTTGTAGGGAGGTGGATGGACCTAGAGTCTGTCATATAGAGTGAAGTAAGTCAGAGAAAAACAAATACCGTATGCTAACACAAATATATGGAAACTAAGAGAAAAAAAAAGGTTCTGAAGAACCTAGGGGCAGGACAGGAATAAAGACACAGACATAGAGAATGGACTTGAGGACGGGGAGGGGGGGAAGGGTAAGCCGGGACAAAGTGAGAGAGTGGCATGGACATATATACACTACCAAATGTAAAATAGATAGTTAGTGGGAAGCAGCCGATAGTATAGGGAGATCAGCTCGGTGCTTTGTGACCACCTAGAGGGGTGGGATAGGGAGGGTGGGAGGGAAACATAAGAGGGAGGAGATATGGGGATATATTTATATGTATAGCTGATTCAGTTTGTCATAAAGCAGAAACTAACACACCACTGTAAAGCAATTATACTCCAATAAAGATGTTAAAATAAAGATACTATTAAGATAATTAAAAATTAACCCACAGACTTGGAAAAGATATTCACAAAACACATACATTATAATGCACTGGTTTCTAAAACTTTCACAGAATTTTAAACTCAATAATAAGAAAACAGGGCTTCCTAGTGGCGAAGTGGTTAAGAATATGCCTGCCAATGCAGGGGACACAGGCTCAAGCCCTGGTCCAGGAAGATCCCACATGCCATGGATCAACTAAGCCCATGCACGACAACTACTGAGCCTGTACTCTAGAGCCCGTGAGCCACAACGAATGAAGCCTGCACACCTAGAGCCCGCGCTCCGCAGCAAGGGAAGCCACCCAATGAGAAGCCTGTGCACCTCAACGAATAGTCTCCGCTTGCCGCAACTAGAGAAAGTCCGTGCACAGCAAAAAAAAGACCAAATGCAGGCAAAAATAAATAAATAAATTAATTAATTAAAAAAATAATACGAAAACAAATAATGCAACTTAAAAACTGACAAAAGATCTGAACAGATAACTCAGAGAATATATGGAAAGGAAAAATAAGCAAATGAAAATATGCTCAACAATATTTGTCATTAGGAAATGCAAATCAAAATGATATTAGAATGTCTAGAACCAAAACAATAAAAATAAAGTAACTAACAATATTAATTGCTGGTGAAGAGGCAAAGCAACAGAAAATCTCATTCATTGCTGGTTGGAATGCAAATTGTTAAGTCACTTCAGAAGATATTTTGGTAGTTTCTTACAAAGTTAAACATATTCATACCATTTAAACCAGCAATCACACTCCCAGGTTTTTATCCAATTTATTTGAAAAATCCATATCCACAGAAGAACCTGCATGTGAATGTTTATAGCAGTTTTATTCATAATTGCCAGAACTAAAAGCAACCACGCAGTCCTTCAATAGGTGCATGAATACAGAAATTGTGGTACATCTATACAATGGAATATTATTTAGTGCTAAAAGCAAATGAGCTATCAATCCACAAAAACACATGGTTGAATGTTAAGTGCTTATTTCTGTGTGAAAGCAGTTATTCTGAAAAGACTACATACGGTAAGATTCCAATTATATGACATTCTAGAAAAGACGAAACTAACAGTTAAATATATCAGTAGTTTTAGAGGCTAAGGGAGATGGGAAGAAGGGTTAAATATGTGAAATGATTTGGGGCACAGTGAAATTATTCTATATGACACTGTAATGGTGGACATATGACATTATACATAAAACTTCATAGCACAAAAAGGGGATCTTAATTTATGCAAATAAATATATCATTTAGGAGACTGAGGGATCCCAGGATAAAATGTGGAATGTGACAAAACAATCTAACTATATTACAAATGTATGAAACAAACTCACTGAAGGTTGAGGTGGGGGGAAGGTGCTGACCTAGGTAACTGTACAAATGAGTGGAACACTATCATTTTGATTTGGACTATCTTTTCAATAATGTTTATTTATAAAACAGCCTTGAAGATAAACTACCTTCCTATGGGGCAAAGGGCAGATATGTGTACTATGCAGTATAATAAATACACTTTCTCCCTCTAGGACAATATCAAGCAGGTTTACCACCTAAAAAGACTCAGACTCTCTAAGCTTGTGTTCTCATGTAACACAATCCCCAATTGGGAAGACACCACCATTCCCATTACATTATCCTGTGGGAACTGGGACTTTGGCTATTGATATTGCTGTGAGTAATAACACCCTATATCTAGGTTCTTTTTTTTTTTCTTTTTTTTGGCTATGTATGCATATGGATGCTAATTTGTTCCAGTACAATTTGTTTGAAGACCATCATTTGTCTCTAACCCAAGTCCTAAGTATTCTGCCAGCATCCATGAAACTGTTGCAGACTAACTAGTTAACTTGGAAGTAGTGTAAAATATCAGACATTTCACAGTTCTTTGTATACATAGCTAGATGAACATGGCTATTAGCTAAATTGAATTTCAATAAGTTAGAGAGAATTTTTTTTTTGATGCAAAGAACTAGAGCACATATTATGGTTCTCATTCCGTAGTCTCTGTGAGCCAGATATATTCCTAAAACTTCAACAAGTATTATTAAGAATTACAGTAGTTGATTGGTAAATAACCATTGATTGGTTACACCGTAGTAGGTACATTTGTTTTCTACTGTTGCCATAGCAAAATCACAAGTTTAGCTGCTTAAAACACGACATATTTACATTTCACAGTTCTTTACATCAGAAATCCTATAAGGTCAGCTCATTCCTCTGTATCAGGACCCACAAGGACAAAATCAAGGTGCCAGCAAGCCTGAGCTGTTATCTGGTGGCTCTGGGGGGAATCCACTTTCAGGTCATATTATTAAAATGTAGAACTAGGTCCCTATTCCCTTTATGATTGTTGGCTGGTGCTTGCACCCAGCTTTTAAAGACTGCCTACCTTGCCTGGTTTGTGACCATCTTTCTCCATCTTTAAAGTCAACAATAGTTGGTTGAGTCCTTCTCATGGATTGGATCTCTGACTTCTCCTTATTGTTCAATTCTCCTGCTTCTTCTTACACCATATCTCTGACTGACTCTGCTGCCTTCCTCTTCTGCTTTTAGGGGTCCATGTGATGACACTGGGCCCATATCAATCATACAATGTAATCTTCAATTTTAAGGTCAGTTTATTAACATTATTAATTCTATCTACAGATTTATTTTGCCATGTAACGTAACACATTTGCAGGTGTAACATCATGGAAAACAAAATCCTGCCTACCACACAATGGAACTGAGAACAGATCTAGCCAATAGCTTGAGGATGTTCTATGGGAATTTTGGAAAAGAATCATAGAGGAATCATGATGAGAATTTCAGTTTGGTAAACAAAATTAATTTTTTCTGGCAGGTAAAGTTAAATGTTAGTATGCGTTATTGAAGGATTATGTAATCTTTCTGGGAACTTCAGAAGATAGGATTAGACACTTGTCTTCTAGAATGGCTTTAAGGCAGTTTCCCTTAAAGATTGGAAATAGGTTGAAGTCCCTGTCAAATATATATATATCAGTTAGGCATTTAGAGTTTAATCAAACTATGAAAATATATTTTTTAAAAAACTATTTCTTTTTTCTTTTAAGCAGACTATAAATTCTGTGTTCTCTTAACAGTAATATATTCCAGAGAGGTAATTCAGAAGAAATGTTGTTCTGTACCAGATAAAAAATTATTTAAAATCTCATTTTTTGTATCTGTTTTCATCTTTAACTTCCATAATTGGAAGAACATTTGAAATTGAATATTAAAAAATGAAGTAAAATTCTAGAAGATAGAGATCAACATTCCTATATCTTAGCCTTCAAATACTTTAGAATAGGAAAGGTAGATTTAAGTTCACTGTCTACCAAAAGTATAAAACTTTATTTGACTTAGAGTTGGTTTTAAGTGACCTTGACTCCCCTTTGGGGGGAGAAGTTTTGAATTTTGTCAGTTTTCTTTTTCCATTGCTTCAACTGCGTATGTTGTTTCACACAGCTGATTTCAAAACCTTCTTTAAACAATGTTCACCAAAGTTCCTTAATGATAGGAATCACCTGGGTAATTAGAAATTTAAACACCTGGGAGAAACCGGAAGCCTCATAAATCATAGGTAAGAGGGAATCTGCAAAGCTATATAACAAACGTCCCAAATGATTCTCATCATCAAGGCTAGTTTGGTAAATACTCTTAAGAAAGTGCCAAAATGAAATCAAACATTTTACCTCTAAAATATTTTACCTCTAAAAAATTCACCATATCTGTTAAGATGTAAGGTTCACAAATTTTATTATTTTTCTTATGCATGATGATCTGACACTCAGCCAATTTAGAATTCTAAAAGATTTTTGTGCTTTCTAGTGAGATAAAATAATTTTGGACATTTATATTTTTTTTTCCTCGCCTAGTTTACTTATTGTTGTGCCAAGTTTAGTTTTTCAAAACTCAGATGTTTATAAAATTACTGAGAACTATATATTTCATTTTTTCTTTCCATCCCTCATAACTTTTTCACTCTGAATTTAATTCAGTATGATATATAGTACTCCATTCTACTTAAAATTTAAATGTTTCATGTTTTATAATTTACACTTTAATAACATATTATTTATATATATTCATATATATATATTTTTTCTCCCATTAGCTAGATGAAAATGCACAAAGATTTTCCATTGGTTATTGAACTTACTCTAATAGTTCCTCCTAGAACATAGAACCCAGAAACTGGGTTAATGTGAGTTAGTGTCTGTAAAATGGATTCATTTTCTTTCAAAGTAAAACATGATGAAAATTTAGATTAAAAATCCCCCAAAGTTGATGTTCTAATAATAGAAAGCAACACTGTTTTCTAGGCTTGTATACTCTTCCTACCACATGCATTTTTAAGAGAGCATTTCTCTTTGGTTAAATAGCTAACTAATACCTTTTTAAACTACAAAAGTAGGTGTACTTGGTAAAGATTAAACTAATTCAGAATAAAAGAAACCACTCCACACTTGCCCTTCTCCCATCTCTGGAGATAACTAGAGTTAATAATTTGGTCAGCTTTCTTCAGACATTTTTGCTGTATATTTACAGACAACTATGTACATATTCAACTGTTTATTTTTCTTGAGTGTTGTGTGGGTTAGAATTCTGCTACTTTTCCAAAACCATTCATCAAATGAAAAGAATTGAAAGATTACAATGATGGCAGATATCATTGTGTTGTCTTGGAATTGAATAAGAATTATTTCTAGCATTTTACCAATGAAGTTTAATATTTGTATTAGATATTTAGGGTACATCTGACATTCCTATAATGACTTCTTTCTTAGCTTGCCAAGGTTTACAATGAATATTTTGCTTATCAAAACTGTCATTCTTTTTCTGTTGTCTGACAATATAGTGAATAGATTTCCAAGTGTAGATATAATCTTGCAATCTTGAATTTCTCATTAACATGTAATATTATTTTTTAAAAAATCAATAAATTTAGTTTGAAAATATTTCATGTAGTGTTTACATGTATATTCAAAATAAATTTCTCCTATGTTTTTGTTTTATTGCATGGTAGTTTTCTGCTATTTCTAAAGTTTAAAAATGTTTAGAAATTTCCCTCTAGGAGTTATTTTTTAAAAATTCTATTCACAGTCAATTGCTTGTAAATATTAAACAAAAACTCTATTTTACTCTCATAATTAAATGTTTCTTTAATCACTTACAAAATTATAAGTTAAAAAAGTGTTTTCATTGTAAAGTTTAACACCAGTAAGATTCTCCTTCTATGTAATTAATCTGTTTATTTATGCTGGAAGGTTTAGTATTTTTTCCATACCCCTAGATTAGAAAAAAAGTTTCAAAGGACATATCTGAATAGAAATATTTTTATTAATCTTTCTTATGGTTAGGCTCTTTCAATCAGAATCCTAAGGTTTTTCTTCAGCTGTCGGAAATTATCTTTACCATTTCACTGGTTCTATATTTTTGTCAATGTTTTCACTTCTCTTTATTTAGAGATCCAAAGAGATGGATTGTTAAAATTGCTGGTTTTACCTATCACATCTTCAAACATTTCTTTGTTACTTTCCATTCATTCATAATTTTGTAATATATTCTCAGAAACTTTATCAGCTGATCTTTCCAACTCAAAAATTTGATTATATATTCTGTTTTCTTCATAGCTAAATCCATTTAAAAGTTTTTTCATAGCATTCAGTTATTGTTTTATAGACACTTTCTTATCCCTTATAAGGCACTAATTAAACCACACACACCAAAAAAACCTTCCATTTTCCATAAACTTTTTGGATGGTCTTTTTAAGAAAAGTTTTTGGCAAAACTGACTTAAAACTTAGTGTATACTTGACCACACAACCAAAGAAAAAACTGAAGGGATTGTCAAAGACTTACTAGTAAAAATACCACAGGTAATACAGTTTTATAGGTATAGGCTATATTTAAATTTAAAAATTGAAGCACATAATTCTATGATATCCAAACTAATATAGAAAAAGAAAGCTTACTAAATTATTTTATGAGGCAAGCAATATCCATTATTAAAAACTTATAGAACATAAGAAAATATAGACTCTAATCCATGTATAAAGATGCCAAATTTTTAGTACACCAGTAGTAGAGCGAATACAGGGATGAACTGAAAACATAATACACCATGGCCAAGTCTCTCTCCTCATCCCACAAATGTAGGAATGTTCAAAATTAGGATATAAATTACTATGAATTTTTACATTAATAGCTTAAAGAAGAAAACTAATGTATCAACACATTTACAAAAAATAGCTGGTACCTTTCAATAGTACATAAAAATTTCTGCATAAATTATGAAAGAAATTTATCTTAATATAATCACAAAATAAGGAGAACCTACCAAGATTGGTTGCAAACATTAAACTAAGGAGAAAACTTTCTGGGCTCAAATGTGGCTGCTCCACTTTCTAGCTTTAGTATTTTGGGGAAATCATTTAACATTTTTTGCCTCAGTTGCTTCATGGTATTCTTGGGAGAATTCAAAGAAGTAATACATGTAAAATGTTTGCAACACCTTGGCACATTGTAGCACTATTAAGTTTCATTTGTTGCTGTTGTTATTACTATTTTTGCCACTAAAGACATGTCAGTTGAGGTCTGCCATCAACACTCTCGTCCAACATCATTCTGAAGACTTTAGCTAATGTCATGGGATGAAGAAAAGAAATGCACACACTGAAAAAAAGAGACCACTATTACACATATTAAAACATATCTGTATGGTATGGAGGGAAAAGTGACTTCCCATGTCTGAATTAATCAGTTGAAAAATGTGATAACGAAATAAATCTTTCACTGGAGATATAATTTTTATTTCTAGATACGAATATAAGAAATGTGCAAGATCTATATGAGAAAAACCAGAAAAAATACTGACATATATATACACTTATATACACACATGTATAGGTACATAAATAATTCAGAAATACACTAAGTTTTTGCATAAGCTGATTCAACAATTTAAGATATAACTTCTGCCAAAATTCATAAGTATATTTAATGCAATTATAATCTGATTCCCAATATTGGGGTTACAACACATTGCTTATAAATTTCACCTGATAGAAGAGCTAAAACAGTTTTTTAATAAGAACAAAGGGAAGAAATCCAGTTTAACGAGAAGAGAAGGAACATGTCTAAGATCAATAGTAGTAGGTAAAACTGTTCTTTGAATCAGGGAACATTACAAAGATTTGTAAAAGAGAGCTCTAATATTAGACAACATTGAATAATTGTCAATTTTTGACCATAGCATTGACATGTTTGAGATACCTAGGTTAAGAAATTAAACATTTACCTTTAAAATATAGCGTCGGGGCTTCCCTGGAGGTGCAGTGGTTGAGAGTCCGCCTGCCGATGCAGGGGACACGGGATCGGGTTCGCGCCCCTGTCCGGGAAGATCCCACGTGCCGCGGAGCGGCTGGGCCCGTGAGCCATGGCCGCTGAGCCTGCGCGTCCGGAGCCTGTGCTCTGCAACGGGAGAGGCCACAACAGTGAGAGGCCCGCGTACCGCAAAAAAAAAATTAAATAAATAAATAAAATATAGCGTCGATCCTGAAGGCTAAGGAATCCTGAAAGTCAAGTCTCTTAGTACACCAGACCAACCTGGGTTATATTCACAGAGCTATCCTGAGACCTCCTGACTCAGAATTTCCCACATGGGAATATGGTAATCTGCCTTTCTAACCAGCCCTGCTGGTGATTCCAATGAGCAGGGTTTTGAATAATAATCTTAGCTCTCAAAGGTCATTATGCAAGAGCATCACCTGAAGAACTGGTAGAAAATGTAGATTTCCAAGTTCCTCCCCAAGAGATCAAAGCAGGAAAATAGGACTCAAAATTTTAAAATAAGCATTTTAAATTGGAGCAGTAAACTCTAACAGAAATATAGCTTTATATTATCATTTGACTAATAGTAATTTTAATTGTAAATTTTATCTCCAAGTTAAATATGATTGCTATGTGCAGACAATTAGCTCAGGGAAAGATTAGAGGTGGGTTTTAGGATGCAATTCTAACAATGTGGGTCCACGATTATTAGGAACAGGTAATTTGATACAGATTGGCTTTAAGGGTTTGGATAGAATTTACAGCATTTGGTAACTAATCAGTGTCACCTGTGAGAAGGAGTTGTCAAGCATGGCAATTGGTGATGAAGTCAAAAGAATATGCAGGTTTGGGGAAGTGAACATATATCTGTGTTAGGTTTATAAACTTTATCAGTTAATAGAAATGAATAGGTCTAAAAGCTTCCAGGTAATGTAAGGCCATCTTTAAAAGAACAGAAATAACGTTTGAAATATTTGAAAGGAAAAAAGACTGATGAAGAAACAAGCTTAGCATGGAACTTTTGAAAATGTAAATCTCTTAAGAAGTAAGAAGCAAACACCACAAATTTATAAAATGAATGAGAATGCAAAGTATTTGAAAATTAATTAAATTTACGTTGCCTTAATTCCTCAGAGAAAAGCTGAACGTAGCTGCCCTTTACCCTAATATTTTTTCCCTCACATGCACAAAGAATATGCCTATCACTTCCCACCTGTAACATAAATTTCCATAAACTTTAACTCAACTACTCACTGATTTGAAGTGTTATTTCTTCCTCCATTAACTGTATTTGGAATCCAAATATAGTGTGCAAACACTTGAATAACCTGTATTTAACCTCAAATAGGTATTAAGTTACAAATTACATATGTCCAATATCAATCAGTTTTAGCCTTTGAAATATCCTTTTACAGCCACCAAATTTACCTTGGACCACTTTTCATCTGTGTTCCAAAAAAAGGTATTTATTATGTTGGAAATTGTTCTTTGAAATATGTGTTCCAAAAGAGCTCTATTGAGAATCTGATTTTATAAACTGAATAATATTTTATTCATCTTTTTTTATGTTCTACTTTTCACAATTGAATTTTTTATATCATTAGTTTACAAAAATCATAAAATGAGATCTCTTAGGCTAATCTCCTACGCAATTAAAAACATCCCCCAAATTGAGGAAGTTACCTCAGCAAGAGACATAAGTACTTTGTACATCAATTTGGAAGTATATTTCATATAAAATTGATTTATTTTTCATTATAACCAATTACTTTTTGCTTAAATTTAATAAATATACTTAGAAGTTATCTATCAATTTATGGTGTGATGCATCTTTAATTTTTATGCTACATGTTTTATTAAAACCCCTGGAATATTCTATGACTATTTTTAAGCATAGAATATTAAGAAATTAAAACTTCTAGATCAACTTTTTTCCTACTGGATTCTTTTTTTCCTTTTAATCAGTACATTATTAATATTGTATTTCTTGAAGGCTCAGCTCTTGCTTCTGTATTTCTCACTGGATTATGAATGGTAGGTTAGGTAAGGCAACTGTGAGCTTATCCCAGGGTAAGCCATCCCTTTGAATGTTGTGAGCCACTGGAACCTGATTAATCTTGTCTGTCTTAGACTAACCTATTTTCATCAGAAAATCAAAAAGAAAAACAAACAAACAAAAAAAACATTTATCTTATCCTAGCCAGGAGGTCAATGAGAACTAGACCTGATGATGTTTGGGGGCTTCTCTTCTCATAGTGCTAATGCTGAATTTAGACTCTGCAAGAGTATGTAGGCACATTGTCCATGCAAAACTCTAACCATATGAAATGAACAATCTGAGCCACCCTGTATTCTGATTTTTAATCTATTTCTTTCTGAACATGGATCTTGGCCCCACTGGCCTAATTTCATCTGAAGATAAACCCTACCAAATTTTAGGTACTTCTTGTTCTGTGTTTATATCAGCAAAGTTGCCTACTAGATTAAATTTCTTTAATGTCAAACATGTCAAGCAATAAGTTCAAGTTCACCAGATTTAAGACAATTTCATTTTGGGCCACTGCTCATTCCTTAGAAAAAAATGATACCCCTACAATCATTAATAGTTCTTAAACTCTCTACATCCTGAATTTAACTGTAATTCTACTTACGTTATGTCCTGGCTTCATAACACCAGCATGATTTAAAACTGCTGGCATAACTCAAAATTTTGATTCATGACTTTCTTCTTCTTGGAATAAATTCTTCTCTGTAGGAAATATTAATTAATCTTATTTCATCTTATTAATAAGCCATTATTATTAATCTTTTGTAGTTGAGCTAATTGCTTAACTAGCAATTCCTTTTTAAAAAATACATTTTTCATTAATAGTTTATCAGGTTGAAATATAAAATTTATTCCAATTCTCACTTTTCCTTTCCATTAAGTCTTTCAAAACCTGATTCTCTGGGTAAAACTGGAAAATGCTGTTCATTCATTTTCTACTACTATTGACATGAAACAATAGCAACAAACCTTAAGATGTAATTAGCAGTTACATTTCTTAGTGTATAAGTGGTTTGCTTCACTAGTTATTAAATAATAAAAATTAGAAATGAAATGTTTTTAGCCCAAGCTATAACCTTTTCCTTACAGTGGGACATTTAATTGAACTGGTCCCATATTACCTTTTAGAAAAACTTCCAGACATAAGCAAAAATAAGTTTACAAAACTCAGAACTCATGCTGACAAAGAGTACAGCAGCAGTTAATAATCAAATATATTGACCTATGCTTTAGTGGCATAGCTCATTAATTTTTGATTCCTATGGCATCTGTATAAAAATGTTCTGTGAACTTACTTTTGAATATAAATTGACTGAAAATAGGCAAACACCCCTCTACTAGTTTCCTTGTCTGATGTTCTTACTTTTTTTACATTTTGTTATCCTCAGTTCATTTTTTATATTACCCAATGAGTTTCATATAATAAATACCAGATGTGTATTTTCTTCAGTGAAATAATAATACTTAAAAAATTGGATTTATAAATGTTCTACTCCCACTTGTTGTAGGCCTCATTGTATTTCTATATCATATAATTAAATACAATTTTATAAAGTTCAAATGACTTTAAAGAAACATTGCTGTGCCCATTGAAAGCTTCTTTTATTAAAAGTGAAATTAAGTTACCATGAATTTTATACAAATGGGGGAATGAAAAACTTACTACTTGATTGTAACCTCTTATTCCTCTCTTCCATCTCTATGTAGGTCTTATAATATGCTGCTTTGATTTCGGAGGTTTTCAGAACCAAAGGAAGCAAAAATAGAAATTCAGTTTTTCCTACCTGTACCTCACAGTATAGAATAGATAAAATAAGATAAATCATTTATCTAGATATCCAAATCATTACATCTATAAGTTTGTAGGGGTTTCATTGTTTGATATCTGTTCACCTTTAGGCATTTATTTGAATATCAGGCTCAGATAATTGAAATAATTATGCCCCTCAGGTTGTGGCACACTTTTATCATTTGTTCATTCATGGGCCCTATCTTTTTTAATTTATCAAAATATCTGATTCTGAACACTTTTTGTAACCTCAAATGCTATCACTATGTTTCAAACTATCATCAT
Source organism: Lipotes vexillifer (assembly GCF_000442215.2). Classification (NCBI taxonomy): domain Eukaryota; kingdom Metazoa; phylum Chordata; class Mammalia; order Artiodactyla; family Lipotidae; genus Lipotes; species Lipotes vexillifer. Next base: position 351,482 of record NW_006770402.1, on the reverse strand, counting down.
TTTTGACACGAGTTAATGTGTTAAGAGTCTCCCTTAGGGCACTGCACTGGTCCTGCTCTGTGACTGGAATGTTCTCCCAGACGTACTCATGGATACATCCTCCAATTTCTTCAAAACTTTGGTCAAATATCTGTCTCTCAGTATCTAACATATTAATCTGTACCCCACCCTTGCCAAATCTATTGAAACTTTTTATCTTGCTCTATTTTTTAAAAAAATACTATGACACTTTTAACTTTCTGTAATAACTTACTATGTTTTCTATTTATTATCTTTTGCCTTTCAGCCAACATTGTCTTTTTTATTTTCTTTTCTCAGTTATGTTAAAGCGCTTAGAATAATGTCTGGCCTTCAAATGAGTGGATGAATAAAGCTTTTACCTTACGTGTAAACATGTATCTTACCTAGACTTTTGGGGGCAATTAATTTTTTTTGGCAACAGATATATCAGCATGACACTATCAATGTAGTGGACAAATATGATCAGGCTCCATGTTCTCCTTCTGAAATCATTCTATGATATCCCATTCTATGGTGAATAAGCTTTTCGTATGCTTCACCTTCTTACATATCATGCTTTGTACCTCTCTGTCTTGAATAATTCCTGACTTTCCTCCAATTACACCATTTGCCTGCAGCTTTTTCAGATGGAAACTGCTTCTGTTCCCATAACCCACAAAATCTCCCATTATAATTATCCATAGAGTCAGATATGAGGTCAGACCCTCCTTATTCACATTGTGTCTTCCAGACCATTGCTTTTCCAACAGCAAGAAAATCCCAGCTCCCCTAAGGCACATGCCTTTATTGAAGTCATACTTATGCAGAAAATTATGTAGCAAGCATTATGATCAGAATTGTACAATATAGTTAATGAAATCCACATATGTCACACTCCATTATTCCTCTCCACTTGCATTTACTAAAGCCCTAGTTATTTACCATCATTTTATAAAGTTTTAATTTCCCCTATAGCTATTATTCTGAGTGACCTTCAAAACCATACACAAATAGCTCAATACTCAAATCCTGACCTTCTCTGTTTCTCTTCCTTCATCTTTTTCTCTGCTTTTACTGTAGACACCACTCCCATTGTCACTCCTAGGGCTTTCTCATCACAAGCCTAATAGCCTATCTCCAAATGTCCACCAAGAGATTACTTTCCCCTGACCTTCAAATACTCTCCATTAGTTCAGCCTTCTACATTTCTGAAATCTCCTGTAGACATTTGGTCCCATAATCCTCAATGTTTTACTTAGTTATGACATTTATCCCATAATATGTGATTATTTAATTATCTTTTCATTTGCTTTACAAAGCAATTGTCATCTTTTATCTCCCTATTAGCCCTCTCCTGCTCTTACATTCTACTTATCCAGCATAGATTCTTCAGCCCTTTACTCTAACTAATCTGTAGTCAGTTTTTCTAACTCACCCATTATCATTTCATAGCATTACATCCCAATTCTGCATAATTTTATACGTTATCGTATCCCTTTCCTATTCATAGGCAATTGAGAGCTGCTGAGGAACATTTATAATATTGATAGGTAACATTAATAGAATGCTTACCCTGTACCATTTGCTATTTTAATTGCTAATATATACCAATTTTATAATCCTCAAATCACATAAAGTAAGCACTACCATTAATCCATTATTAAAAAATGAATACCTGGAGACAAAAAGAACTTAAGTAATTTGACCAAAATCATACAGCCTTTAAGCAGTACAACCAGGATTGAAATGCAGGCAGCCTGGATCCATTGTCTTTATTCTTAACTACAATATCCTATCACTGCTTACTAAAAAAAAAAAAAAAAAAAACACATGCCCAGACTGACTATAGATAATCATAATTTTATAATCTCTAATTTCAAATGAGTCTTTCATACTGCCAAGCAGTCTCTTTTTAACCATTTTGTCAAAAAATTCAAACTTGACACAGAGAAATCAGAAGTTGACATTTTGCTTCCCCATTAAAATTCTTTTAAACCTACTATTCTCTAGGTTGAAAATTTTCAAATCACACTCAGACAATATGTTAAAAAAAAAAAAAAAAAAAAAAAATCACATGCCCAGACTGACTATAGATAATCATAATTTTATAATCTCTAATTTCAAATGAGTCTTTCATACTGCCAAGCAGTCTCTTTTTAACCATTTTGTCAAAAAATTCAAACTTGACACAGAGAAATCAGAAGTTGACATTTTGCTTCCCCATTAAAATTCTTTTAAACCTACTATTCTCTAGGTTGAAAATTTTCAAATCACACTCAGACAATAAAAAGCTCTCTGTTAACTGTAGTTACAAATAACAGTTTAATTTCAGTAAATGGTAATTCAATATCATATAATGATAAAACCTCTAATATTCATTTTAAATTTCCCCCTCCCTCATTTTTGGCTTATTTCTAGATCAAGCCTACAGTTAAAAATGAGAGAAATTTGGGCTCTCTTCTATTTCACTAGCTTTCCTCATTCCCTTTGCTTGTAGATTTCTAGTTGTGATTTGTAGTAGTTTCAGCTCAACAAAGAGATAGAAAAGGTATAACAGTAAAGAAAGATCTTACTCGCCTGTTAATATCATGACATGACACTAGTCCTTTATTGATTTGGAGGGTGTTAACAAATCTTAATATTTTGATGTGATCTGTTGGTTCATACCCTCTCCCTGGATATTTCTCATTTGCCTTCCCTTAATATGGGTAAAGCCTCCTTTGGCTCATCTCTTTTGGTTAAGTGTCAGCCTCTGGTTTTTTGTGGTCCACCCACACACTGTGAAGATCCCATTGCTCATTCAGAAAGCCTTCTAAGGCAGAGTACCTTCAAGATGGCCACAGAAAGGCTCTATAACTCCCACTTGGCTCATATCTAATGCACAGGAAATATATATGCTTCCTTTACCCCAATAAGTTCTGGGAATGCAGAACAATTCTAATGTAGACTCTTCTTTCTCCACCATCAGAGCAGTAAGGCAGTCTGCTATTCTCGAGTGATGAATGAATCAAACAGTAATTCCCACTGTCACTTACTCTGGGAGACATATTAAGCTTTCCAGGTAATCTTAAAGCTCTTCTCTAAGATTTAACTTTCATTCTTTTATATGTTGATATGAAGTATGAGCTAAATACTAAAACATTCTTTAAACAATCTCCCTTGCAATACCTAAAGAAGTTTTCTAACATCTTCAGAAAGAAATGTTGAATAAATTGACCTCTATTATTTTGTACTTGGACTTTGGGTCTTCAGCTAAAACAGAGTCAGAATGGTTCCCATTCTGTTATGCTGTTCATACATTTCTTACTTAGCATCTTGAAAACCTCAATGACTATTTTTTAAGGTATGTTTATTGAAGCATATTTTACATATTATGTAACATGTAAGTGTGCAATATAGTGATTTTTAGTAACTTACCAAGTGGTTAATCATCACCATAGATCAGTTTTAGAACATTCTCATTCCCTCAATAAAATCTCCCATGCCCACTTACAGTTAATTTCTGCTCCTACCTTTAACCCCGGTGACCACTAATCTACTTCCTGTCTATAAATTTTCTTTTTGGACATTTCATATAAGTGAAATTATGCAATATGTGGTCTCTTGTGCCTGGCTTCTAGATTTTGAGGTTTATCCATAAAATACCATCAATAGTTTTTTCCTCTTGTTAAATGATATTCCATTTTATGGATATATACCATATTTTATCTATCCATTCACCAATTGATAGACATTTTGCTTGATTCCAAGTTTTTGTTATTATGAATCATGCTATGATGAACGTTCCTATGCAAGTCTTCATGTTTTCATTTCTCTTGTTTACATACCTACGAGTGAAATGGCTGGGTTGTATGGTAGTTTTATGTTTAACTTCTTGAGATCCTACCAAAATGTTTTAAAGCGTAGCTGCAACATTTTCCTTTCCTTCCAGAAATATATGAAGGTTCCTGTTTCTCCACATCCTTGCCAATCCTTGTTATTATCGTTCTTTTTTTTATTATAGCCATCCTAGATGGTGTGAAGTGGTATCTCCTTGTGGCTTTGATTTGCACTTACCTAATGACTAAGGATGTTGAATATTTTAATATGCTAATTATACATTTGTATATCTTCTTTTGTGAAATATCTGTTAATATGTTTGCCCAACTTTTATTGGGTCATTGTCTTGTTCTCCAGTTGTAACAGTTTTGTACATTCTGTATTCAGGTCTTTTACCAGACATGTGTTTCTCCCAAGTCTGCTTATGCTTGTCCCTAGCAGTTATTTTAAACTTTTCTATGATACTCAAATCTTTAATCCTACCACCCACCTTATTTTCCCATCATGCTGAAAAAAAAAAAAATCAGTTTTCTTTTTCCAGAGAATCTATGTGCGGTAAAACTAATAATACTTATTTTAATGCCAATGCACTGACACATATAATTGCATCTTCACCTATGATTTCTAAGTTTCTCTTATTACAAAGTGTTGATTCTTAAGTTTAGTTTTCAGTTTATGCTTTGGGTTTTATCCCTTCATACTCTCTCTGGCACATAAATCTATCAGTCACCCCTTGTCTCTTGTTTCTTACAGTTTTCTGACCCAACTATTTTCTTCCCGTTAGAATTCAAATATGCTCAATTCTCTTCAGTGTTTAATTTTTAGAACTAAACTAAACTCCCTCAGTTCCACGTCTTCCTAAAATCAAGGCTGTCTCTATTTTCTTTCGTAATAAAACTTCTTTCATGAATTTTTTTCACTCTCACGTCTCCAGTTACTCATCCGTCACTCTCTTTAACCTGATACTCCTCGATTTACTATAACACTGAAATGTCTCTCAACAAAGTCATTAATAACTACTTTTATTAATAAAAACAATGCATCATTTTGTTTTCATTTTATTTGACCTTTACCCATATGTGATAATATTGAATTCTTGCACTTCCATTGGTTTCCATATTACATGCTTCTAATGGTCCTCTTCCCTCTCTGCACTTCTTCTACGTGAACTTCTTTACAAGCTAACCACATAAAATTGGCATTGTTTATAATATTGTCACATTTTTTATCAGTTTATATGCTATTCACTTAGATGGTTTCAATTATATATCAATATATTCTGAAGTCTCTAAAATCTATTTTCAGTACAAATCTTTTATCAAGCTCTAACAGACTTTATAATCAACTACCCATATCTATTTGGATGTCATTTAATCACCACAAGTTTATCATTTCTCCGAAACAATACTCATCACCTGGACTCAGAAATGCCTCCTTTCCCTGCCTACCTGATAACAATGAGTATAACATCACCATCCAAAATTTGCCTCTAATAGAATTTGGACATCAGAGACCTCTAGAAGCTTAATAATTCCATTGTAAATGGGTAAAACTGTGAAAAGCCATTTCACTAAAGAAGAATGCACTTTGCCAATAAGCATAAGAAAATAAATTTAAATTTATTTAAATTCACTGGCAACTAAAATGCTAATTAAAATAATAAGATGCAACTTATTGTCTATTTATTGGCAAAATTTAAAGAGAATTATAAATTTATACAGTTACTGCTTGAAAAATAGATACCTTCTTATGATATTGGTACTAGTACAAATGGTAACCTTTTCTAGAGAACAATTTTGCAAAGTGTTTTTTGATCCATGCCATCTATATTTATACATGAAATTATAACAGTATTAATAAAATATTTAAATTATAATGACACTACTCATCAAACAAATGTTAAATTTGACTATAAACTTAGTAGACAATTGTGTAGTCAGTACTTACTAAAGATAGTTTAAAATTTTCATGTGTTTAATGTGTCTATATTAAAAACCCAACATTACCTTTCTGATAATGTTGCATATTTGAGTTATAATATTGTCCAACATGAAAATACTATACTACAATTAAAAAAAAATCTTATAGTCCAAATTCCATCACAAACCAGATGGTATACTGACATGGAACAATTAAAGAGGATTGAATAAAATGGCTATTCACAAAGACATGGTCATAGTGAAAGAAAACAAACAAATAAAGGTGAAATTTCCAGGTTAGCCCCAATAGGGAAAGGAGTATCATCAGCTCTAGTCTTCAAGGGGTCAAGACGATGGAGAGCTTACCAGAACCTGAAAAGAGTGTTGGAGACTAAGAGAGCTACCTGACAGGAACTGGGCCTTCTATTCAGAACACAGCCACAGCAAATCTGTAGCCAGACAAAAACAAAGCCAGAAGAATATATACTTCATCCTCATTGAAACTTATCCACTAATTTCTTTTCCTATAGTCCTGAAACCAGTTGAAAGTCCAAGTGCAAGAGAGCCTGTTGGCTCAGTTCATGATGTTCAGCCTTCTCAGGCACAGACCAGGATGGATAAAACAGAATGATTTTGGAGTAAATGGACAATACTGATGACAAATATTTTCAAAATATCAAATGTAAGTAAATTTTTAAAATGTTTATTGCATTTTTAGAACAAATTCAATGGAAAATGCTACTGAATACTAAAAGACATTAATTTTGTTTTATGTAAGTATAATTTTCCTATATGGAAGTTTATATTTTGCTAATTACTACAAAAATTTTAAGTTAAGCTTCTGCTACACTGAGACAGATTATGAATCCTTTGCAGTAACACTTTGCTTGATAATTAGTCATAATATTTTTATTTTTTATTTATTTTTCTCATTAGTCATCCATTTTATATACATCAGTGTATACACATCAGTCCCAATCTCCCAGTTCATCACACCACAACTCCCACCCCCCGCCGCTTTCCCCCCTTGGTGTCCATATGTTTGTTCTCTACTTCTGTGTCTCAATTTCTGCTCAGCAAAATGGTTCATCTGTACCATTTTCTAGGTTCCACATATATGTGTTAACATACGATATCGTTTGTCTCTTCCTGACTTACTTCACTCTGGATGACAGTCTCTAGATGCATCCATGTCTCTACAAATGACCCAACTTCATTCCTTTTATGGCTGAGTAATACTCCATTGTATATACGTACCACTTCTTCTTTATCCATTCATCTGTCGATGGGCATTTAGGTTGCTTCCATGACCACGCTATTGTAAACAGTGCTGCAATGAACAATGGGGTGCATGTGTCTTTTTGAATTATGGTTTCCTCTGGGTATATGCCCAGTAGTGGGATTCCTGGGTCATATGGTAATTCTTTTTAGTTCTTTAAGGAACCTCCATACTGTTCTCCATAGTGGCTGTTTCAACTTACATTCCCACTAACAGTGCAAGAGTGTTCCCTTTTCTCCACACCCTGTCCAGCATTTGTTGTTTGTAAATTTTCTGATGATGCCCATTCTAACTGGTATGAGGTGATAACTCATTGTAGTTTTGATTTGCATTTCACTAATAATTAGTGATGTTGAGCAGCTTTTCATGTGCTTCTTGGCCATCTGTATGTCTTCTTGGGAGAACTGTCTATTTAGGCCTTCTGCCCATTTTTGGATTGGGATGTTTGCTTTTTAATATTGAGCTGCAGGAGCCGTTTACATATTTTGGAGATGAATCCTTTGTCCAATGATTCATTTGCAAATATTTTCTCCCATTCTGAGGGTTGTCTTTTTGTCTTGTTTATGGTTTCCTTTGCTGTACAAAAGCTTTTAAGTTTCATTAGGTCTCATTTGTTTATTTTTTATTTTATTTCCATTACTCTAGGAGGTGGATCAAAAAAGCTCTTGCTGTGATTTATGTCAAAGTGTTCTTCCTATGTTTTCCTCTAAGAGTTTTATGGTGCTCAGTCTTATATTTAGGTCTCTAATCCATTTTGAGTTTATTTTTGTGTATGGTGTTAGGGAGTGTTCTAATTTCATTCTTTTACATGTAGCTGTCCAGTTTTCCCTGCACCACTTATTAAAGAGGCTGTCTTTTCTCCATTGTATATCCTTGCCTCTTTGTCATAGATTAGTTGACGATAGGTGCATGGGTTTATCTTTGGGCTTTCTTTCTTGTTCCATTGATCTATATTTCTGTTTTTGCGCCAGTACCATATTGTCTTGATTACTATGGCTTTGTAGTATAGTCTGAAGTCAGGGAGTCTGATTCCTCCAGCTCCGTTTTTTTCCCTCAAGACTGCTTTGGCTATTCAGGATCTTTTCTGTCTCCATACAAATTTTTAGACTTTTTGTTCTAGTTCTGTAAAAAATGCCACTGGTAATTTGATAGGGATTGCATTGAATCTGTAGATTACTTTGGGTAGTACAGTCATTTTCACAATATTGATTCTTCCAATCCAAGAACATGGTATATCTCTCCATCTGTTGGTATCATCTTTAAATTCTTTCATCAGTGTCTTATACTTTTCTGCATACAGGTCTTTTGTTTCCCTAGGTTGGTTTATTCCTAGATATTTAGTTCTTTTTGTTGCAATGGTAAATGTGACTGTTTCCTTAATTTTTCTTTCAGATTCTTCATCATTAGTGTATACGAATGCAAGAGATTTCTGTGCATTAATTTTGTATCCTGCAACTTTACCAAATTCATTGTTTGGATCTAGTAGTTTTCTGGTGGCATCTTTAGGATACTATATGTATAGTATCATGCAATCTGCAGTGACAGTTGTACTTCTTTTCCTATTTGTATTCCTTTTATTTATTTTTCTTCTCTGATTGCCGTGGCTAGGATTTCCAAAACTATGCTGAGTAATAGTGGTGAGAGTAGACATCCTTGTCTGGTTCCTGATCTTAGATGTAATGCTTTCAGTTTTTCACCATTGAGAATGATGTTTGCTGTGGGTTTGTCCTATATGGCCTTTATTATATTGAGGTAGGTTCCCTCTATGCCTACTTTGTGGAGAGTTTTTATCATAAATGAGTGTTGAATTTTGTCAAAAGCTTTTTATGCATCTATTGAAATGATCATATGGTTTTTATTCTTCAATTTGTTAATATGGTGCATCACATTGATTGATTTGCATATATTGAAGAATCCTTGCATCTCTGGGATAAATCCCAATTGATCATGGTGCATGATCCTTTTAATGTGTTGTTGGATTCTGTTTACTAGTATTTTGTTGAGGATTATTGCATGTATGTTCATCAGTGATATAGGCCTGTAATTTTCTTTTTTGTAGTATCTTTGTCTGGTTTTGGTATCAGGGTGATGGTGGCCACATAGAATGAGTTTGGGAGTCTTCCTTCCTCTGCAGTTTTTTGGAAGTTTGAGAAGGATGGGTGTTAGCTCTTCTCTAAATGTTTGATAGAATTCAACTGTGAAGCCATCTGGTCCTGGACTTTTGTTTGTTGGAATATTTTTAATCACAGTTTCAATTTCATTACTTGTGATTGGTCTGTTCATATTTTCTATTTCTTCCTGGCTCAATCTTGGAAGGTTATACCTTTCTATGAATTTGTCCATTTCATCCAGGTTGTCCATTTTATGGGCATAGAGTTGCTTGTAGTAGTCTCTTAGGATGCTTTGTATTTCTGTGGTATCTGTTATAACTTCTCTTTTTTCATTTCTAATTTTGTTGATTTGAGTCCTCTCCCTCTTTTTCTTGATGAGCCTGGCTAATGGTTTATCAATTTTGTTTATCTTCCCAAAGAACCAGATTTTAGTTTTATTGATCTTTGCTATTGTTTTGTTTCTATTTCATTTATTTCTGCTCTGATCTTTATGATTTCTTTCCTTCTGCCAACTTTGGATTTTGTTTGTTTTTCTTTTTCTAGTTCCTTTAGATGTAATATTAGATTGTTTGAGATTTTTCTTGTTTTCTGAGGTAGGCTTTTAAAGCTATAAACTTCCCTCTTAGAACTGCTTTTGCTGTATCCCATAGGTTTTGGATCAGCGTGTTTTTATTGTCATTTGTCTCTAGGTATTTTTTGATTTCATCTTTGATTTCTTTAGTGATCTCTTGGTTATTTAATAACGTATTTTTTAGCCTCCATGTGTTTGTGGTTTTTACATTTGTTTCCCTGTAACTGATTTCTAATCTCATAGCATTGTGGTCAGAAAAAATGCTTGATATGATTTCAATTTTCTTAAATTTACTGAGGCTTGATTTGTGACACAAGCTTTGATCTATCCTGGAGAATGTTCCGTGAGCACTTGAGAAGAAAGTGTAATCTGCTGTTTTTGGATGGAATATCCTACAAATATCACTTAAATCTATCTGGTCTGTTGTGTCATTTAAAGCTTCTGTTTCCTTATTAATTATCTGTTTGGATGGTCTGTCCAGTGGTTTAAGTGAGGTGTTAAATTCCCTCACTATTATTGTATGACTGTCAATTTCCTCTTTTAGAGCTGTTAGCAGTTGCCTTATGTATTGAGGTACTCCTATGTTGGGTGCATACATATATACAATTGTTATACTTTCTTCTTGCATTGATCCCTTGATCATTGTGTAGTGTCCTTCCTTGTCTCTTGTAACATTATTTTAAAGTCTATTTTCTCTGATATGAGTAATGCTACTCCAGCTGCTTTTAATTTCCATTTGCATGGAATATCTTTTTCCATCCCCTCCCTATCAGTCTGTGTCCCTAGGCCTGAAGTGGGTCTCTTGTAGGCAGCATATAGATGGGTCTTGTTTTTGTATCCATTCAGCAAGCCTGTGTCTTTCGGTTGGAACATTTAATCCATTCACATTTAAGGTAATTGTCGATATGTATGTTCCTATGACCATTTTCTTAATTGTTTGGGGTTTGTTTTTTGTAGGTCTTTTTCCTCTCTTATGTTTCCCACTTAGAGAAGTTCCTTTAGCATTTGTTGTAGAGCTGATTTTGTGGTGCTGAATTGTCTTAGCTTTTGCTTCTCTATAAAGTTTTTGATTTCTCCATCAAATCTGAATGAGATCCTTGCTGGGTAGAGTAATCTTGGTTGTAGATTCTTCCCTTTCATCACTTTAAGTATATCATGCCACTCCCTTCTGGCTTGTAGAGTTTCTGTTGAGAAATCGGCTGTTAACCTTATGGGCGTTCCCTTGTATGTTGTCATTTTCCCCTTGCTGCTTTGAATAATTTTTCTTTGTCTTTAATTTTTGCCAATTTGATTACTATGTGTCTCGGTGTGTTTCTCCTTGGGTTTATCCTGTATGGACTCTCTGTGCTTCCTAGACTTGGGTGGCTATTTCCTTTCCCATGTTAGGGAAGTTTTTGATTATAATCTTTTCAATATTTTCTCAGGTCCTTTCTCTTTCTCTTCTCCTTCTGGGACCCCTATAATGCGAATGTTTTTGCTTTTAATGTTGTCCCAGAGGTCTCTTAGGCTGTCTTCATTTCTTTCTATTCGTTTTTCTTTATCCTGTTCTGCAGCAGTAAAATCCACCATTCTGTCTTCCAGGTCACTTATCCGTTCTTCTGCCTCAGTTATTCTGCTATTGATTCCTTCTAGTGTATTTTTCATTTCAGTTATTGTATTGTCCATCTCTGTTTGTTTGTTCTTTAATTCTTCTAAGTCTTTGTTAAACATTTCTTGTGTCTTCTCAATCTTTGCCTCCATTCTTTTTCCAAGCTCCTGAATCATCTTCACTATCATTATTCTGAATTCTTTTTCTGGAAGATTGCCTATTTCCATTTCATTTAGCTGTTTTCCTGAGGTTTTATCTTATTCCTTCATCTGGTACATAGCTCTGTGCCTTGTCATTTTGTCTGTCTTTCTGTGAATGTGGTTTTTGTTCCACAGGCTGCAGGATTGTAATTCTTCTTGCTTCTAGTCATAATATATTTTTGTTGTTTCCCCATTTCATGGAAATGTATACCTATTTTAATTGATAGGTATTATCAACTATCAATGTATACCTATTTTAATTATTGGTAAATAATAGTTTAACATTTTAATTAGGGAATTGATAATTAGTTAATCCAAATAGACTATGATGTCTTTCTTATGTTTTTATTCCTTTCTTTTGCTTTCCCTATCACTTCTAATTTCAAGAATATGTTACGTCTGTGAGAGAAGGCAAAAATGAATCTGATTGCAAAGTGAAAATCTCTGTCAATTTTTTAGGCCTTTTCTTGTCATTGAATATTTGTAATAGATAGTCCTAATTAGCAAATAATTGTGTTGGTTTATTTGTTGTAATGCAGATATTAGATGTTATGTAGATTGGGAAATCTCTTTAGTAGCTATGTGATAAGCAGACACAATTCAACTGTGACAAGAAAACAAATCTAATACCAGAATAATTAGCATGAAATATTAAATGTATTATAATCCTTACTCTATTTCACTGATAGCCATAATATATTACAACAAAACTGATTTCAATAGCCGTTTTAAATTTCGTTTTGTACCTATTTATTGACATATCCAATTATAAGTGTTATCCTTTGCTCAATACCAGAGTCAAATGCTTTATTAGAGAAGGAGATGATAAGATTTCTAAAAATACTAGGTCAATAGTGTACATATTTATTGCTGAGTAGCTTATCAAACATGAAGGATTTAGCATGATTACAAATTTGACCCCAAATAATTAATATTGAATTTAAATCACTTAAGTTCTCATTCATCAAAGACAGTAGAAGAAAAAAAGAGAAAGAAAGCAAAATCATGTTTCTGAAAATAAAGTTCAATATTCAGTACAATTTTATTGAGTACATGCTTTCTATAATAACTGAAGCAGGAATATAAACAAACTCAGTTTGAAAAAACAAGCATACTGTCTTGAAAGAACTGAAAGTCTACAGAAAACATACAATTAAGGTTCTATATGGAACTAATTAAAATAATGTATTGAGAAAGCATATATAATGCCCATTGAAAATATCTATTAATATATTTTCTTCCTTTTTCACATTTCTGACAGCCTTGTGATATTTACACAGCCTCTTATTCCTATTCACAGGCACCAAATTAATGTTCACGAATTATATTATGCCTATTTATTCTCAAAGTAAATAACATCCAGTTGCTCAGGGTATCAAACCACCTTCAAGTGATCATTGCAGATTTATCTTACTCTCTTCTCCAAAATCAGTTATCTGACTCAGCCATGTCATCCTGTTTCATTAGCATAAAAATTAACTGCATCATTTCCCTTGATAGTCTACAAGGAGGTACTTAGCAATAAACATAGGGCAGTGTTGGTGTACAGAGTTAGACAGCTGTAATGCAGTTGGATTGTACTTTGGTTTACAGTGATATTTTCATCTCACTGTATTCACTTGAATTAATGTTGCTGCAAAGCGTTAATACTATAAAAATATTATATCAGTTAACCAATATGAAACCATTTTGGTTCTGTTAATGACCACCAGTCACTAAAGACCACCAGGAACATCTGTTGCCAAATAGAGTTGATATTCATTTCACCAAAAGAGGCTGCAGACCATGTGGAACAGGGGATGTCTCAGAAGCTGGTAGAATAGGCTTGTTATAGAACTTGGGGTTGTGTTCAATCATTTGGAGGAGGGTTTACATATTATTTGCTTTTTCTTCTCATATGCAATTTTTTAGACATTGTCTCATGACAAAGAGTATATATTATATTTTCTTGTTTCCTCAATAAAGTCTGCTTTAGTACTATGTTAAGCAATTAACAGGTATTTGCTGATTTCAATATTCATTTCTGATTTCAATATTTTATTGCTTTAGTTTGAAAGAAGGTATGTTTCATGTTACACAAGTAAAACTTAAGACAATATGTGAAAATCATATTATAGTTATGTTCAGAGAAAAATAATCAAGATTCTTACTTTAAATATTTAGTTTAACCCATGCAGCCACCATCATAAAATGACAGCAATAGGAAAACTTAAAAATTGAGAGTACTATTTTATTGTTACTAAAGTAGATTTCCTATTTATAGACCTTCAGAAAGGCATTCATGGAATGATATATTTTATTAAAATACAAATCATTTAGAAAAATTTTAGAATGTATAAGCTAGTTATATCAGTTAGAATTACTTTATTTGGAAATACCAGAAAATTATAATACAGTGCCTTAAACAATAATGGGTTTATTCATCTTAATAATGAGAAGTTCAAAGGAAGACAGCCCAGGGTGTATATGGCAGTCCAGTGATGTCATAAAAGACCCCAGCTCCTTCTCTCATCCTGTCCTTCCATTCTTGGTGTGTGTATTTTTTTACAAGATGGCTGCATTATCTCTTGACTTTGCATCTATGTTGCCGGAATGATGAAAATGAAAGGCACAAAGCATGTCCTCTTTAAATTTTGTTTGTTTGTTTAAAAGAAAAAAGGCAACCCACAATAAATACTTCTTTTTTTTTTTTTTTTTTTTTTTTTTTGCGGTATGCGGGCCTCTCACTATTGTGGCCTCTCCCGTTGCGGAGCACAGGCTCCAGACGCGCAGGCTCAGCGGCCATGGCTCAGGGGCCCAGCCGCTCCGCGACATGTGGGATCTTCCCGGACCGGGGCACGAACCCGCGTCCCCTGCATCGGCATGCGGACTCTCAACCACTGCACCACCAGGGAAGCCCAATACTTCTTTTTATATCTAACTGGCCATAACTGTGATTCCTGGCCATCCCTGCCAGCCAATTTAAAAAGAGGAATATATTATCTTTCTTATATCTGTAGTAGGG
>NW_006770402.1:324638-336918 GCF_000442215.2 Lipotes vexillifer | reverse complement strand
GGAAAAGAGTAGGTTGTAATTGAGTTTAGGAAACATTCTATAGTGGCCATGCCAAATAAAATAGACATACACACATACACGATTTAACTACATATACATGTTAACTTATAAGTTCTCAAAAATTTCAAAATGACTTGTATTTTAATCAAAGATACTTATGAATGCCTTCTTGAAAACCTATAAATAGGGAATATACTTAAAATAGTTATATATATCTTTAAAGCCATATTAAGGTATATAAAATTATATATGTATATAGACATGCAAAGAAAAATCTATTGTGTTGAAATAAATTATTTAAAAATTAAAAAATATCTAAAAATTAATGATTATGTCTTTATTTTCATATCAATATAAAAAAATAGAAATGCAATTATCACATTGCTAAGCAAATTTCATACCTCAGTCTGTGTAAATCTAGGAGATATGATTTTAAAATAAAGTAATAAATACTCATAAAATGAGTAGGTTAAGTTTTAAAGTTACACTGAAATTTAAAACCTGAGAGAATAATTGCAAAATTGGATTTTGGAAAAAAATTAAATGCATCCCATTTACCTTGTTCTGCATTATATTTCCCTAGACTCTATTTTTTGTTATATTTTGATAATTCATTCTAGAAGTAAGAAAAGTTAATTTAGACTCCTTATTGGTAAGAATAGAAAATGTGTGTTGTTGGTTGTTTATTATCCACTTAGGATGTTCAAGTATCCTCCTCTGGTCCCAGCTCAGGTTCCAAGTGCACAGCCCCCTCCATCCCTAGTCTAATATTGCCTACCAACAATTTACCCATTGTGCTTCAGTGGGTCGACCTCATGTATATTAACCCCTTGTTATTTCCCACTTAATTCTTATGTAACATACATTTGCATGGGTTCAAAGAGATGATGTGCTGTGTGAGGAAAATGAAATTTTATTTTCCATCTTTCCCAACCCTCAAAAGACATACACATAAAAATAAATTGCTACCCATATTCTGATTGGTACAGAGATAAGGTCTTGTAAATATTAGAATGTTTCATTTAATCTAGCTTCATCTGTTTTATATTTATAGTGAATTCCCACAATATTGTATGTTTTCTGTTTCACTTGAATTTTATTGCTGCTAGATAATACTTCTTTTCTCCATTTCCATAGAGGGTTTTTTTGTTTTTTTTTAAATTTGGAATTAAGAGGGGCTGGTTTGAATATGAAAGTTCTAAACGATACTTTGGCAAAGAAAGTGATGACAGCTAGCTTGAGGAAAGTGAATTGAAATTAACGTGAAAGAAAACAGGAAGATAGAGAAAATTTAAATTTATTAAAACTGGGAAAATTTTGAAACTACAAATAAAGATGATCAAATCCATCGATATTAAATAGAAGTGGACCTAAATGTATTCCAAATGTGAGAATAAGAGTTTAGAACAACATTATATAAATATTCAATCTTCTTTATAGCTAATATCTAGATTTGCTATGGGCATATGCAAGTAATTTCCAATAAGTTGGTTTTGAAAATTGTTCTTGTTAAGGGGTCCTATTGTTGGATTTACTAGTCTTCCTGATCTGGAAGAACCTAAATACTGACTCTCAGGTCACCACAAAAGATATGATGATATAATGAACCAGGATTTTCTTATTTTGATTGATTAGTTCAATACCTTAAAAAAAAAAAGGGGGGGGGGAGAAGGAAGGAAGGAAGGAAAGAAAGAAAAGAAAGAAAGAAAAGAAAAGAAAGAAAGAAAAGAAAAAAAGAAAGAGGAAAGAAAGAAAGAAAGAAAAAAGAAAGAAAGAAGAAAGAAAGAAAGGAAGGAAGGAAGGAAGGAAGGAAGGAAGGAAGGGAGAGATTGGGAGAGGAAGGGAAAGGGAAATGTTACCAAAGGACCATTTACTTAGTCTACATTACAATATATAAAGTTGAAATTATTACTTCTTTGTGCAATGACTGGATTTCCTTGCATCCTATTTAATAAACTGACTTTGAAACTTGTGTGAAAGTGTTAAAAATTCAAACATATTTTGATGATTACCTCTTAAATTGGCACTGCTAAAAAATGTCTAAAACAGAGACAAATTTTAAGGAGGGTATAGTAGTACACAAAGGCAAGCTACATCAATGATATAAGGTTTTATTAATTGATTTTAAAGGGTTTGGAATGTCTTTTACTTGCAAAAAGTGGTGCATACAATACTCATATAGCCACATATGCATTGATTGGAATGTAGACAAGGATATGGTTCAAATTGGCAAAATTTCTAAACCAAAGGCACTAGATGAGACAGGATGAAATCAAAATGTTCTTCAGTCTGCAAAACTTCAAGAAAAGAGACTGAATGAGATAAAATAAAAATAACAGATGAGACTCCTTTGTCATATTTAGTTATGCACTTTGGGTACTCTTTCCATGTCATTTTTGGCAGGGTTGAAGGATGCTAATAAGGAAAAAAAAATCAGACAACACCAATTATTTTAAGGGCATGCAGTTAGGTACATAGCAGCTAACCTGAAGCTTTGTGGATTCCAGATAGGACAAATAATCAGATTACTTGCGGGTGTTTTAATAGTACCCAGAGGGTATCATAAAATCACTCACCATATGCCTAATATCCCTATAGCTCTGTTTCTTTGAACTGTTACTTTAATCTTCCCTTTTATTTACTTTTTATTGCCATACACTTAAACTGATGTCTCTTCTTATCTACAAACTTATAGTCAATATGTGAATATTCATGCATATCTCTTATCTCTCATTTTACTGTACTTCCTACTTTTTCTATTGATATTTTAGTTGTCTGCCCTATAATGTGGCTATCTCTTGAGCTTTATGTTGAAAGATTTCCATTTCTGTGTCTGTTTGCTGAATTTACTATTGGTTTTGTGATTAGGAGTATAAAGGTCAGAAACCAAATTGTGATGGGTTGGAAAAAAATAGAAGGTATAGAAATATAGAAAGTGAGTTTAAATTTTATGTAAATCTATTAGAAAAATTTAAGTGGTTCTAAGTCACATTTAATAGGGTTGTTTTATGCATGCATGCAAGGCTAGCTTATATTATAATGGTCTGAAGTAATATGTTCCCATGAATTCCATAGTTGTTGGTAGGGTGATTGAAATAGCATTGCAACTTTTTTTCTGACAAATGGGGAATGTGTTTTCAAATCAAACTGAGGTGGGGGGAAGTGTCTGGTAGCTGGAAAACAAATTTAAAAAGTGTATAAGGGAAAAGGTATTATCAACTGTGTCAAATGCTATTTAATACGCCAAGTAAAATTAAGCTGAAATTGGGTATTGGATTTAGCAATTTGGAGGTCACTGATGAACCAGATATGATCAATTTGTTTGAATAACAGGGATAAGAAACCTGTTCGGAATGGGTTCAAAATGCAAAGATAGAAATTGGTGAGTATTTTCTGAAAAGAAAAAACAGAAAAATTGACACTGAAAATTTTATGAGAATTATTTTTGTTTTGATTGCTTTGTTTTGTTTTTGTTCTTTTTTCTTTCTTTCTTTCTTTCTTTTTTTTTTTAGAACAGAGAAACAGCAGGATGTTCACATACTGATGATAATTATCCAATATAGAGTTGGGAACTGAGGAGTGAGTAGGTGACAGGGATGTTATCTAATAAGAGGTAAGGAATTGTCTTATGAACACTAATAGTTCTATTTTAATAGACAGAAAGGTAGAGTATATGGGCACAGATGCTGACAGTTGTCCATATGTGGTGTTAGGAACCTATTAAGGTTTTTAGAATTACTTCAGCTTGCTTTGTGAAGTAAGAAGAAAGGTCATTAACTAAGAATAAGAGAAGAAAAACATGTTCTTTTTTTTGGAGGGTGGGGAGAGTCACAGCATATTTTTATTTTTTTTATTGAAGTATAGTTGGTTTACAATATTATATTAGGTACAGGTCTACAGCATAGTGATTTAATATTTTTATAGATTATACTCCATTTATAGCTATTATAAAATATTGGCTATATTCCCTGTACTATACAATATATCCTTGTAGCTTCTTCTTTATTTCATACTTAGTAGTTTGTACTTCTTAACCTCTTATTCCTATATTGCTCCTCCCCCATTCCCTCTCCCCACTGGTAACTTTTAGTCTGTTCTCTATACCTGTGAGTCTGTATCTGTTTTGTTATATTCACTTGTTTGTTTTATTCTTTAGATTCCACATATAAGTGATAGTATACAGAATTTGTCTTTTCTCTGTCTGACTTATTTCACTAAGCATGATACCCTCTAGGTCCATCCATGTTACCAGTTTTTGAAGTGACTAGAGAAGGTATAAAAGAATACTTGAGGGAAATGGGGAAGTGATGCTAAAGATAGCAATGTGGTTCCTAAATAGCTTTAAGCCCCCTTGAGGTTGTGGTCATGATTTTTAAAGGGAGACCAATTAGTGTAATTGCTGTTTTTCTTCTAATAAGTTTACCTGTATAAGTTCAGGCTCAAAGTAAGCAGATACTTACATTTAAACAATGTTATGGATATTTCATGCATATTAGGCCAAGTGAGAGAGGGACTAAGGAGTTGAGATAAGTGAGAGGAAGTAATTATGACAACTGACCATAAAACTAACCTGGATAATCAGGAAAGAGAGGTCATCAAGATGGTCAATGTGTGACAGTAATTGGTAATGACAAGGTATAGGATTAACTCTATGGAAATAAGTGGCTTAGGCAGAGTGAAAGTTGAATATTTGAAGGTAGAGAAAAATATGGGTAGCATGATTCAAGTATTGTTTTTAAGGAAGGCAGGAGGGAAAACTGTTTGCCAGAGTCAAGGAGGATAAAGAAGGAGATTATTCTAACTTAAACATAGTGCTATGAAGGAAATGGGAGAAAGAATAGTAACTGTGTTAGAGGGCTGCAGCAGAAGCAGTCTAAACGTTGCCCAGGTTCAGGGCAAAAGGGGATAAAGTGTTTGAGAATGTAGAGAAATTTGTAGATTATGGACTGGGAAATTAAGGGCACTGTGTCAGGTTTTCATGAGTTAGGGTGGAGAGGAAGATGGAAAGAGGGAAGAGGATGTGCAGAGATTTTAGGGTGGGAGAGATAAGGGTGGCCTGGAACTCTGAGCTTCTGGTGTCAGGTGTCAGCACATACACAGAAATAAAGAATATAATGAGATTAAATCAGATGACCTAAAGGCATTCAGGAATGGTGGTGATGTGGACAGAGGATGGCTGGAACCTTTCTAGTTGATGTAGTTTAGGATATCTGTGAAATCAGGATCTTTCATCTCTTTCTATGTGGGTCAATTGTTTGAGGGTTAAATTGAATCAAAAGAAAAAATGCTTGTATTTAAGTCATCCTGTGTTCTTAAAACCCTTAAAATTTAGAGCTAATTGAAATCTCTGCATACTATCTAGCAAAAAAAGAAATATGATAGAAAAAAAATTTTAGGTCAAGTGAAATTTGGAACTAGATTATGAAGAATTAAATAGCTGCCTTGGAAACCAGCACTATTTAATTGTAGAGTGGAGATAATATATGCCTGATCCATACACACTTCAAATATTGTGTAATACTTATCTTAATATTTTAATAAAGTTTGTTAGGTGTTTGATAAAGCATATTAAATTAAGCCTGCTCAAGAGTATTGCCTCTATAGCTTTACATGTTTTTAAATTTCAACCCATATGAACATATTATTTTAATTATTACCTGGGATAAGTTGCCTTGTAAAGAATAAGTATAGTTATGCCACCAAGTACAATCTATGTTACTTGGATTCTGTTACATGCATTGGTTACTTTTGATGTCACTTTTTATGAGGTCCAGGTGACCTGCCTGACAGATTTGACTTGGTAAACAGAACTACTTTGCAATGGTGAAAGTTATTTTTTTCTCTTTGAGACATGTTAAAGGTCATAATGTTCAAATGTTTATCCCCTGAAGATCTCAAAGGTAACTTACCCATGGGGACTCATTATTTCTCTCCCTGTTGAAATTCATGTTTTTATCTTTAGACTTGCATCTGTAAAAAGTTGGCATGGAGGAAAAGAACTGTGTCTAGTGCATAATATAGTGTATAAAGAGGCAGCAAAACAAGTTTCATTGCCATTCTTGTCACTAACTTTGTATTGAAGGCATTCAGGGTATATTTATCTTTTGTAACCTAAAGCTAAAATCTCAAAATTATTTAGTTAAAATTTTTTTTACTGCTTATTATGTGTATTAGTATAGGTCTATTATGTTCTAGTAACAAACTCATAATTTCACTACCTCAAATTCATAAAAGTATATTGCTTGCCAAGGACTGACTGTTTTGTTTTCTTTTATTTCTGTAATGTCCTCACTGCAGGATCCAGCCTGGTAGAGTAGACACTCTAGAACACTGCTAGTCATCAAGACAATAGGAAATAAATTTTGGAGAGGTTTACTCTGCAACTGCAAGCTCTAGTTGGGAGCCACACATAACACCTCATTGCTAATCACCACTCCCAAGTAACACAGAAGTCCAATCCTACCCATATGAGGAAGGTAGAGGGAAGTAAGTATTATATAGTTATATAGTACTAATAACCACTATATTGGTGTCATAATACTGCATTTTCTTTTTAAGAAAATTTGAGATTTCTAAGGGAGTTGATAACAGTGTTATTAGAATATGTCTATAGATTACACTTGAAAAGACAAGTTAAATGAAACACACCATTAGTGGGGATAGAGTGAATACAGATATTAAAGTATTTTTTTGTCCAGAAAAATCTTAACTTGCTTTGTTAATAACAAAAAGGACAAAGTTTACATTTTGATTAGGTCTATGCTAAATCTACATGTTAATATGAATATAAACATAGGTTAGGGATTAAACAATATATTGCATAACACAATTTACATAAGAATTGTAAAATTTGTGATTTTGGTTTTATTTCTGTTTTGATTTTTTCATAGCTTGTAAGCAAACAGATGTCAGGCTTGCTCATTTTGAATTTTGTAGGACTCTGGGAGCAGATATTCATTCTGAAAAAGCACATAGTAAATTAAGTTGCTAAAAATAGAGAAAATGGTCTTAATTTTCCCCCAAAGTACAAATAGAGGAAACAAAGAGGAATACAAATTATTGACAATAAAATAGTTGGCCTGATTTAAGAAATAACTACTTATATTAATCTAAAAGTAAACATTGGTTTTGGCCATCAACCAAAGGAAAATATAATTCAAATATGAATGTATTTATTTATATACAAGTTTATGAGAATAAGAATATATATTGTGTCACAATGTGTATGCATTTTAGAATGTTTAAATATGTCTCTTTTTCTTCTAAGATATTAGAGAAAAAGAAAAAGTAAATATTTTTTAAGTGTCTGTAATACACCAAATATAGATTTCTTTTTTAAAAAACTCTAGGTTTTTGAATATTTATTTTTATCTAAACCCTTCATTTGGGAAAAAAGAATTTGTGATTATATGTAATTAAAATGTTGTAGAAATTATGATGATGAATTTGTACTTTCTACCTTGTTAACCCATCTTACTCAAAGCTGCATTTGAAAGAAGACTAGCTGCACGAACAGACTGTGACTGTAGGATGGAGTTTTTTTGAAATAAGATGGTGCGTTGATTGAACATTATCTTGGCCCATTGGTACTGTGCTATCCCCATTTGTATAGGGAAAAGCAAGATGAGGAACAATTAATCACATTCCTGTTATCCACAACAGACTCAATGAAAAGGAGAGGACCAAAAAAAACATGAGTGCAATCTCTCTGAAGTGCTTTCATAAATAATCAGGAAGGAACTTTTAGTAATCATCTCTTTTTCAGAGTCAGCTTGACAAACTAGGAGAATTAGTAGTCCAGAAGTTGATCTTGCATCATAAGTCTAATTTTTCTGTCTTCTATTTTTCAACATTTGCTTCAGTTTTCATTGCTTAAAACCCTCTAATGACTGCTCATTGCTTTAAGCACAATTCAGTATTTTTTTTTCTTTCCAGTTCTATTGAGATATAATTGACATACAATAGTATATAAGTTTAAGGTATAAGCAGTGATTTTATTTACTTACATACCTTATGAAATGATTATCACAATAACTTTAGTGATCTATTATCTCATATAGATACAAAATGAAAGAAAAAAATTTTTTTTTCCTTGTGATGAGAACTCTTAATATTTACTCTCCTAACAGCTTTTGTATATAACATATAGTGGTGTTAACTATGTTAATCATGTTGTGTCTCATTCCTAGTACTTATTTATCTTATACCTAGAAGTTGGTATCTTTTGACCACCCTCACCCAATTCTCCCTACTCTCAACCCTCGCCTCTGGTAATATAATCCCTTTTTCTATGAGTTTATTTGTTTTGGTTTTTATTAAAGTATAATTGACCAACAACACTATGTTAGTTCCTGGTGCACAGCACAGTGATTTGATATCTCTGTACATTACAAATACAGAACAATTCCATATTTTTAATGTCAAATACTAAGTACAAAGTTATCTGATCTCTGATTATGTCTGTGACCTCATGTCAAGATTTGTACACACACACACACACACACACACACACACACACAATGGAATATTATTCAGCCATAAAGAAGAAGGAAATCTTGCCTTTTCCAACAACATGGATGGATCTTGAGGGCATTACATTAAGTCAATAAATCAGAAAGAAAAAGACAAATACTGTATGTTCTCACTTATATGTGGAATCTGAAAAAAGTCAAATTCATAGAAATAGAGAGCAGAATGGTGACTACCAGAGGCTTGTAGGGTGGGGAAAATGGGGAGATTGTGGTCCAAGGGTATAAACTTTCAGTTGTAAGATGAATAAGTTTTAGGGAATCTAATGTACAGCACAGTGACTACAATTAACAATATTGTATTATATACTTGAAAGTTATTAAGAGAGTAGATCTTAATGTTATCACTGCAAAACAAAAGGTAAAAAGGTAATATATGAAGGGATGGAGGTGTTAACTAAACCTTTTGTGCTAATCATTTTGCAATATATATTGTATCAATCATGTTTACATCTTAAACTTACATATGTTATATGTCAATAATATGTCAATAGAGCTGGATGATTCCATGTGCTTCAGAATTTTCTATCTCTTCCCTCCAACTCCACCCCCTGCTTTCCTCTACTTCAAATACCCTTTCCTGTCAAATGACTATTTATCCTATGTAGTCTCATATTTAGCACTCTCAGAAAACTTTTGAACCCTAAGGCTAAGTTAGATCTCTTACTATAAAGCAACACAGCGCTTTTTACTACACATTACACAATACTGTATAGTCAAGCTCAAACATTCTGAATCAAGCAGCAAAAGAAATAATAGTAAACAGAATGGACTATTGTGGCAGTAAATAAACTGTCAATTAATGCTTTTGTATTCTGAAAACAAACTGAATTACTGGATTGCATAGTATTCTATCTCCACTCAGGGCTTATTCCTTTTATTTACTTTGCTTCTAGTTCCAGGAAACTACAAAATGTTTTCAGCAAACAAAAGGAATAGCCAGTCTCCTCAATTAACATCAAACCAAATAAATTATCCTTTTGAGATATATAATCTCTTTCCTCATGCTCCACACTTTAAATAATTAAATGAAGGGCTTCCCTGGTGGCACAGTGGTTAAGAATCCACCTGCCAATGCAGGGGACATGGGTTCGATCCCTGGTCTGGGAAGATCCCACATGCCGTGGATCAACTAAGCCCGTGCACCACAACTACTGAGCCTGCACTCTAGAGCCTGCAAGCCACAACTACTGAACCCACGTGCCACAACTACTGAAGTCCACACGCCTAGAGCCCGTGCTCCACAACAAGAGAAGCCACCACAATGAGAAGCCCATGCACCACAATGAAGAGCAGCCCCCGCTCGTGGCATCTAGAGAAAGCCCACGCACAGCAACAAAACCCAGCGCAGCCAAATATAAATAAATTAAATTAAATAAGTAAATTACAAATAAATAAACAAATGAAAGAATAAACAGTTGAGTCTAGAGTGTTCATATTTCTATAATGTCACCAAGTCTGGAGTTAAAACAAGAAAATTGATTGAGTAAAATGTTTAGGTCTGAATGATTAATAACGCTTCTCAAAAGAATCCTTCCTAAATAAGGAGTATCTACTCAAAGGACATATTTCCGTACTCAATTCTCTAGAGTCACAGGAAGCAAATTTTGGCTTTCAGGTGCTAAGGACTCAGAAATATTGAGGATTTTTTTTCAGAGAATCCTCCTATGTAAACCAAAGAAAATACTCCCCCAAAACTGAAATCATTGGCCCTACTTACCCCATACCACCTCTCATTTTATCATATAAAAAGTCACACTGGCAAACCACCTTGTTGGATACTGGGGACCTAACCACTTTATCTCTCCTTTTCTTTAGCAGACATCATAGCACCTACGATTATGCATTTATGCCTAGGTGCTCCACTAGAATGTAAGTTCCATGAAAGCAGACTATGTGTATGTCTTAGACACAACTATGTGCCATTACCCTGCCAGATGCTGGTGATATAAGTACTCAAAAAATATTTGTGGTTGAATGAATGAGATTAATAAGAGTGTGCACAGATAAGCGAAAAGCATGTTTACAATACAATAATGCTACAAGATATTTTTTCCAGTGTCATCATTTGTGATGACATTTATCTTTTTCTAAAGAGACATTTTAGTACAAGGAAAGTCTTCATTTTTGAAAATGTTTCTCAGTTGACATTTCTTTTGCGAGCATGAATTACATCTCAAGAAAATTATGAAATCATCTATTGTGTGCCTTACTAAACTTTGTTTCCCCATTTCTTATTTTAGGGTCTGCCATAATTTATGCACTCAATAAAAATTTGCTAAATATTTATTTGTATGTACTTTAAAAAGAAGTTAAATAAAAGCAATTTTAGAGGGTGTATTGATTCTGATATGGGTTCAGTGACAAATTATCTTTTCCTATTTATCAATATTACTCTACAATTATCAACAGTAAAAATTATATTGCATCTTATTTCAGAATCTTAGTACTCCAAGTATATAAACTACTTTATACCTCCCACTGCTTTATAATTACTTGAAATTCTCTAACTGTATTGCTTATGTACTTTATATACATTTAACTTCATTGTAGAGAGAATTTGCCTGTCTAAAATGTATTTTCCTGATATAAAATGAAAATGTGTTTTGACATCAGGAAAATATGTGGTTTGGTGATAAACAAAAGCTATACAGAGTGCAAATGTATTTGAGGTGGATCATAAGATACAAACTCCACACAGCGGTTATTTCTGAACAATCCATATTCAATCAAATACTTCAGACTATCACTTTTTGAAGAAACAAAGATAGGACTCTGATTTGCTTTTGTACTGAAAGATGCAATTGTGACACTTTGTAGCAAAGAACTTTGGTCTGAAGTAGAAAACTAATTAATAAAGCAGGCGGAAACAATTCCTGAGGCCATTTTTACTGCTTTAATTGGCAGTATTAGAAGCTTTGGTTAAAAGGAAATCCCTAATAGGAACAAAAAAGGAAATTTAGAATGAAATAATTTCTAAGGTTGCACTAACTTCCATTGTGTGTTTACTCCTTGCATATTCCTGCATGATAAAATTCTATTAGAGCCACTTCTTTTACTAATCAGTGCATTAATTTTTAGTAAACCCCTATGTAAGTCCAATATGTTTATTATTATTCAATACTATAAATTAAAAACATGAACCCTTTTGCCACAATTCATGTTAACCAATGTTGTTATACAATGCAATAATTTCACTGCAATTTAAAAAATGGAATTTACTTTATACAAAGAAAAATTGCTGCCTTTCATACAAGAGAACATATGTAGAAAATGAATAGTCATTTGGACTGAATACCTAAATTTATTTAGTAATGGAGGATTTGGATATTGAAACAATAAGCATCTAAGCTCATAGGCTGATTCTCGTTTCCCAGGCAGTTTCTGTCTTCATTGGAAACCTGAAGCTTAACCCACATTTATTATTGTAACCACAAAAATTTTGGAGGTTACTTACTGCACAGCTTCTATGGTGTGAATTTTGCTGTACATCTGGCTGTCATTCCATTCTTTCTTTCTTCTCACTTAAGGAACCAGTGGTTCTTAAGACTTAACAGGGCTTCCCTGGTGGCGCAGTGGCTGAGAGTCCGCCTGCCGTTGCAGGGGACACGGGTTCGTGCCCCGGTCCGGGAAGATCCCACATGCCACGGAGCGGCTGGGCCCGTGAGCCATGGCCGCTGAGCCTGAGCATCCGGAGCCTGCGCTCCGCAATGGGAGAGGCCACAACAGTGAGAGGCCCGCGTAATGCAAAA
>NW_006770402.1:304321-324476 GCF_000442215.2 Lipotes vexillifer | reverse complement strand
GGAAAAAAAAAAAAAAAAAAAAAAGACTTAACAATTCTTCGGGTTACTTAGTATTCTCTCAATAAAATAGCTTTGTTTTAATTAATGTCATTTTCTTTTGCTTGCAACTAAAAACTCCCACAAGTATGGTCTTATATTTCTCATTTAAATACAAGCAAGGATGAAATCTAACATGTAGAACAGAGAAGCATAGGCTAAATGTATGACCCCAGTTGCTTACTACCTACCGGTACTTGACAGAAGGCAACACACAGGATGAGCTGGGAGAATCAAGACAGATTAGCATTTGAGGTATGGTTTAAAGAATATGGAATTTAAATATTCAGAATCTAAAAGAATATCAGAGAATAACAAGTGATTTGGGGAGACTGGAGCAAAGATTATATGAAAAAATGAAATGGAAAATGACACTAGAAAGGTGAAATAGGTTACAACTCTGCAAGTCCTTGAATGCCTTATAAGAATATTTGAATTCCAGAAATAAAGATGGACAATTTAAAGTTTTCATGTAGAGGAGAAAAAAAAATAGAGACAACCACCTACTCCTAATTACATAATTTATTCATCAGGCAATATTTTAAAATAGTTTAATCATACATTCTACTTTTCATCGAAGTATAGCATACTTATAGAAAAGAGCACAAATCATAACTGTGTAACTTCATGAATGTTCAGTGTTGAACATGTTCAGCTAAGCAGAACACACTTCAGAATCCTAGAAGTACTCTTTATCCCCCCTCCAGTCACTATGTCCTCAAACGTAACCCCTCTCCCAACATCTATGTTTCTAAAACATAGATTATTTATTCAACATTATACAAATAGAATATACATTTGTACTTTCTTTTTGTCTCTGTTCTTTCAACACTGCATTTGTAAAATCATCAATATTATTGTGTATTTGGCAGTTTGTTTTTCTCATTGCTATATTGTGTTCTACTGTTGAGTGTACCATGATTAATTCATTTTGCTATTGATAATATGGCTATTTTGAATGAAGCTACTATGAATATTTTGTACATGTTATTTAATGAAAATAAGTATACAAAATATTTTTTAACATCAGTAGGATGAGCTTGGACTGAAGTGTCTATTATTGATAAATATTCTGATTGATTCTACTAGTCATTCCATATGGAGATATCAAAAATATATAATTCATTAACTGTGTCTCTGATAAAAAATTAGTGGTCATATTTTATATACTAAATCAGCTTTAATAATAAAATGTACACAGAGTTGAATTTGCTGTTTTATCATGACCTGAGTTGAATGCTGAAAGCAGTATACTCTCCTGGGTCTACTGGTTACATTGAACTTTATGAAAATGATGTTGCTCATAAGATTGTTTCAATAAGCTGTGATATCTGCTTCTGCCTTTTAATCCAAGGAGGAAAAAAAATGAAAAACTATGCTAGACTTTTACTAGGTTTTGCCTTGCATATATTTGATCTCAGGGAGTTGTCTCTCCTCCCTCTTCTCATGCAATCCTATTATGGAAGGTTTATTTTTCTGTTATTAAAACAATATAATTATATATATATATTTAAACAAGTACCTGTCCTTCAACACTAAAATTTTCTCCACAGCCACTTCAATAGGGATGTTTTAATTAAAAATAATTTTAGGGAGCATCCAGTTTCACTTGTGACAAGTAGAGAGCTTGGAAATAATCACTCATCTTTACAACAAGAGAATACCTGACAAATGGAAAATCAATGAGTTTTCTTGGAATAATCAGAGAACTGGAATTACAAGGAAAACTTCCATCCTGAATTCTGGAGAGACAGATGAATCTAGATAGTCACAGCCAAGATCTGCTTCCTTGGAACAAAAGCTGTAGGAGCCATAAACTCTAGGAAGATTTACCCAATAATATTGAACAAAGGATGGTGCTGAGTGTGGACTAGCATGAGATTAAGAAGCTTGCAGTGTTGTGGGGAGTATGTTTCTGTGGATTTTACCTCCAGGAAACTCATAGTGATAATCCAAGAAAGATTCACTTCTTTTCATGCCCAGACCCTTCTCTATATAAAGTCTACTCTCCAAGAAGGGCTTTGACAGAGTACAATTCTGAAACTTTATCCGAGCTTAGGAAAAGGAACTGCTTCTCACCTCATGTCCCTTTTATACTTCTAGCTTCACTTAAGGGGAAAAGAAAATAACATAATCAACAGGGTACAGGAATTCTAAATGAATGAATGAATGAATAAATAAATAAGGAAAGCTGCAGCCAGGGGAGGGAGTGGGGGACAAGGAGAAAAATATTATACCATCAGGGGAGGTACAAAAACACTTGTGAAGACCACAGTCCAAGACATAGGCACACTAGAAGACTGAGACTTAATCAGAAGATAATATATAAACATTCCCTCCCCAACACTCTGCCACTCCATTTACAAACCTCAGTATAGTAACAGTATTACACTTGATAGAGCTTCCATACACAGACTCTTTTTGATGAACCGTGTATAGGTAACCCCCCAAGCCAAGATTTAAAAAAAAGACACTAGAGAAATTTGAAAACTTTAGTACCTATATCACAACATATATAGCTAGATTAACATAAAATACTAAATACCTGATACAACATGACCAGATTTCAAAAAAATATTATAAGATATCAAGATATCATGAAAGGCAAGAAATAACACAGTCTGAAGAAACAAAGAAAGCATCAGAATCAGACCCAGATGAGACACAGATGGAATTATCAGACAAATGTTATAAAATAATTGTGATAAATATGTTAAGGGCTCTAACAGAAAAGGTAGACCACATGAAAGAATAGATGAATAATGTAAGCAGAGAGATAAAAGCTCTAAGGAAAAAAAATCCAAAGAAAATGCTAGAAATAAAAAATGGTATAACAAAGAATGCCTTTGATGGGTTCATCAGTGAACTACACACAGACAGGGAATGAATATGTGGACTCAAATATAGGTCAATGAAAACTTTGCAAAATAAAATTCAGAGAAAAAAAACAGAAGAGATCATCTAAGAAATGCAGTATAAAATTTTTTAAAATGTAGCCTATGCAGACATGAAATATAAAAAGTAAAAGAAAGAACAAAGTGGAAGAAATATTTGAAATAATAATGATGAAGAACTTTCCAAAATTAGTGACAGACTTCAAACCACAGATCCAGGAAGCTGAGAGCATCAAGAAGGATAAATACCAAAAAATACTACTGCATATTCAAACTGCAGAAAATCAAAAAAAAAGGAAAATCTTGAAGAGAGCCACAGGAGGACGCAGATAAACAACTTATCTATGGAGAAACAAGGATAAGAGTTATAGTAGACTCTTCATTTCCATGCAAGCAAGAAGAGAGTAGAGTGCTATCTTCAGAATGTTGAAAGAAAGTAACGCCAACCTAGAATTCTTTATTCAGTAGAATTATTCTTCAAAAATGAAGGAGAAATAAAGACAATCATGGATAATCAAAAGCTGAGGGAATTTATTTCCAGCATACCAATTTTACATGAAATGTTAAAAGTTCCTCAGGCAGAACAAAAATGAGATAGAAATTCTTCACTCCTTAAGTGTGAGTGGTACATATTGACTTCTTTCCAAGAGAACAGTATGTAAGGGGAGGAAACAGCAATTTTACCCTGGAAAAACCTGACAAACACTGCCTCAGCCAGGTCATTAACGTTAACATCATCAGTGATAAGTCCTGTTGACAGTATGTACATGATGTAATGAGAATGGCATCTTATTTCTGTTGTGCCTATATCCTCAAAACCAACAAGCCCAGTTGGGAAAAACATTAGGTAAGTCACAATTAAGGGATATTCTATAAAATGCCTGATAAGGTCCCCTCAAGACTGTCAAGGTATTCAAACAAGGGAAGTCTGAGAAACTGTTGTGATCTCTATCTATCTAAGGATATGTGATGACAAAGGAGACTTGACATCTGAATGAAATGTAGTATTCTGGATGGGATCCTAAAACAAAAAAAGACATTCATTAAAAATAGAGGAAATCTGGGGCTTCCCTGGTGGTGCAGTGGTTGGGAGTCTGCCTGCCGATGCAGGGGACATGGGTTCGTGCCCTGGTCCGGGAGGATCCTGCATGCCGTGGAGTGCTGGGCCCGTGAGCCATGGCCGCTGAGCCTGCGCGTCCGGAGCCTGTGCTCTCCAACGGGAGAGGCCACAACAGTGAGGGGGCCGCATACCACAAAAAAAAAAAAAAAAAAAAAAGCTGATAACAGTTGTTCTACTCTGAACTTTTAAAAGTGTGTAAGCTTATTTAGCATCTCAGAGGAAATTAAACATGTTTCAAATTATCTAAAATGGCTTTAATTTGGAGAGTTCTAAACAATTACTTAAATGATAAACCAGATTTTAAAATAGTAAGATAAAAAACCTTGCTTATGTACATCTGGAAGGATTTTTTCATTAACGAGATGGAGGTTAATTTGGTGCCTTGATTAGAATACCAGTCATAAGGTCTAGGTCTGAGATTTTATCCATATGTAGGCCAGCTGACTTTGCTATATAAACTGAACAGTGGCTACTCCTCTGATATTGATTAGCAGGGTATTTTAGAGATTGGACTCTCATGGTCAGGATTCTGGTAATCCTCACAAATTTTATGGGGAGTTCTGTTATTTACAGATGAAGAGATTCTGTGATGCAGCGATGTGCCAGAGGATGCCATGCACTCTGATTAACTGGCAGAGTAAGTCTGAATTGAAGCTCAGTTCTCCATCTCTATGTAAACTGCCCCCCCAAATTTTAGAACCTGGCCCAGTTCTTATGTTTCTTGTGCAATATACGGGGAATAAAACTGTTAGTTGAATTATATCTCCTCCTCACTCTTATCACCCCTGACATGTTGAAGTCCTTACCCCAAGTACCTCAGAATGTGACTTTATATGGAAATACCGTCTTTACAGAAGTAATCAACTTAAAATGAGGCCATCAGATTGATCCTAATCGAACATGACCAGTGAACTTATAAAAAGAGGAAATTTGAACACAAAGATAGACATGCATAGTAGGGAGATGATGTGAAGACACCAGGAAAACACCAGGTGAAGACAGAGGCAGAGACTGGAGTGATGCTGCCCCAAGCCAAGGAGCACCAAGGATTGACAGCCACCACCGGAAACAGCCACCACCGGAAAGGCAATGAAAAATTCTCTTACAGGCTTCAAAAGGAGCCTGGCCCTGCCAAAATCTTGATTTTGAACTTCCAGCCTACAGAACTGTGAGAAAATACATTTCAAGCTGCCCAGTTTTTGATATTTTGTTATGGCAGCCCTAGGAAACTAATAAAAAAACCAAAGTAAATTTTCAGTTACACTGAATAGTCTTAGACTGCTATACAATCATTTCACTCAACTTTCTACTTTATTTGCTATAATTTGATATAAAGTCCATATTAAGAATTTTATCAATTTTTTCCCATCATCCAAGCTCTATTCATATTTTTTTTCATGCAGTGTCTTCCTCAAATTAATGGCTTTCCCAGCCATTTCTGAGGAGCATGCATTTTTTCCCCTATTGTTTTAGATGTTACTTAGCCATAAGTGGAATGTTGCTTGCCTCTTCATACAAATTGAACTCTCACTTGATTTCTCTATATTAGTTTTTTTTTAAAGACTTTACTGTACCATTATTTTATACCTATCTTGCTTTCCAGTTTCTTACATAGTCCTTGATCCTACCTTTGCGATGCTTTAAAGAATTAAAATAGTATTACTGAAGAATTCAGTAATATTGGGAATATTGTTACCTTGCTTCATCACAGTGTGTGTGTGTGTGCACACACCCAAGTACTTGTATATATGTGTGTTTTCATGTGAGCATGTATGCATTTATACTGCTAATGACTTTTTCTTTAATTATTAATAATGTTAATTCAAATTCTCCAAGTATACACATCTAGGGAAAGTAGCAGAGAAGTTTGCAGAGTGCCAGAAATCTGACTAAGGCTACATATTTGCTGCAATAAGTCCACATATGAATATTTCAAAGTTCAGTCTTACTTTAGCACACTAAATGATAGGTCAGTTGACAAAGGTTTAATGCATTTTAAGAAATTAAATAATTTTGCTCTTTTATTAAGAAGAATTTTTTTCTCCAAAATTTAATCAGATACAGCATAGTAGCTTACTTCAAGATTTATTATAATAAACATCCTAATAAGTGAATTATAAGATTTATAATTTGCATAATTAAGTGAGTTATTTCACTGATATACATATCCCTGAATTTAAATCTTTTATTTTACAGTTTATTTTGATAAGTTATGCTGCAATGATTTCTAATAGTTTTATCACTTGTATTTTAAATTACTATAAATTTCTTAAGATCCTAACCGGCAGTGGCAAATGAAATTACTAAAGATAAGTCACTTCTACAGCTTTTTCAGTTACAGCCATTTAAAAAGAAAATATATCATTATAGCAAAAACGTTCTATTATGTTCTATGAAAGACATTTCGTGTAATGTTCATTTTTAACAACACAAAAACTACTACATGTGAATCTTTTATCCACTAATAAACATAATTTGGTACTTGTGCTGTACATCACTGTAATTACAACCATATCTTTTATGCTAAAGACAGCCTCAAACTATGGGTAAGAGCAGGAATTTTTTTTCTTTCATGAGAGGGTTTAAGTAGTCTCAGAATTGTCTTTGTTGTTTAGTATTTGCCTTCCTTTCAAAACACAATGCTCCAATTTATCAAGTAATCATTCTACCTGCTCTTTTATCTCTAATTTCACATATTCATCCAAAAGTTTTAAAAATAATTATTTTGCAATATCTGCATTTGTCTTTCAACTTGTATGGTTCATTTCTGAGTGATTTCTGTTCTAACCCCTACCACTAATAAGAAGTGTACAACTTCCAAAACACATGAATATGTAAAACACATGAAAGCTTTAATAAGATAAAGTTATAAAAATTCATAAATCAGAGGAAGAGGAATGAAACCCATACCCTTTATCTGACAGTTACTGCTTTGAATTGTACGACCTAATTGTATATAGGATTAGATAATATATGAGTACTACAATTTTTGTTCTTTTTAGCATAAGTCTGATGAAGGAAAAGCACTATATAACAGTTCATTTTTTAAAATCATTACAATTAGACGTCTTTTAGTCGATTAGCGCTTGATATTGCAGCATTTGTAATATTTCTGAATTCTTATATCTGATTCCCCCCACCTTCATTCTTTACTGACTGTAAGATTTTTTTTAAACTTATAATTTCTGTATTTTAAGTACATGACAATTGTTAACATTTTTATTGTTTTTAATAAATCTTACATTGTTATCAGTAATTTACAAATGTGTCCTACTAAATGTTTAAAGACGTAATTTTTGGAAAGATGTAAGCTGGTTTGTATCTTACATGTTATGCAGCTTTAGGTAAATTTTATAAAGTCTGTGCATCACAATTTTCTCACCAGTTAGATGGAGATAATTTAGGCAGAAAATAAGCATTAAATACCTGTTACCTGTAAGAGCTCTTCTGGGCGCTGAGGATACCATTTTTAATAAAATCAGCAAATCTCTGCAGTCCTGGAGCTTACATTCCAGAACACAGTAAAGTGGTCGAAAGAAAATAACAAAAAACATAAACTACTAGGAAGTATAGATGCAATGGAAAAGAAGAAACAGAGTATGCAGTTAGAAAGTTAGATGGCAAGATGCTATTTAAACTGAGGATGGCTGGTAAAGACTTTTTGCTCTGGTGACATTTGAGCAGCAACCAAAATTAAGAGAGAGCGAATTAAGAAAGTATCTGAGGGAGATGGAAGCAGTAAGTGCACAGCTCCTGAGAAGCATGTTGATGCCTCCAAATTGCAGCTAACAAGCTATTGTCAGAGAGGAAGAAATTTTCCTCTACCCTTGTAGGTTCTTCCAGCTGGTCTAAGAATCAAATTGACATGAGACAGATTAATGGGAGAAAACCAAATAAAAGTTTATACCATGCATACATGGGAGAGACCCAGGAAAACTGAGTAACTTAAAATAGAAGAAACCCTCACCTTAAATACCATCTTCAACTAAAGACAAAAGAGAATGTTGGGGGGGTGGTTTGAGACTTCAAAGGGGAGGACAGCGATTCATATGAAGATGAAAAAGCAAATGTTTGGTGAACAATTGTTTGCCAGGCCATGCACAGATAATGGGACATAGAGTGGACTCTGATCCCTAGGCCAGAGTTTCTCCACCACACCTAGCCTATATTCTTTGCAGATATCTCTGGTGATAGCTTTATTCCAGGACCAGGTCTTCTATCTAAACTTATTTTTAGTTAGTTAAGGGGAAGGTAAAATTTCTTCCTGAGTTTTTTGGGCCTCATTGTTTTCAGCTTGAAATAATCTGCATGCCAAAGAGACCATTTAGGGTGGCAAATTTTGCTCCCCTACGCTATTATGGCCACAGCTGAATGACCAAGGATAAGAATGGAAATAAATGAACCCCCCACCCTTGATATCTGATCACCCCTGACCTGTCTTCTGCAAGAATACTGTTAAGTTGGTTTAACCAGTATCTCCTACTCTTGATGTCTCCTCTAAATAATTTTATATTCACAAACCACCTCACCCAGCTATTTGGCTATAAATCCTCACTTGTCCTCATTATATTTGAAGTTGAACCTGATCTCTCTTCCCTATTGCAATACTATTTCTGAACAATTGGATTAATATTTTTCATTATTATTCATAACTTAAGTATAAATAAATTTCTACCTGTATTATTAAAAGTTTTTTTTTTTAGTTTAATATAGGTAATGGATTCTGAGGTGTAGTTATGATAAACAAGTTTGCTCAAAAATTTTTTTCCATTGAAAAAAATGAAATGCCTGTTTATTTTTAAAAAAGAAAGAAAAAAAACTTTATGGAAACATCAAAATGCTGATAAATTTAATAAAGAATTACTCAGCCCAAATCTTAGTGAAACAAGAGAGTTGAGAAAGATAAGGGAGATCTAAAATGGTTGTTTTGCCCTGAGGATATTTTCTATTTCAGTATAAAAAGGCTGCAAATTTGAAATCTGGCCAGAAAGGGGACACTCCTCCCACTCCACATTTACATTAACATGTAAAGAGAATCAATGAGACAATTTAAAAAATTTAAAAAAACTTGACTATGTTTAACATAAAAACAAAAAAAGCGGCACAATATCTTTTTTGTAGGAAGGATGGAAGGAAGGAGGAAATTACTAAAATTACTACTACTCACTACGCATAGGTTTCTTAGAAAAATTTGTACGATACGGTCTAACCTCTTGTTTTGTGCTCAGTCTAGCATCACTTGCTCACAGGGGGCCGCGCGCATCAGCCCTCCAGACCAGAGTCCGTAGTGTGAAACAGCCAAGCAGGCACCTCTGTTCGCGAAGCGCGCAGCAGCTCCCACAGGCTACTTTGATTTAAGATGGCGGCGGCTGGGCATGCGCAGAGTTGCTGCACCTGCACGGCTCTGGAGTCACGTGAGCAGCAGGCGAGGACTCCGCTCCCTCCCCGCTTCCCACTGAGGAGATCCCTACAAAGCAGCCCCGCCCAAGGCCTGTCTGGAGAGGCGGTTCGCCAGAGCGGGAGCTGACACCTCTCCGTTCTCTGCTCCAAGAGTAAAGCTTTCCTTTGCTTCAGAGCCAAACTCAAAGGACAGCAGGAAGGAGGACCCTTGTTGGGGCTGAACTCCAAAGGGTAGGTAATACATGATCTATCACTGTACTTATTGATGACAGGACTTCACCAGTTGACTGAGCCAGCTTTCAAGGCTATCTTAGGATAACAATGCACACGTTTTTCTTGTGAAACAATCAATGTAGAATGCTAAGTTGTTTTCCAAATTTCTTGAAGTGTTTAAAAAAAGGTTATTTTTGTCCAAATTTATAATATACTGATGAAACAGACTAGATAATAGTGATGAGAAGAATGCTAAATAAAAGGAAGAGAAATTTGTTCTTTGAAAAATCCAAAAAATAATATGGATAACATCAGGGAAATGTCCGTACTAACCATGATTTTTGAACATGTGTATTAATAAAATAAGAGGAAAAAGACCAAACAAACAAACAAAACAAAACAAAGGATGGAAAGGAGAAGGAAAAATGGTTATATTAGTAATTCTGCCAGGTGTTTTTTTTAATATATTAGTATTTGTCATTTTGTTAAGTGTTATATACTTTTTATGTATCATAATGATTTAA
Organism: Lipotes vexillifer; assembly: GCF_000442215.2. Taxonomy (NCBI): domain Eukaryota; kingdom Metazoa; phylum Chordata; class Mammalia; order Artiodactyla; family Lipotidae; genus Lipotes; species Lipotes vexillifer. Next base: position 314,289 of record NW_006770402.1, on the reverse strand, counting down.
TGATAATATTAAGATTTGGAAGTATTAAAACATGATTTTCAAGGTTCCAGACTAGTATGTAGCACGTGTGAAGGTATACACATAGTTCTTTTTGATTCCAGTGCAGGTTTTAATGCATACCTTTCACTATGTATATGTGCCTCATTTTGTAATTAAATTGTGCCATGATCATATTGATGGGAATGTTCTGGCCAGACCTATGGGCTCACTTGAGCCAAGACAGGTTAACTCTGCAATTTGTATGTACTCATTTTTATGCTTCCTATTATAAATGGCATTATGATGCTTATAAGGAAGTTTAAATATATGATTTTTGTCAACAGTGATACCTGCAGGGCAATTTTCCATTTCAAACAAGTATTGGATTTTGCCATTCTGTTCTGTGTTCTTTGCCATCATTATTATCATTATTATTTTGATCATTATCATTATTTTAATTTCAGATCCACATGTACACCAGTAAATATAGTTCTTTTTTTTGATGATTTTGGCATTATGGATAGAAATTGAGTATGTGAAAATAATTATTTATCTAAGAAGTGTCAGTTTTAATTTGATATGAACTCACCTTGTTCTTGACTTAATGTCTTTCTCTATGACTATGTTGCTTAAAATAATATACCTTGCCATTATACTAAATAGTGAAGTATACTGTCTACATTTCTCAAGTGAGTGAAGATGTACTCAGATCCAAGACATTTTGTTGTATTGAATTTATCCAGGTCTCTCAAAATAATCCTTAGAATCTAACTGAGTCTTTTTCTAATAAGCAGGGTTGTTAAAGACATATGTAAATGTTATGTAATTTTTTAACTCATCAAAAGTTTGCTTTTATTAAATTTGGTGTAATGGTCTAGCTTATTTCCTACATTTGTCTTTTATTGAACAATGCTTCTCTTGAGTATATGCAATTTGCAAGGTATGCGATCAATTTGTTTTTAGCAGTAGTAAATAGCTGCAGGAGATCTCTGTCCACCTCAACAGAATTTCCATTGCAATTTGCTCTTAAGTTGAACATTAATAACAACTAAACAATACACTCTGTCTTTGGGGGAATAATGAAAATTTGGATGATATATTTAAGAATGCCATTTCAGCCCTTACTGAACAGCCCCGGTTGTTAACAAAACATGATTTCTACATAAAGCAAATTTCCTTTCTCTGATGATCTTACTTTGAAAATGAAGTTTTAAATAATTTCACTGTCACTACTCCCTATGCTTCATCATTCTGTTTCTTTCAAAAATAGAATGTGCTCTTTGAACTGATGTTTTGTGGACTATGGATGGAAAATGCAGGCATCTTTTCATATGTTGATATTCATCCTTTAGTGCTGAATACTACTTGCATATGAGTGAATAAACTGGATGGCTCTTTTTTGGCACACTAAAGAATACAGTTAGAATTTTCAAAATGGCATATTGATTTTTTGTTGTTGTTCATGTTGTGGGTGTCAAGCACTGGGGCTTAAGGGCAAATTTGTCAATGATATGAATCCTAGAATGAGAAACAGAATCTTCATCATTTCCTGTAAGGCATTTTGCAGTTAGTCTACCAAAACCTCCACAGTGTCATTTTAAAATATCTGAGATCTAATTTTTTACTACTTTACACTAATCAATAAATTATTTTATCCTCAGCAGAGTCAATGGAAATTGCTTTGTGGAAATCCATTTATAGAACATTTATGAAATTGTGTGAGATACAAAATAAAGAAGCATTTCTGCAGAATGTTACCTCTCTCATCCCCACAAAAGCTGCTCCACATACACACACATATGCACACAAAATTTTGAACAAAAAAATCTGGAATATATTAAATACTACATTCATCCTTAAAGACCTTAAGGCATAATATACATTTAAAATTTACTGAATCCAAAATTTTTCACATTGCTTGACCATTGTATCTTTTCTTCCCCAAGTCACAGTAACATAAATTCCTCATAAAATGTTTTTCTAGGTATTAGGAAACCATAGAAGGTTTTGAGCTTCATGAGAACAAGGACACTAGCTGTATATATTATAGCATCTAAATATTGCCTTGTGTGTTATATGTGATCAATATATATTGGTGGAATAAAATGAATAAAAGGAGTAATCAGAACTCAGCTTTGCTTCAAGAGAATTAATCTTGCAATAATCTGTACAATGGAGTGGAGTGGGGAATATTAGAAGCAGTTGAAGTTGGACAGAAAGGTACTACGACACTTAAGACAGATGCTATGAGATCACTATAAAAACTGCCTTGCTTATTCTTAATGCAATGCCTACTCTGTTAATATGCGTAAGTTTCATAACTCCATTAATAACAATGCAGATTCAATTTATTTCCTGAGTTTTAGTCTTTGTACTCATAGTTTAATAAACACATTTGGTATGTTGTTCTGACACCTCAGGTATAGTTTGTTGGGGACATTGAATCCATATATCATTTCAGTTATTTTAAACTTCTCCATTAATAGCACCAATGAGCCATACCTAATGCCACAGAGAAAACAAGTTCACCAAAGAGCATTTACTCAATCACTGTCAAAACCATTTTTACTGGAACTCCTTTTTGCATCAGTAGACAGGTGAGACACCCCTAAGTAACTACTAAATGACAAGTTAATGTTGAAAAATTGGAGGCAAGGCAGAGTGAAAAAATTGCCTAAGTACAAGATTAAGCCAGACTACTTTTTAAGTTACTTCATTTCCCTGCTTTAGATATCTTTTCTTATCAGTCTGTTGAAATCACATTCTTACTTTAAAATTCAGCTCAAATCCTGCCTGCTTTAAGATTTATTTTCAAATATCTTCTATTGCAATGCACTTTTCCCTCAACTTTTTATTAACTTACTCAAAAAGTCTTTATTTAGCACCTACTGTTATTTTGTTACTATTCTACATGCTGGAGAGTTAGAAGTGAACTAAATAGACCAAGAATCTGATATGGCTCTTTATAGTATGAAAGACAGACAATAAGCAATAAGGAAATAAGTTTGGCAGGTAGTGCTAAGAGCTATGGAGAAAAAATAAAAGCAGGGTAAATGGGTGAACCTTATTACAGAAGTCATGCCTGTTTGTGTGATAATCATGTGGGTTTATGTCAACAGCTTCCTGAGAGAATTGTAGTAATAAGTCTGACTCAGCCTTTTGAAATTTGACTGCTGACAGTTTTAAGTCTCACACCCCTTCCTCCTCCCTACCTCCACACATGGGCAAACTGATAAGAAAGTGCAGACATTCTTTCCTTTGGCACCAGTGGGAGTTTCAAATCATACAAGCCCCTGCCAGAGAGCAGGAATCCCATCTCTTAACCACCATAAAAACCCCAAGTCCCTCTTCTTTCCTTGCTCTCTCAAGCCATTTTTGGACCAGCTTGGGAGGACAGATCTGATCTCTCCAGAAAAACCTCATTTTTCTTTCTGTGTGACATCGGCAGTCTTAACATCCAAAACAAACTTCCAGTGGGGGTCTGTAGTAATTTTGTAGAATGGTTGCACCACTTGCAGATATGGATGAGGTGAAATATGAACAAAGCTCCAGAAGTATGACATGTCCTGATGTTTGGGTGAACTAAAAGTTCAGTCTCACTGGAGTAAACGTTATGAAGTGTAAAATGGTGCGAGATGAGACTAGAGAGGAAGGTATGAAATACGTGACTAAGTTATGACATATTTATTTCTTGGTGGACATTTTGGCCCATATAGCAGGGTTGATGAGAGCATAAGATTTGGAGTCAGAGAAACCTAGAAAACAACCCTAGGTTAGTGATGTTGGGAGAGCCAACTAACCTCACCAAGACTCAGTTTGTTCCTAACAAGTTATATTGCATCCAAACTTGTATTCATGACATTCTTTTTCCACAATACTGTCAGAGTGGTTTTCCAAAATACACATATATGATGCAAATCCCTTGTTTATACCAGTCAAATAACAGTCTGATAGCTTTCAGGACAATATTCAAGCACTAACTAGGTCCTACCAGACTATTCCTTCTTATCTTTTGCCATTTCCTGATACCTGATTGATTGACTTGAATCATAATAAAACATTTGAACATCTTAGAATGTCATGGCACATTCTAAGATGTTCAAATCAGTGCTAGTGTGCCAGCCGATCCTTTGTCTAGAATCCCCTTTTTAGATTGCTTTAACATCTAAACAGTCCTTATTTGCTCTTCATGTTATAACCACAGTGACCTTATATTTTTTAGCGGTTCCTCCTTTATGCTGATGTATGACTTTGCATCATATTGTTTTTCATGCTATTTTATAGTGGATCATCTTTTGCATGAAATAACTTCTTTTAAAAACTATGTTTTTATAAAACCTCTCTCTATTCCTGGTGCCTGACATACAATAAGTGGTAAAAAAAAAAAAAAGTTTCGATAAATGAATGAATGGATGAATGAACAATTCTAAAGTTACAAAATAAGATTTTGTTAGCAACAGGATGTGAAAAATGAAAGATAAATAGAAAAGCCTTTTCTTTTGAGTGTGTCTAGAGTAGAGCAGGCCAGGGATCAGCTTAGATAAAATTCTGTTTTAGTCATATCAGATAGAGTAGTTGGAAATTCAGAGCTGTGACTCAAAGAGGTTGGGTACAAAACATACGGCTTTGAAACTCAACAGTCTGTACCTATTTGATATTTGAGGAATAATTGAGAACATCTGGATGGGAGATAGAGTGATGGTAAGCCATAGGAAATATAGATATTTATATAAAATAAAAGGTATCCAGTAATATGCCTTAGAAGAAATAGTATTATTTTATGTGTGATTATTAATTTATTGTTTATTTCTTCACCAAACTATAAGAGAGCTGTACAGTGTCTGGACTAGATCAGGCACAGAGTAGAGTACACAGTAAGTATGTGTGGAAAGAATAAGCTTCCAGAAAGTTGGGAGGAGAACCAGGAGGTCATATTGTCGTAGGAACCAAGTTTTATTTACATGGTTAGAGAGTTTATTTTACTGGTAATATTAGTTGATAGGAATGCTTAAATGGTGTACCTCAAATCTAAACCATTTTTAATATGACATTTACTATAAATAAGCTAGTTTCTTTATCATTCGGCATTGCCCAATTAATATAAGTGAGTTTTGCCCCTCATCTCCAATAACTAAATATAATAGTTATTTTAGCATTTTTGGTTATTTCCTCTGGCCCTCAATTTTACTAGGCTGTTTTTACCTTATTATTCATATAAAATTATTCTCTTTTTTTTTAAAATTGTGTATCTTAGTCATTGGTGTTTCAGAAGAAGCATATTTATTGCATCTAAGCTGTATTCATATTTTGTATTTTCCATCAGAATGAGGGAAGGAATTAAAGGATAAACAACATTTACTTTATTTCATCATCACAAATTACAGTAAAGAGTACTTCAATTAATTATTAAAAGTTATTATTTATTGAGTGTTTACTTTGGGCCAGAAATAGGAACTTAGCATATTCTATCTCTTAAATCCTCACAATAGTATCATAAGGAAAGAATTGCTTTCAGAGGAAACTGAGGCTTAGAAAATTAAATAATATGCCTATTTCTCCAGCTCCTGTGGTGGAACTGGGATTTGTACTAAGTTCAGTCAGTAGAAACAATCATTTCTTCTGGTTATTTGAATATTTTCTTTGTTAATTTTAGGTGAACATATCTCTCTTAGAAACTGAACTTGAATGAGACAAGGATTTCAGGGCTAATAGATTATTTAAGAAGTGCATTGTGATATGACCCTTAGACCTGGAAAGTAGGACCTTTTGCTCAGGCTGGTGCCTCAGGGTTTCCTGTGCTTTGAAGTGCTTTTCTCAATTCTTCTAAGTTTCACTCTGGTGGCTGGGAGCAGCCTGGGCCAGCAGTGCCATCTGGGCAGAGTGCGACAGGCCCAGGCCTCTTGGTGGCCAAAGGTGTTGTCCTTGAACTTTTAAGTTTTGTGGCAGTACTGTGTGATGGTGTATACTGAATTCCCATTGTGAATCTCATGGGACACAGTCCCTGTTTTCCTTTTGGAGAGTTTTCCAACCTTCTACTTTAAGTGTGGAGTTGACCAGGTGTACTGAGGTGCTCTGTGACTCCCCCCATAAAGTTTTCCCAGGGCCCTGGTTCCAGGAGGACAGCCTGGTGAAAAGACTGAATCTGCTGGTCAGCACAGTATTTCTTTCTCACTGTAGTATGATATTGGATGGTCAGAATAGTGCTGGTGCACTGGTTCTTGATGACTCTCACTTACATAGCACACAGGTTGAGGTCAGGGCCCTGGGTTACCCATAACCAATATCAATTCTTGCACTTCAGTTGGTGTGAGCCCACATGTCAGCTGTCACCTATGGGTGCTCTGAGCATGATGCCACCCTCATCTATAGCATGTGTGGTCAGTGGGGGTAACAATAAGTATTGTTTACCCTGTGAATCCCTAGCCATCAGCACCCAGAGCAGTCACACCACCTCCTCTGCAAGTTCTTGCTGTGTGTCAGTCAGTCCTACAGGACTGGCTGTACCTACCTCTTTTGAGGCCTTTAAAGATATTTCAACCCAATGGGCCTTTTCAGTTAATCTTTTCTCTTGCCTGTATCGATGAAAAAATGAATCAGTAGTCAATCTAAGGGAAATGGAAAATTTTATTTGTGACAACCTGAGGATTATAACCCAGGAGACAGTCTTTCAGATAGCTCTGAGGCCTGTTCTGAAGAGGTAAGAGCAGGATGCCTGTATATATGTGATTTTGGTGAAGGGGTACCTGCAATCAAGCACACATCTTGGTAGAAGGTTATTATTATTTGTGAGGAACAGATATTTTAGTTAATGGATTTAGTGCTTTTCTAAGTATGGGAAAATGCAAGAACCTGTGTTCATAAAATTGTCTCCTGAAAATATCAAGCTATCTGAGGGCCAGTTCTGCCAGTTTTCCCAGAGCACAAAATGTCTCCTTCTGATCTTTTCCCTGAATCCCTTTCAAGATGTTCTGTAGGTCAGCGACTGCAGTGGCTAATGACTTTATTTTTATAGAACTGGATGGTGGGCAACATTCTTTATTTTACAATTCCCTCCCTTTTGGTCTTAATTTCAACCAAGGTTTGGAGGCATTTCGTGACCAATTTGTCCCACAGTGCTAGGAATGCTCATTCCTAGGTTATGCGAGGATTTCATTGACAGGTCACTGAATGTACTATTACTGGACTAGGTCCTGTTAACAGTAGCCAAATCCTCTGGACTGCCTGTCTTGCCAGTCTGTCATGGTCCAGAAAATGATTTTGTCTTGTCGTTTCTTTCCATATCTAGAGTTGCAGTATTACAGTCATTGATCTTATAGAACTATTTATTTGGTCAATCGTTTCAAGTCACCTAGTCATCATTACTTTTATCAGAAGCTCAGTCACGCGTTTGGTAGCTCAAGAAACAATAGTCTGTAAAATAGGCTGGGTACAAATAATATAGCTAGTAACTAATAAGGTTATAAGTAAGTAATGTTATCTTATAAGGAGTTACAAGGCTGATGCCAGAGAAGAAAAAATTGATCTTTATGGTTGAGCAGGTATTTCTGTCATTGGGGAGGTCTGGTTAATGCATAATGCAGATACATAAGGCACATTAGAGAAAGGGGGTGGAGGCCCAAGAAGCAGAGAAAACATTCTGTTTAAATTTTTTTTTTGTCTTGCCTTCAAATATGCATTTTATTTCATTATCTGTTATCAGTGTGGCAATGTAATGCTCTTCTTGATCAGTCTTAAACTATGCTCAACTAGAGACAGATATTCAGTATTTGCATGAATGGGACAGCTCTTTTTGATCCATTCATGGGCCCCTCTGTGTAGTCTCCCTTGTGGTAGCAGTGTGTGGAAGGCAGGGGAATAGACAAATTTAAGCTCTAGAAGAACAGAAATATTTTTCTGTTTCATTTAGTCCTGTTTCTTCAACACCTAGAACAATTCCTGGAATATAGTAGTAGTTTAATAAATGTTTGTTGAACAAACAAATTAATGAATTTTACTTGACTGCCTTCAGATTACATTAATCCCAATTCATAAAATATTTTCTCTCTTATTGTCTTCTCTTACATTTATCTCTTTGTGGTTTTTTGTACCATTTAAACATTAGTTGGTCCTTGCCTCCATTCTTCACTTCTTAGTCTCCTTGAATAGGCTCATCTACTCCTCTGTCTACAATTACTTTGCATCTATAAGATGATAACCCTGAAATGTGTTTTTCCAACTCAAAAAATTTCTTCAATCTGCAGGCAGAATATATCAGATAGCTCCACCCAGATATCATACAATATGTCATTGCCATACATCTGAAACAACTCATATTTGTACCCATAACTTCTACTTTTCCTATGTTCCCTTTCTCAAATATTTGCTCAACAAAGCCTTTTACCTATAAATAAAGAAGAGAAAATGCAGCATAATAGACTAAAAGTAAGATTAAGGAATCTATCATGAAAAAGTTCTAATATGATAAAAATGTCTTCTGAATATTATAAAGGAAGGGGGTAGACCTGGCAGGTAGAGCCTTTTTCTCTTGTACATTGGCTAGAAGTTTGAGCTGAGAGCATGAAAAAGAAACAAGATGTAAGATTTATGGTGAAGAGTCCAATGGAAGGAAGATCAATAATTCAGAGTTACTTAGCACACATTTCATTGTGTGGTATAATTTACTCTTTTCTACTTTCATCTGAGAATTATACTTTCACAGTCCAGAAACAACTTAAAATATTCAATTGAATTTGATTTGATTCAATTAAACAAATAGTTATCTTCCTGTTATCTTTCAGGTACTTTACCACTGCATGTGAAAAATAGATATACAGAATAATCAGTAATCAAGACAGACATAGTACTCATTGAAAAAGCAGGTATTAGAGATGATTTGCCATTAGTATTTTTGTGAATTCAAACAATGTGGTCAGGAATCTCCCTCTTCCTCTTATGTTTTCCTTTTTATGACCATGCCTGAACCAGTCAATATTATCTAGGAAGGAAGTGCTTCCTAGAATGGTTGGGTTCAGACCATTTGCACATTCTGGCATCAATCCTGTACAGATCACAAGGACAGAGCATAGGTGAGGGATAGGTTCTGAAAGAGAGAGCATTTGTTATCAGGAGTAGAAACACTCTATAGGCAAAAGCACAATAAACCAGCTATATTCTACCACTTTTATGGGGGCTCAGTACTTTTCTTCCTATACATTTCATTTAAAAAATGTTCTCTCTTAACATAATGCAACTATCCTATAGGGAATTGAAAATTCACTCATCCTGTCCTCAGAGGAAAATAATACATAACCTGCCCAGTTCTACATCCAGGATGATTATCATTCCTTTTACATGGGTCCAGATGGAGCTCATCACAGTCCAATAATCCGTGGAGAAATGATAAATTTTATAAACTCTTATACATCTAAAACACAATGGTGAAGGAGAATGACAATAAAAGTTGCCATTTGGAACATGGTAAAGGAAAAATGAATCATAGTGGTCTTTCTGGGCAAGGGTAAGTGAAGATTCCTGTCTTAAGAGGAGGAGTAAGTTCTGAGGCAGCCAGGTCCGTTAGGCTGACCAAGACTCTTCTCAGTAGGAGTTCTTTAGTCTACTATCCACACATAAAATAACTGGAAGATTTTTCCTTCTGGAGCTGCATCACTTTATTACAATTTTACAATTTATTTGGAGGACTAGGGAATTTCAATGATGGTGAATCAAACCTGTGACAGATTTAGATATGGCCTTTGTCTTACAGTATAAGTTCTCAATTAATGTTAGCTTGAATCCAAAGACTTGTAGCTTGAACTCTGAGAATTCTTTTTCTGTTAGAATGTGTAATTGATGGTGGCAGGGATTTTCATTTGTTTTATTCATTTTGTTTGTTGTATAGACAAAGCCAGTAATCTTGCAGTAGTTCAATAAATGTGTTAGATGAATAAATTAGCTCTTCCTTTCTCTTATTCTGTCCCAAGTTCTATTTCTGCCCACTAAGGAGCTTTGAA
>NW_006770402.1:294932-304311 GCF_000442215.2 Lipotes vexillifer | reverse complement strand
GTTCACTTCTCTTTCCCTTTATCATCCTATCCCTATTCATCATCACCTACTGTCTAAAATACTGTCAGCCTGTGAAATAGTCCCTCTTCCACAAGCCTTGTTCCACCCCCTTCCATTTTACACACAACAACAAAACTACAGTTTTTAAGCATGGATCAGATCATGTTAATCCCAGATTTAACTGGTTTCCCATTGCTTTTAAGATCAAGTTTAAAATTCCTACCATGGCCTATAGTCTGGTTTGTCTTTTCTTCTCTGTAACCTCTGCCCTGCCATTCTGCTGATCTCTCTTTCTTCCTTGTTCCTTAGATTCCAACCATTCTGAACTTTAGTCAGTTTATTAAATATTCCACAACATTTCAAATTTTTTCTTTCATTTGCTATTCATTCTGTCTAAAATATCTATTTTGACTTTCTCCCATCTCTCTGCTCTTTGGTAGATTCCCGGTTATTCTACACATCAGGAAGATTTTGACAAGCGTTACATTAAATTCCCTTGGTAATGAATTCTTAAATGCAATTTAATAACACGCATCCCTCTTATAATTACTTGCCGAATGTCTGCAAAGTGGACATCTGTTGTGTTAGCCTGCACAGCACTACTTCTGGTACAAAATCCTCCTTTCCTTTTGGGAGCCATCCATTCTACTGACATTTTCATTGCTGGTAGTTCAGGCAGGGTGTCCTGCACCCTATTACAGGGCAAGGCATTACAGGGCAAGATTCAGATCTGGCCTTGGAACTCTGCTTTCCCTCTATTTCTTAGCTTTATGGTAGAGACAGGCCTCTGGCTCAGAACAACAGTAGGGTTAATTTGTTCCCTTCTCTCTAAGCTGCTTCCAAAAATGGTTTTATAAAAAGGAGACAATAATTACTTTTTTTTCAATCAGAGGGTTTTGCGGGGAGGAATCTAAGAGGTCAAGCATTTCTTGGGCTTCCAAAAATAAATAGTATGTTTCTAATACAAATTTAAATCTTTGGAATTTTAAGACAGAAATACTACTTTAATTTTTAATTCACTCCTCTTTTTAGCTTCTACTTGATCAGGTTTTAGAAAACAATTAGGATCCTTGCAGCATCCTCTTGTATTTAAATTCCTAGTGTATAAAGTGGTTTTGAACAAATAATAATTACTTAGTACATATTTTTAAATTAAAAAAAGAACAAATGAATGAACAGCTCAACATGTTTTCCTTTTAACAGTTACTTAGAGTCAGAGCAAGAAAAATTCATTTTAGAGATTATTTTTCCATTCAGACCTAATGAGGATATTTTCTTTAAGATCCTAAGAAACGTATTCACCACAGAGAAAGATTAGGTTATTTTGAGATATGAGAAATATACACTTAATGGTTTTAATCACTATCTTTATTTTCTAGGCTAGGACATATTAATGATAGTTTTTTAAAATGAATTTGAGGATCTAGGTGGTTTTAGAGTCATCATTAATTTCATAGTTTCTCATTTTTCACAGTAAGTCTTCTTTTTCCATATCCTGTGATAAGAGTGAATTCACTTAATCAGTTTTGGTACTATTTAAAAATCTAGTTCAATTGCCCATGTCTGTATTAGGTTACTCAAATCTTGGGTCACATAGTGTCTTTGAAATTTACAGCATACAGGTCGAAAAGAAGATGAAATGCCTATAAATCAATTTCTAAAGTTCCTTTTAAGTACCCAGGAAAATATTCATATAGGAAAAATACCACTAAATTCTATAGCAGCTCTGAAAATACAAGTGAGAATCAAATATTTGTCAGAATCAAAGATGTTTTTAAACTAATTACATCACTGATTGGAACAGATTAAAAATGTCATCAATGTTTTCAATATGTCTCATTTCTGAAAAATATTCATACAGATAACTTTATTCACTAGTAAATGTATGTTTGAAATATGATCAAAGATGATATTATTTACTAATATGTATGGAGTATGAGTAAGTTATAAATTATGTAAAGGATGTCTTATCCTGAATTATTTACTATGGTGCATTGTGTAGAAAAATAAGCAATGTAAAGTAAGTAAAACTATTCACCCTCTTGTTAGTTTAACTCAGTCAAAAATAATGGCCTGCTGTATGCTTCAGATATAAACTGCCCTAATGTTGTAAACAAATACAACATAGTTTATAAACGGGTGACTTTTTTTTTTTTTTTTTTTTTACTATTCATTAATCATATGACAGTAGCTCATAAAAATCTCACTGAATAAATTTAACAGGCAGTAAAAATAGAAATGTACGTTAAATTTGACCCGTGTCCCCTGCATCGGCAGGCGGACTCTCAACCACTGCGCCAGCAGGGAAGCCCCGGGTGACTTATTTTTTAAACATACTCTTATATACTACAGGTACAAATGCACTGATAAAAATGAAGTAACCTTGAACAACTAGAATGTAAGGTGTGTCTATGACACCCAGGGTCATACGTAGTATAAAAAGCCCTCTATCCCATTGAATATCAGCGAGCTACCACATTGGTCTTTGCATCTCCTCAGAATATGGTGGGAATTTTCATGGACTGGAGTGAAAAATATCAGAGAATAAGCAACTCCTTGGGCAGATAACATTGCAGGTTATCAGTGAACAGAGGCCATTAGGCACCAGCTGGAAGGGAAGAGTTCTTCCAAGGGCCTAGAGAGAGATGGACCTGATCTGTCCCTATGATGACAGTGTGTGCCATACACTCCTCCCTGTTCCTTTTCCTCTTTGTGAACTAACATAGCTGCTTAATTGCTAAATTAACTTAATTGCTTAATTGATTTGAAGGCTCAAAAAGCTTGTTGAATCAGAATAAATTTATATTCGTAAATGCTTTTTTGATTACCTCTTCCAACATCCTGAACTGTGTCTTTGCTATAAAGCTAGCCAAGATTGATTTTTAATGCAAGCACTTGAACATACTTATTGGATATTAGCTCAAATGCAATATATGAAAAAATACCACACCACAGAGAAAAAATTGCTGAAATAAAACAGTATATAAAATTGCTGAAATAAAACAGTGTATAAAATTGTCAATAAAATTGACAATTTTATTGACATAATTTTTGCTGTATGATCATAATAAGCAATATTAACCTGAAATAAATAATTCCAAAAAACTTATCTCTGTAATGGGAACATGGATTTAATTTTTCATTCTTTCTAATATTCTATATTATCAAAAAATTAGTTATTTCTCTTTCAATTTAAAAGATTATAAGATTGTGTATATGCAATGCCTATTTTATGTCTAATTGCATAACACTTTCACAATTTAAGTATATTTAATAAATATGACTTGGATTCTGTTCTAAGACTCCATTATAGGTTGGGCTACAATGGAAAATATGTCATAGTCGGTTATGGAATGAGTAGGGAGCAGAGTTGAAGTTACAGTGTCTTGCCTGATGCTACAGTGTTAGGTTTGTGTTAAGAAAATTTGAATAACATAAACATGGGCAAACACGGCATATAGAAACTATAGTAAAAACCTATTAAGGTTGACAGATGTGAATATCATACTGTAATATTAAATGCATATATTAAAATAGAGCTAAAGAAAATAGGGTAATACCTGCTTCATGGAGTAATTTCAAGTGCCAGTTCATTAATTAAGCTTTTTGATGCTTCTGTTATTTTGACAAAAGTAATTATTTTAATAAGTATGAGTACTAGTCTTTAATGGAGAGTTTAATTTTCATAAACATCTTTAAAATCAGTTTACTGATTTCATAGTCAAGAGCTAAAATTAGTTATAATTTTACCTATGGATGTACATGATGAAGGCATGTGAGCTACTTTAAACTTAGAAATTGTAATTTTTTAACAAGAAATTAATTTTAAAGCATTAAAATTTATAACTTGGGAAGCTGCTTTTTCAATATCTGTATATCCTATTTGATTTCTCTTTGCTTTTGAGTAACTTTTAAGTATCTAGTAATCCTGAAGCCAAGCTCTCTTTGGTCTAGAATCAACTTTCCTGGCACATGCAAGCAACGAGCAGCCCCTAATGAATGAAGGTAGTGTTTTAGTTGGTAGGGCTGCTGTAACAAAACTACAGACAGAAATTTATTGTCTCACAGTTTAGGAGGATAGAAGTCCAAAAGCAAGGTGTCTGCAGGTCTGGTTTCTTCTGTGGCCTCTCTCATTGGCTTGCAGATGGCTGCCTTCTTGCTGTGTCTTCATATAGTTTTTCCTCTTTGTGTGTCCTAATATCATCTTCCTATAAGAATATCAGTCAGATTAGATTAGGGCACACTCTAATGGCCTCATTTTATATCAATTACCCCTTTGAAGGAACTATCTCCAAACACAGTCACATTCTGAATAGTACTTCAGGGGGTTAGGAGTTCAACTTATAAATTGCAGGGGGACACTATTCAAGTCCATAACAACCAGGGAGCCCTGCATGGTCGGATTTTTCTACCTCAATTAATTTATATTAATATATATTTATATTTCCTCAAATAATTTATATTATATTGTAGTGGGGCTTCAATATAAATTTGAGGAAAAAAACAAAACAAAACAAAAGTATATGTATTTGAATATGTGCTAAGGTAGTTAAACTTCGCATAGAGAAAGAGTTCATTAGCTATGTTTTATACACTGTGGTCCTTATTTTACCATCACTATTTTATCAGTAAAAATTAGCAATGAAGATTTCACTTACATCAGACTCCTGGTTCTTCTTCTAGTACCTAATCGTTTACAAAATATTATATTATCTTTTATAAACCTAAAGTATTAGCTTCTAGAGCTCCATATTTTTGGGGTTTCTGTGGTTCTCAGACTCCTATCTTAGTTTAGTTTTTGTTTAGTCACTATAGCATAAAGTTTTTCTATTTTAATTAGTAATACATGTTGCTTCTTTTAATGCTGTTTTTGCACCTTAATCATAGAGAAATAATCAAATTGTTTTCTATATTATTCTCCCCTTCTTTCCTGTCAAAGGGTAGGGCTAATGTTGATCTACTTCTTGAGGAGAGTCCTATGCTTCTGGTGAGAAATACTATCTTTTAAGTGGCTAATTAGTAGGCTGTCCTCATGAGTTAAAAAAATAAAAATGGAACACTTTATTGTCCTTAATATTCGTTTACTCATGGTATTTCAATTGCTACTATGTGGCAGGTCAAAAAACAAGGCATACTAGCTGGCAGGAAATTATTCTTTCTTCTCCTCTCATATATAACAGGCATGACATTGCATATTACTGTACTATAATAATTTTTTAATATTTTAGTTACCTCCTCAGTAATCATGTCCCCAAGGGCTTCTGTAAAAATAAAATGAAGGCTGAAACCAAGCCAACTTCAAAAAATTTAGAAGAATTTATTGGCTTCTTGGAGATCACCAACATGGTATCATAAACTGCATGGTACTGTGTATAGGATGCTTTTTGAGAGAAATGTATGTAGTTTCTGCAGGGGCGGTTTAGTCAAGTAATTCAAATTCCTCTGGTTTACATAGGAATGGGTTTCCTTTCACCTTTGGCCCTCTCCTTACTCCTCCAATTTAAGGTAGAGTGAGTTAATTCATTCATAAATTCCAGCCATTGGTCTGCATTTCTCATTTGGATGGAGAAAATTTCAGAGTATATGAAAAAGATCCCTATTTATATCCTCTTCCATTTATCCAGGTCGAGTTGGTGATGTACCTGGGTAGATGTACCTTTTCTGAAAAGTCCAACACTTCCTCTGATGAGCTGATCAAGTGGACTGGAACATGGAGCTCTCACACTGAGGTGTGCCCTGCAACAGCACTGTCAGGGATGAAGCAAACATTTCCTTCTCTTTCAGTTGATGCTTTCATCTTTTTTACTTGGTTCGGAACTTAAGAGGGATGCCAAGTGTTGAATTTTTCAAACCTCAACTCTTTTAAAACTTTCTTCCCCTTGGAAACATTGTTCTCAGTGTTTTCCCATCAACACAACTGCTCAAACCATATATGTGAAGAGTGCCAGGTGTGGTAAGTATTGGGAAGGAATTATCTGAAGAAAAAGGGGAAGCAGTAGTAGCAGTGTCATATACAACATATGACAATAATTGAGAAATATTATTCCTTGGAGGTTTTAATCAGTCAACTTACTATTCAATACTTTGTTTGTTCTTGATTCCTGGTGATTCACCCACCGCTAAAATCACTGGAGAAGATTGTGAAGGAGGTGGCGGTTCTCAAAATCTTGACCAAAAGGCACATCTTTGCCGGACATGTCCCTAATTTAAGTGATAAGAAAGAGAACCTTAATGCATAAATTCTACGTATTATATAAAAGACAAAAGGTTAAAAAAATTCTGTGAAAAAAGACTATGAAATTATCACCAAATCTATCCACCCTTAGATAAGAAAAGTCATGACATTGGTGAACCTGGAATACTATTTAATGTGGAGACTCCAGTGGCTAAAGCAGAGTAAGTGTTAATCTTTTAAGCTGAGTGAATATAATCACCTTAACTCTACTGAGCACACACTTTTAAAGCCTGCCTTAATATTATCGATTTCCTACACTTAATCATTAGTTTTATTCTATCTTGAAACTTCTGAACTGAGTATGGGTCTGGTACATAGAAAGTATTCAATAAAATTTGAAACAAATAAAGGAAAGGAAGGAGTAGGAAGAGAAGAGAGGAAAAGAGAAAAGTAGGGGTAGTAGATTTTTAAATATATCCCTTTCTTTTACATCTGAGTTCCATAACAAATATTAATTGAAGATGTGTATAAACATAAATGAGAATCTGAAACCTTTTCAAATACATAGAAATATACTTTTTTTCCCCTTAAATCTGTTCCACATATCTCAGTAAACATTACAGATTGTATTTTTGAGACCTGGCACTTATTACAGCTGAAGATCATGTGAGAAATATTTTAATATTAATTTGTAGTATATGTTTCCATCTTCATAGTTTAACATACCATAACATCTTGAAGTAGGTGTATCTTTTTAAACATTTAAGAAAACTGAGTGAGTTTTCTTTCTGCTGTCAATATAATACATATTTCAGCAACACATTAGGAGATTCTTTCTCTGTGAATTATCCCTAGAGATTAAAAATAAAAGTATGGTGGCGTAGAAAGGCTGCCAAAGCACATTATATGACTGTTCCTGGCTCCCACTCTATCTTTTTTTCTATTCAAATGAAGCATCTTTCTGCCAAAAAGATACAGGTGTGGAAGCAGATCTTTCAGTCTCTGAACACTTGGGTTTACATCTGAAGGATGTATCTTATTTTAGAATATGTATTGATGGTTTATAAAAAAATAGAAGTGGGATGTTCTTACGAAAATGAATAAGAAGGAAAACAGTTGTCACCCTTTTGTGTTATAGAAAATGTCAGTGGGATATATCTGGGATATAACTACTCAGTTATGTTCAAATATTTGTGATGCAATATTGTGTGCAGTGATCCAGATACTCATGTTGAATGTTAAAAAATAGATCTTAAATACAATCTGCAAAACCTGCACAATATTATACTAGTTCATAGAGATGTTCGGAAAACATCAATGCTTATAAGTGACTTGTGTTTTATGTTTTGCCAAGTATGATTAATGTGATGTTATGGTATTTTTGCTGAAGAGTCTAAAAACATTATATTCCAGTGAAAAGAAGTGATGATTACAATAGATCCTGGCAGAAGGAATGAGAAAATATTCATATAAGAATCTCAAGATCGTTTTAGGCATAGTTGGAAATGTGTTCTTATTGTTGGAAAAATACAGCAATTGTTGAATAGCAGATACTCAGATTCATGAAATGTCATTATTTTTGATTCAGTAGTCCTGTCCAATGAACTGCTTTATAAACAATATGTGTGTCTATATATTAAATTCAGCATTACAATTTGAATGATAACCATGGCCAACTATCATAGGAGGCAACATGTAGGATCCAAAGTGGTCCATGTTATGAAATGGTCTCTTTTCTTAATCTTTAGTTTAAAAATATTTTTTCTGGCTCAAAAATAAAGAGAAATTTGGTTCTTACCTCTCTAGTGTTTACTGAAGTGAGGTCATGTCCCTTCTTCTGAAGTTCAAGTTCTACCACTTTTGGTTCCCAACTTATATTTTCATTTTTATCCTCCACTCATCTTCACTTGAGCACACAGTTCTTTTCATCTTAATGATCTTCTTCAGATTTTCAATAGTGTGGAGATTAGGTCAGGTATCGACATATTAACAGTGTACATAGTGCATGTAAATATTAGAACAGAGAAATTATAAGAACAGATAAGAGGAAGAAGTTACTCTTGACCAAGGTGATCAGAAAGTACACTTAAATAGAAGAAATATTTGAATTGAGCTTGAAGGAAAATTTTGTTTTGACCATCAAAAATATTGGCAAAATAATATTTCTGAGAGAGGAAAGGATGAGTAAAGATGGAAAAATGAAACTTATACGTTGAAGTATATTTCTGAGGGCTTTTTTTGGCAGGAGGGTGGGGTGAGAAATTATGTTAAAAAGGCAAGATTAAGGTAGTGGAAGGAGTGTGTCAGATGCCAAGATTGTCCCAGCGAATAGCAGGGGAAAGACATGCATCTGTCTTTTATTTTAAAGGAATGTAGTTCATTTCAGTAAATTAAAGTTGTACTTGTAAAAATTGTCAAGAGGATTTATAAAGATAATCATGTTTGTACATATATTTCTAGCAACAATTTAAAAACCAACTAAATATGATTATTAGAGTTAGTTTAACTACAGCCAGTTGTTCGACTAACCTATTAATGTTTCTTATTAGAGTAGATGCAAAACAAAAAAAATACATCAGTGCAAGGGAAAAAACACAATAAAAGTGGTTTTCTTAATTGTGAATATGTTAAATTATATAGGCATTTAGGAATGGTACCATCATAAGAAGAGTTCTGTTCACAGAAGAACAGAATTGGGAGTTAGGAAACTAAAGTTCTTGTCAAAGTTCTGCCATGATGTAGCTAAGTTATCTATCTTAATTATTTTTAAGTATACCATCTGCAAAATATTGATTCAGGTGCAATGACTTTGGCTGTTTGGGGATATACATATTTAAATAATTAAATATACATTTACATATAAAGTATATATATTTTTTGTTACAGCAATTCACATCAAAATATGCTCACTAAAAATTTATTACTGAACCTTGAGCATGATATATGTCGTTGATATTTTCAGTTTAATTAAAGAGAAGACAGTTTAGCAAATTTTCATCATTTCTGACCTATCTCAAAAACATTCATTGGCTTATACAATTCATTTTATTCCCTTTAAATAAAATCATATCCAAACTAACAAGCACTTATACTTTATAAAGTCCCAATATAACCTGCTATACATTTATGTGGATATTTTATTGAAATACTATTTTTATATTAAATATGTATTAGGATAATTTATTGATATATCATCATTCTAAT
>NW_006770402.1:281044-294922 GCF_000442215.2 Lipotes vexillifer | reverse complement strand
ACACCAAAAATCTTTTCTGATTGGATTTGGGGCTTTCTAAACTACAGGAAATATTTTCCTTGCTTGGTGTTATGATATGGAAATGGAAAATTTATAAGGTATTGGAAAACAGCCCCCTAAACAGGTTTCTGATTTTTGGGAGTCAGCTCTGTCAGATGTCCAAGTAGAAATGGATAGCAATCAATTTAGGATAATTCAAGGAAGATTGATTACCAGGGGTTAATCATAAGGTGTGGGCAAGGGTGCAGGGAGACCTTAAGGAACAGTGAAAACACAGTGCTGAGTCATAGTTCTCAGACTCTCGGTTCTATTCAGCTTTACTTTCAGCACCTGCAATTTTTTTAGCCTCCTTATTTCAAACCAAATGCAAGAACACTGTACATTACACAGTGTCTGCACTGATTCTGCCCTCAATAAATGGTTATTTGAATTGAACTAGATTAATAAAACACATAAATCAAGTCTTGATTAAAACCTAATTCACTTGAGGCTTAATTTAACATATGGAAAATTTTTGAATAATAAAAAAAGATATTAAAAAGTTATCGCTTTATCCTGGTAAAACACAGAGCAAAATGTTAGCTTAGAGAATGTCTAAAATGTATTTTCACATTAGTAGTTGAAATAACCAATACAATATAAAATCAATCATTAATATTGTCAGATATATATATCATGGATATATAATTCACTTGTTGGGGGCCAGTAAAATCTCACATATAATACCCCAGGAGGTCTACTCCTGCCTAGGAAGATTGTTACTTACAAATAGAAATGGATAACAAGTGCTCTAGAACCCTGTAAAGAATTCGGCTATTTAATGTCAAGAAAAGAAAATTTATCCATTATTACACTTTTATATTATCTGTCTTGATAAAATATTCCCTTTGGTTTTCAAATGAAATAACTTCCAAATTTATCTCAGCTCTTATCTGACATTTATTGTTCATTCTGCTGTCCCTTTAGTACATATCTAGCTACCCTAGACACTAGGTGTTCAAAATCATCCAGTACCTTTCCAACTATTCAGTCTACTTTTACAATTCAACAGCTTCCACTGAAGTCACCTTGTCTTTGTCTTTATTGAAAGATATATCATAATTGGTAATGCTATTGATGTAATTCTGAACATTTATTTGTATCGACCAGTGTTTAGTAGCATTCAGTTAATTGCTACTGAGTTAACATATGCCTTAATTACATATTTACATTCCTTTTCCTTATATTAAATAGGATTATTTTTAGTCTTAAATATATTTTTGTGAAATTTGATATATATTCATGCTAAATAAAAGCTTGATGCAATGGGAAATTTGATGGAATTTGATAAATTCTTTCAATTTGAGGACAGTTGGCATAATGCTATTCAGTAGTTGCTTGCAAATGCCCCTGTAAATTGTCTGGAATAGTTCATATATTCTAGGCTTTTGAAAGAAACTGAAAAGTGATGTAGGTCATCTCTGGTGGAAAATGTTTTCAAGTATACACAAATATCTATACTTTATCAACAGAACAGTGATAAAGTCCATAATGGTTTTGATACTTAAATTATGTTTAAGGAGTACTTTTCAGCTGTGGAATCAATGGTCAGACACAAAGCAAAATGGGGTTTGCAGAAAGCAAAAAGTAGAAATGGAAGAGCATGTCTTGTTCTCAATTTCCGCTTCCCAATTAAGATTCACTTTTTATGAAACATCTCATTTATATACTTCCTTTCCTCAGGTTCATGCTGTTGAGTGTCCTTGTGTTTTCTAGTTCCTCTCAATTTTTTAATCCTTTCCTTAGGAAATGATCTCATATCAGCCATTTATGTTTTCTTATATGAAAGGCTTTCTCCCAATTAAAGGAATTACAGGCATGGGAAAAGATTGTTGGAGAAGCAGTAAGATCTTCCCACAGCCTTTAAAATCACAATGTGTGGACAGGTGCTTGCTGCACTAATGAGGAAAAAGTGGCCTTGCTCTTGATGTGTGAAAAGCTCTAAAGACAAGATCAGCATAAGTGCAGCAATTATCTCTATTTCCCCAGATGTATGGATAGGGAAGGGGGGGTGCTTTTGAAACAGGCAATTTCAATGCCAGATATTGAGGAATTACTTCTGACCACAGTGAGTGCAATGAAAATATAACACTTTAAAAAGAGTGTTGACACATTTATTACCTATATAAGAAATGATCGATCATTTGGGATGTTGAAGAAGGGTACTTGGGAAGGAGAGGAAGTTGGAAATATTAAAGTACTTGGAACCTACAGCAGGAAAAGACAGAAATCAATTTATTCTACCGCAACAGGTGGTTAACTGAGGGTGGTCAGACAAGAAGTGGAAGCCAAAGAAGCAAAATCTGTAAAATGAGCAACTGATTGACATAAGGATCTGAGGGCTCCAGAAACAAGAAACGGGGAGCCAAAGACAATTGAGGTGAGAGAGTGATGCAAAGAGGAATGAAAAAGGATACTACATATACTTACAAGGCTCAGAAAATGATCTATTTCAGCTCAGTTTTATACAATTCCATAGTCACAAGAGTGATAGACTCCTCCCCACCATCTCCAGTGTTTTAGTTGCTCTAAAACCAAGAATGTTTAAGGAAATTGTGGTCTGTATAAATATCATTCCAAGAATAGCATCTTGCAGAACTGATAAGGTTAATAATGTGACAGAATCTCAAAGTCATTTGTGGGTGTTTCAGTGGGTGGGTTGAAGCCATAACAATTTTTGAACTCCTCTATGAAGGAGGCCACTGAAATATTCTTTGATGGATTATTGTTATGGCTGTGCCTTTATAATCATAAATAGAATATTACAAAGTGAGGGAAAACTATGGGCTTCCAGACACCTGAATAAGAAAATGGGTATATTTTATATTCTGTTAATAATGAGAAAAGTACACTATAACTAGACTAATACTTAGGTGCATTTAACCTTCAGTAGATGGGTAATAATTTCACTTGACTTGTATTTAAATTGTTTTGGAGACAGATTAAACACACACAAACACACACACACATTTCCAAGAAGTGTTTTCTTTTTATAGGGCTGAACCTTTATCACTGAATGTAAGATAAAATTTAGGCTTAGACAAAAAATCTAGAGAATATATAGTAAATTGCTCCCCTGCCATTCCTACCTTCTATGTAATAGATGGAGAAACTGAAGCCAAGAAAGTTAAATAAATCTCTAAATGACTTACAGTTATTTAGAGTCAGAGGCTTGGTTTCTTCCTTCCAAGCTAATTTTATTTTCTATTTTTAACATACTACCTCAGTCAGTATATAAGCAGAAAACATTTAAATTTGGTTCTCATTTATTGCCATATTTTTTCAAATGGTTTGGAAATTGATAAAACAATAGCTTTTTTCCCTTTTAAACACATAATCATACATATTCTAGTTTTTTAAATTTGAGAGTTTTTTAATATGAATTAATAGTATTAATTATTTACTTAATGGATACAGTCAAGGTTAGCAGCACAGGTACATTTTAAAATCTATTTGGAAATGTTTGATAGGTATGGTTTAAGTTTGTGGCATTGTAATTCACAGAATCTTAGACAAAAGTTATTAAATATCCTGTGTTACCTTTTTCAGGGAGAGATGGGGAGACCAGTATTGGAGAGAGGAGTGGTAAGAGTTAAGTGTTCCGTAGGAAATGTAACTCCGTTTCCAGAGTACATTCCAAAGAAGTGATGGTTTCTGCCGGAGGGTGTCAGCCCTTTACCACAGCTCACAGGAAAGTGTTGATGGTGGTAACACAGAGAGAATGAGTCCTCCATAAACATATAAAACAGAAAGTGCTGCAGTGACAGAGACAGGCTTTTGGGTTTTTTTGGTTTTTGTTTTGTTTTTTAAGTACAGTGCAATGACTCACAGAGTCAGTAAGTTAAAGATCAGGAACAATCTGTGATCAACAATAAAGGCCATGAGACAAGTAAACATCCTGGAGTATGGTTGAACCAGAACATAGTGGGATGCACAGAAGTGGAGACAGACTGGGACAGTGCTATTACCATAATCATTAAATGAACCTGTTTCTAAAATTCCCAGCGATTTAAGAAGTTTTGACTTTAGTTAGTTAATTTTTTAAAAATTTATTTTTATTGAAGTATAGTTGCTGTACAATATTATATAAGTTACAGATGTACAATATAGTGATTCACAGTTTAAACCAATATAACACATTATGCTTAATGTGGTATATTGGTTTAGAATATATTTAATAAGTGTAAAACCCACTGGAGAGTTTCAGACAATCAGTTTTTTATCTTATCCATGGAGGTTAATAGTTATCACTAGTTTCTTCTTGAAGGGTAACTGAAGGCATATGAAGATCCACTAAAAATCATTTTTTCTATGTGGCATTTATCTCTATGGCATATATCTCTATGAAGTTCAATAGGGTATGCATTGTGTTTGTTAAAGATTGACTACCCAATACCTAGCACAGGATTTGATTTCTGAGATACTTCAATAATAAATTAATGAATAATGAATAAATTACCTGGGCCAGGTTTAATCTTTCTTAATTAAATCTTAGGTTAAAGAAACTGTCAATGTATTCTTAAATGTAGATAACGTATTTGGTAAAATCTATTAGTGTTGCTATATTTAGAAGTAAGAATACAGGATGTACAATTAAATCTGAATTTCAGGTAAAAAACAAATTTTTAGTATAAGTATGTCTCAAATATTACATGGAACATATTATACTTAAAAATGTTATTTATCTAAACCTCAAATTTAACTGGACATCTTGTATATTTTATCTAGCAATCATAAACTTTCCCAACTATTAGATTAAGAATTCTATTTGTAGTATGAAAACAAGGTTAGTGGAATCCTTTATAGAATGCTGCATTTGAAAAGACCTATTTCTGTCAGTGTTTATTATATGTGTTAGTCCATCACTCAGACATTGAAATACTTCCATGTTTACTTCTGTTCTAGACTATGGATGTTCTTTTACATTATTATGAATACTTGCCTTTCTCACCCCTCAATTTCTGATACATAGTATACTATTAATTCCCATTTCATTTTATAAAAGAATCATTTTTTTTAAACAAGAAAGGATACCAGGGATCATCAGGTTCAATATGCTTCTTTACCAAATGAGTATACTCAGTTGCAAAGACATAAAGGAATTTACAATAGTTTGTATGTCTAGTTAGTAAAAGAGGTATTTTTATTCCAGTTCCATGGACCATCCAACTCACTCCAAATGGCAGTTCACTGAATAAGCAAAAACAATTAGGCTGAAATTTAAAAAAAAAATCAATTTGTCCAATAAGATTAACAAATTTAAGGAGGATAAAAGACACAAATTTATTTGGCTAATACTATGTTCCAGACTCTGTGTTTCCTCATTTAATCCTCTCGAAAATCCTGTGAAGTAACTTTTATCCTTATTTTATAATTTCTCAAGAGGTTCAGAAAGTATCATTTGGGAGGTTTGAGAAATTATCCCCCAAATACATAATTCAAGTCCAGTTCTGTATCTACCCCCAAATTTTTCTTTCTTCTCCTCAGAATTTGGTGTTCTAACACATTATCAGCTAAGAAAGTATCAGGTTGTCTGGAGGTATACACTGAACTAAAATTACAGGTATTTGTCTGAGTGGTTTCAGATGAAGAAAATATGTAGAATTTAGCAGGCGAGACACCAGGAGACATTATTTTATCAAGTAGATCGCATATACTTTGAACAAAAGAGGAAAGAGTTTCCTGTCTATATGCTGCCACTGTCACTCTTGGTTTTGGAAGCGGCTTCCCACGGCAATTAAATTTTTCTCTTCATGGGTCCAAAGGATCGTTCTACATATTACTTTTTTAAAAAAATATATTTTATTGAAGTATAGGTGATTTACAGTGTTCTGTTAATTTCTGCTGTACAGCAAAATGATTCAATTATACATATATATACATTCTTTTTCATATTCTTTTCCATTATAGTTTATCACAGGATATTGAATATAGTTACCTGTGCTATACAGTACGACCTTGTTGTTTATCCATCCTATATATAATAGTTTGCATCTACTAATCCCAAACTCCCAATCCATCCCTCCCCCTCCCGCCTCCCTGGCAACCACAAGTTGTCTGTGAGTCTGTTTATGTTTCGTAGATAAGTTCATTTGTGTCATATTTTAGATTTCCATATATAAGTGATATCATACGGTATGTCTTTCTCTTTCTGACTTACTTCACTTAGTATGATAATCTCTAGGTACATCCATGTTGCTGAAAATGGCATTATTTCACTCCTTTTACAGCTGAGTAGTATTCCACTGTACGTATGTACCACATCTTCTTTATCCATTCATCTGTCAATGGACATTTATATTGTTTCCATGTCTTGCCTATTGTAAATAGTGCTACCGTGAACAGTGGGGTGCATGTATCTTTTCAAATTATAGTTTTCTCCAGATATATGCCCAGGAGTGGGATTCCAGGATAATATGGTAACTCTATTTTTAGTTTTTTGAGGAACCGCCATAATTTTTCTATAGTGGCTGCACCTATTTGCATTCCCACCAACAGTGTAAGAGGGTTCACTTTTCTCCATACCCTCTCCAGCATTTGTTATTTGTGGACTTTTTAATGATGGCCATTCTGACTGGTGTGAGTTGGTACCTCAATGTAGTTTTGATTTTTATTTCTCTAATAATTAGTGATATTGAGCGTCTTTTCATGTTCCTGTTGCCATCTGTTACATATTGCTGTTTTTAAAATAAATTTTAATTAATTAATTAATTTATTTATTTTTGGCTGCTTTGGGTCTTCATTACTGCACAGGGGCTTTCTCTAGTTGCAGTGAGCGGGGGCTACTCTTTGTTGCAGTGTGCGGGTTTCTCACTACAGTGGCTTTTCTTGCTGCAGAGCACAGGCTCTAGGCGTGCAGGCTCCAGTAGTTGCAGCGTGTGGGCTCAAGAGTGCAGGCTCAGTAGCTGTGGTACATGAGCTTAGCTGCTCCGCGGCATGTGGGTTCCTCCCGGACCAGGGCTCGAACCTGTGTCCCCTGCGTTGGCAGGTGGATTCTTAACCACTGCGCCACCAAGGAAGTCCCCATATTGCTTTTTTAAAGACATCATTTGACTTCGAAAAGTCACCACCATTCATTAAGTCTTTCCTTTGAAGTTCTTTAGTTATGTAAAGAGCAAATAAGATCATGCCACTTTGCTGCTCAAATACTTTTATCATATGTCAAGTTTTAGTGTGAAAGTCACTTCTTGAGAGTCAACCCTAGCCCAGACTTGAAGCCTCTGTACTTACTCTCATCCCTATGGCAGGTATGGCAATTACTGCACTTAACCAACTTGTCTGCCTCCCACAGTAATTTCCTTGAAGGCAGAGACTTTGTCATATTCTTCATTGTGTTTTGAGCATCCTGCATAATCCTAGTGGTAAGTGCTCAGATTAGCTGTTGAATGACTATTGAGTCTACAAGTTAACTATGTTTATGTACATAGACAAGTTTAAATTTTTTAAACTTCTTTTATGTTTTTCAACTAACAGAGGATAGTACTGTTCAGAATCTGCTTTTAATTGTAGGCTGGACTTTAAGCATTTTTTTTCCTAAAGTGGCTTCATCCTTGATATGTATTCTCTCATTTTCCTCTTATAGGTGTTATACACACCTGAGTAGAAAAAAGAGATATTAATGAGGTACAATAGAGATTAAAGCTTCAAATAAAAGTCATTTTACATCTCTTAGGAATCTCTAGCCTAGCTATTTTAATACCCAACAAAATCATCTCACATCATTTCATTACACATTCACATGAATTGTCAGTTTGAGATTTGCTTTAGATACTTTTACTCTTCAGAAATAATCTTAGGATGAGAGATTTTTTAAAATGATAAAATGACACATAGTATATTGCATACATAAAGCTAAGTGGAAATTTTGAATAGAAATTTAAATTATCCTCTTTATTTTTATGTCCCTGTACAAAGCACCTGATGAGTTTGAAATTAGCATCTTCTTTATAGGCAAGATGTAAGCAACTAAGATTGAAGCCTGATGTTGCAGTTAACGGCATTTATCTCTGTTCATGGTTAAGTTTTTCACATACTCTGATATTTAAAGGAAAGATACTGAAGGTAATACGTTAAACTATATATGGCATTTTTAAGAATTGCAACTGCACATCACAGAAGAGTGCATCTCAAAACACAGTGTGGCTATTTACAATCAGAGCCTAATGTGGAATGTGATGGCCCATAAAATATAAATACAAATCTTAGTGGATAAATGTGCAATCTCTTCAGTACTAAATTTCCACTCTGAAAAATTAGTGGCTGTTCAGAAAACTGGTTCTCTTCCAGGAGTGGGAGTTTTCAATTATTAGAGGATAGATCAAATCCTGTGATAATTTAGCATCAGCACATTTCTGATTGAAGGGTCTCTCCCATAAAGCATCTGACAAGGTCAAGAGGTTTCGTTCTGTGCTGTTTACTCACAATTGATTTCTTCCCTCACTTCGCATTTTCAAGCAATTAATATTTTTCCTGTACTAAATGTATTCTACTCCCCGTTGTTCCCCTATCAAATTCTCTATTTCATGAGTGAAGAAGAAAGAAAAAAGAAAAAAAAAGGAAATGCAGGATAAATATGTTGAAGTAGAAAGAAACATGAGGCTTCTGTTTAAGGAAAATACTTTTGTATATCTAAGTTAGTCAGGCAATGTTGTTTTAAAATTACTTAAGCAATTTCTTCAGTTCTCCTCATTAATTTGGGTATATGTTCTCATTTTTTAAATACCTAAAGACTTTCTGAGTTATAACTTTAAAGCAACCTTAAATCTTGTTTGTGCATTTTATTACTTAAAAAATCCTTTAAAGATCATGCACCCTTAAACTCTAACAAGCATTAATGTCTGGAGGTGAAAGATCTAGAGGATGAAACACTTCTGAGAAAAATTTAAAGGACATGTAGTTATTTAAGTAATTAATAGGGGATTGGTGGTTTTCATTGTGTCTGTTCTGTAAATAGATCGAGAGAGAGAGAGAGAGGGAAATTGAGAGAGAGAAATATTTTTAACTGAACCCATCGGTCAAAGCGTATAGAAATTTTGACTAAGACTTCCCTGGTGGCTCAGTGGTTAAGAATCAGCCTGCCAATGCAGGGGACAGGGGTTTGAGCCCTGGTCTGGGAAGATCCCACATGCCGCGGAGCAACTAAGCCTGTGTGCCACAACTACTGAGCCTGCGCTCTAGAGCCTGCGAACCACAACTACTGAGCCTGCATGCCACAACTCCTGAAGCCCGTGTGCCTAGAGCCCATGTGCTGCAACAAGAGAAGCCACCGCAATGAGAAGCCCGTGCACCACAACGAAGAGTAGCCCCTGCTCACCGCAACTAGAGAAACCCCCCACTAAGTAATGAAGACCCAACGCAGCCAAAAAATAAATAAATAAATTTATTTAAAAAAAAGAAATTTTGACTAGAAGTTACCTGTAATCTGCTCACCCATATTTTAATCTCAGAGACTGATTTTTGTTCATTATGATGAGAAATTTCAGGATATCAAATCTTTTACAAATGACAGAAAGCAAGTAGGTTATCTTGTCCCGATATTTTCCCCTATTAAGAGAGTGTTAGAAATATAGCCAATGTATGACAGTCTCTGTTCGTTCTGATGTTTTTCTATGAAAAGCCCTGTGATAAACTGACGACAGAGCAAATTATGGAAAGGTTTTTCATAAATGTTTTATGTTGTGAAATTGATTTCCATAATTAAAAAAACACTAAATACTTACAATTTTCTTTTTAAAGGAATGTTATCTTCCAAACATTCATGCTATTATATAATACATTCAATGTTTATATCAAATTTTGATTAAATATGAAAAATTATTTACAGAAATTTAATTACATTTTATTCAAGATGGTAACCCACTTGATTAGCCAATTATTTTCATTTTGGAGCAAAGTACATTTTAAAAAAAATTACGCAGCCCCTTTCACCATGTGAGGATACAACAGATGTGTGCAGTCTGGAAGAGAGCCCTCACCCAATCATGCTGGCACCCTGACATCAGACTTCCAGCCTCTAGAACTATGAGAAATAAATATCTGTTTTACATAAGCTTAAATAGATAGATAGATAGATAGATAGCTATAGATAGATAGATAATTACGACAGATTATTTCTGACACTTTAGTAGAATAGACTCGGCTCACTTCCGTCTTCTCCAGCATTTAGATGTGCTCCTGTCCCCAGATGAATTAGAGGGAATTTATATACTAAGGAAAAATATTTGAGCACTTGCTTTTGTGTTTCCTTATAATTGCCTTGTCCTTAGGTGTCAAAGTGTCTGTCAGTGAACCTTGACTTAATACTCTTAACCATTTTCATGGCAGTTCTGGTTATCATCTAATGTGGTAGATCAATGAGAGACATGATAACAATTCTTTATGTTTTTACAGAGGTCAGGGTAGAAATCCTCTTCTCAGTGGAATCTATAGTGGTCACTCAAAGTCTCTGCTGTCATATTCCCAAATTCACCTAGACTAAACCCTCTTCCTCCATTCTGAGAATGATTATTCTTTTCATGGACTTAAGTGCTCACCCTTGCTTATAAAATGTCTATTGTTTATCATGGAAGTAGAGTTGAAAAACGTTGATTGGTATATAATCAACAATGGGATAAAAAATAAAGTAAATCAGCAAAAGAAAACCACATACTATTCAACACACACACACACACACACACACACACACACACACACATCAGCATTCTCCTTTAACCCAACACCTAAAGGGATTATGTGCCTTGGAAGTCCCACTATCCTGTAAAATCAGTAGGACTTCTGTGCTTGAATTAAACCTTCCAGGTCTGAGACAAGTGAAAAAACCACCCACATTTGTTCTGGATGCTTCTAGTATACAACTCGAACTGCTTCAGTACTGTCTTTTGCTGAATATAACCCACCATTTCTTTTTCTTAGGATATCCCCATAAAAGAGAGAATACAAAGCATTTCTAAAGAAGAGAGTGGGTGTTTCAGAAAGGAGGTAAGCAATTTCACAGAAGGTGGAAAATACTTAGGCAAGCAAATGATTGGATCAATGCCTGGGACTGTAAGGGCCCTGCTGGAGGTTAATATGAATGAGATGTTATTCTTCATTGACTAAGTTTACCTAATTCTTTATACATCAATATTGCTTTTTGATGCAGTTGCCTAACTTTGTTGCAAGTTGCTACCTAATCTATAATGCTATTATTACCTCAACAGTGATTGGGAAAGCAGCAGGAGAATGCTCTGATTAAACCTTAATTATTATACCGCCATTACTATATGTACAGTGAGAATGTATGATCTCTACCACCCCTATTACTCTCAGCTTCTTACTTCAAAGCAGCAGCTAAAGACACAGCATTTGTTTAAAAGCAAATCTACTGTTAGTTTTCATAACGAACTGAAAAAATCACGGAGGTTTTTTTAATCCCCTCTTACCTTAGGCTCAAGAGAAGCCCTTAGTTAAGCACTAATATATTACAATGTCATAGAAAGTAGAAGCTTCATAAATGAAAAATGTTCTGGTTTGTTTATTTTAAGATATAGCTAAAAGCTTGATTTTGTATTCTGTCAGTTTCTCTAGTTAAAAGCCGTATTAATGTGGCTGAAATACTTTGAAGTAAGTAGAGCTAAAACAAATCAGCAGGTATTTAAACTGAGGACTATGAGGTGGAAAAATCACCACTTTCCCTTCAGGTAGAGGCCTGAAAATATATCTTTCTTAATGAGGTTTCATGCTGTCCTACTGGATCCTTAATCATTTAAAATGCAAATTCCAAAGAATGAAGTAAGAGCTATCACATATATAAGAAGGTGGCTAAGTTTTTAATAAAAGATTATGCCATCTGCTTCCCTCATCATTCTACTGACTGTGAAACTCCACCTATGCAATTAAATGAACTTGTAAACTATAAACAACATATCTCAGAAGTCAACAAATGGAATATCACTTTTCCTGGATTCCCTGCCTTCTCCCATAGTTTAGAGTTTGTTCATATTGTCAGGCACACAGGAGGGTAAGAATTACCTTTTCTGAACACTGGACATTCTGCTATTTATGATTCTTATTTTTTAATCAGTAATTTCTGAATGAATTAGAAGAATTATTTCAAAGTGACTTACTTGAGATATCTTGAATACTTAGAGAGCCTAGCTGTGCCTGAAAATTTTTTCAGGTAATTTTGTATGAAATCAGGAACGCAGGAAGAGGACTTTGTGTTTTCAGAGGGGGATTTTTTTTCTTAAGGAGAACTCAGGGTTAACTTACACTCCACTTTCAATGTCACCTGCCTCTAATGTACTTGATGGGTTTCTTTTTATTTCCAGTTTTCTTCTTTTGTTTTTTAATCCCACTCCTGACTCAATCCATGCTGCAATCTCCTTCTCTCTTGTTACCTTGCTCTTAACAGCTACTTTTGGGTCTGTTTTGAGTCTCCCCTTATCTCTCTGCTGCCCTTACCTTGAACTCTGGAACCACCATATTTTCATCCTCATTCTGACCCTACCAATGGCTGAGTAGGCTGTCTTTACTGTCATTGGCAAATCTCTTAATTCTTCTCAATATCACTAAGACACATTCAACAACCAAGCAAAGCAATATGAAGCAAAGAAATAAACTAAACAATAAAACCATTCTAGAGCTGAGAAAGAAATAAACACCGAGTCTTCACAAGACAATAGCTCTGGATGCATTCGATTTGTTATCTGACAACTAAGTACAAATTCTTTGTCCTCCTTAGAGACCTGGTTTCTTAAGAACTGTTTGTTTGGTCTTGGAATCCTGAAGGCTCACTTGTGCTTGAAATATCATGTCTTTAATATGTATTTATAAAATAATTGAATGGTTGAGTTTGCATTTAAATTTTTTATTATGCTTTGCCCCAACATAAAATGGTGAGGTGTTTAAAAAATCTATCATAAGTTAATGTGTTAATGAACTCCCCAAGAGATATGCATTTTTGAACTGCTGAAACAAAATCAAAGAGGGAGTGTTGAAAATTGAAGCTGGGTAATGTAGGGTAAGACTGAGGTCATGAAAGGCCTTGTATTCCAGGATGAATTTGGAGTTTATTTTGATGAAAATGGACATTTATACAAATATTTGATATAAGGAAAAGTCTATCACATTTGCAATATTGAATAATCACTTATAATGGCAGTAGCTGGGTGTAAGATAGGTTAGGAAGCTATTTGGGTCATACTGGTAAGAATAATGACCATCTGTTTATGACAGTATGTGTTGTTGAGGGGGAGGATATCATAAGGAAGCAGCTAAAGAGAGAAGAGTTTGATTTAAAATTCTCAGAATGTAAGTAACAAGATTTTGCCTAACTTTTCAAATTAAGAAACACTCAAAAATGTCCTATATATGATACTATCCTGCATATAATGTTCAGCTCCTAAATCTCAGTCTAATACCTAAGTAAGTGTTCAATCGAGGCAACTTCCATTGTTTTCTTTTCTCTGGTATTTAAATCACATCATATTTGATTTCAGTGTTTCTCTGTCCAAACTGACTTGCAGCATTCTGGGTAAATGGCAATAAAATAAATCTGATTCCCTCCCGAAGTTATATAGCTTTACATTATTTCAAATCTCCATATCATGCAATATAATTAAAAAACACTTATTATGTATGTAGGCTATTATATGCAATTTAATATTATTATTTAAAATGCAATGTTTCAAGTAATTTGTATAAACTAATAGTGTGTGTGTTTGTATGTGTATCTATGTGTGTATTGGTGGTCTGTTTTACTGTTCCTAAATTAAAATAGGAGGGCCGGGACTTCCCTGGTGGCGCAGTGGTTGGGAGTCCGCCTGCCGATGCAGGGGACACGGGTTCGTGCCCCGGTCC
>NW_006770402.1:250914-280959 GCF_000442215.2 Lipotes vexillifer | reverse complement strand
ATGGTGAGAGGCCCGTGTCCGAAAAAAAAAAAAAAAAAATAGGAGGACCGGCTTTTTGTTTATTAATTTTTTAATTTGTCACAAGAAGTGTCTTGTCTTAAAAACTAATGTGATAAATCTATTATAAATATGAAAAATGGTAACCTATTTTAAGTATTTCTAAGAAAAAGCAGATAAAAGGAATTAGCACAAATGTACAATTATGTAATGTATAAAATGGTATTTTAAAAGCTGCTCATGCATTGATTTTGTCATATAATCCCCAATACAGTTTTCTACATGAATCTGAAAACTTTAAACTCTGATTTATAATGAAAGCTCAGAATTGTATAAAGTAGATTATGTGAAGTAATAAGAAAAAGCCTATGGATGAATTATTTCTTAGTTAGAAAATTGCAAAACTGCTTCAAGCTACTCTCTGTAGAATGTCAGAGGTAGAAAAAAAAGTTAGAAAGAAGACTGAATATGAAGTTGTTTTCATGTTTTTAATAAATAGAAAATAGTTTCTTTCTCTAGAATGATTCACAAATGTGTTTTCAATCAATAATAATTTTGTGTCTACTCAGTCTATGTCACAATGGGGACACAAACATAAACGCTGTCTCTCCTTCCTCAGCTTGTAGCATAGCAGGGGACACAAAATAATTATTAAACAAGAGAGATTGTCACATGCCATAAGAGACACTGAAATACGTCTTTAAAACTTCAGAGGAAAAATAAATCACTCCTGGTGAGGGTGATGGGGAAAGAAATCTAAAGGAGGTAACATTTGAGGTGATTTGTGAAGAATGAACAGGAGTCAGCAGTGGGGAGGTGGAGAAGAAAAGACATTGTAAAATAAACAACATGAGAAAACGTATGGCAGTGAAAGAATATGGAGAAAAAATGGGAAATGACTGGTGGCAACATAACACATGAACTTTACAAATGCTATACGATGCCTAGGGCAATGGAAAGGTGATAGAATTGTGGTGACGAGGGTGATCTTGAGTGATGAAGTAAAGAATTTGGACTAAATTTTTTAGTCAAAAGAAACTGGACTAAGGAAGTGTAGGGACTGATGGGGAGCCATTGAAAATAGTAAAAAGATGAACATGGAAGTGAAAGAATTAGAATAATGTTTTAGGATGAATTAGTGAGCATTAAGGAGAGACGTTAGATAAGTTAAAAAATAAGTCAAGTTAGATAAGTTAGATAAGTTAAAAAATAAGTCAGAAATTCACTGTATTATCTAGATGAGAGCTCTTAAGGATATAAACAGCGTAGGTGTTTACATTAATTTTTAATAAGAAAATATCACCTTTTGGAGGAATTACTTTGGTACATAGAGTCTAAAATGAAGGAAATGTTGCCTTATATTTTATTTTATGAAGAAAGGAATAGAAAAGAGAATGGCAAATCTATTGATGACCCATATCTTACTGTGCACTGGGAGTTGCTAATTCATATTAAGTTTTGCTAGTGAATTATCTATGCAAACAGGCTTCTGTGAAAAGTACTTCCTATTAAATAGCCATGTATTCTGAGTGGAAAAGTTAAGCAAGTTTGGGGAAGATGCAACATTTATTCAACATTTTCAAATCATCCACTTTATTTAACATGTTTCATATGAGATTTGAGATATATTATTTAAATATCAAAATCACCAAATTTGAAAATCACTCTTTCATGTTTATCTAAAAGATTGCAGGTATTTTAAACTACTAAAAACAGATATTTTCTGAGCCCCATAATGTTATCAAGTAATGGACAAATTGAAGTTTCTAGAAAAGAAATTACATGCTATTATATGCCATCCATATTTGTCATCTCATCTTACTTTCTAGAGACTCCAAATATTAGTGATGAAAAGTATTCAATTTTTCCAAAAAACTACGCATATTTCTGGTACTATTTGTATGCAACTCCCGGGACATTTATTTTATATTGCTAGATGTAAAATTCAGTTCTCTCTAGATAGATAGGTAGATAGATAGATAATAGATCGATAGATATAGATATGTAGATATAGATAGAAAGATAAAGATAGATATCTATCTATATATATATTATATATATTATATATATATATATATATATATATCCTCATGTGTTAAAATATTATGAGTGGCTCTCTCAATCTCTATGTATCTTTTATTTGGAGGTTTTGGAATGCTGAAACCTACATTTTCTAAACTCCCTTGCAGTGAGAGAGAATTCTACATATGAATTAGTGCTCACCAATTAAGTGTGCTCCCATAAAATTTGAAAGTCAAAGTCCAGGAAGGCCCTCTTCCTTCAACTCTGGCTACACCTGCTATTTAGGAAATTCATGGCTCTCTTGCACGGGGTGCCCAGTGCTTATTCTTTAGCTTTCTGAAAGAAGCAGTAACCTCTTGATGTTACTGCTTACTCCTTGGGTTACAGCTTTGTGTGTCATTTCAGTTTTTTGCTATTCAGAGCTTCTCTGGAAGTAGAAAAGGCATTATGGCCCAACCTAGAGCAGCCTAGCTTCAAAAGCGGGCTGGTTCTAGATTCTTCTTTGTATCACCCTGGAACCCCAGCCTTGAACTGGCTCCTTTAGCCTTTTCAACAATTTTGTAAGCAACTAATTCTAATACTAAATTCTTTTTTCCTTAGAGTGAGTGGTTTCTGTTTTCTGTCTTGGGCATTACATGGTACAGTCAGTATTGTATTGAAATTATATAAGTATGATTATCTCCAACTTTACCTCTTGATATTTTCTGAATTTGTATAACAAATTTCTTCAAGTGAGTGCTATTCACCCCAGACTAAGCAACTATGGAATGGGGAAATATGCTTTGTAGGAATGCTTTGTCTGAAACAAGTTATCAAAGCTAAAAAAGGTATGGTTAATTCTATTGGGCATGTGTTTTTGTGTGGATGGCCATCCTTGTGTGTTCCTTGCTTTTGGACTTAGAGTTTGCTATGTTTTCTTTCCTTCTTTCTTGTGTTCCTCCTTTAAGCATTCTCCTTTCCTCTCTTCTGCCTTCTTCTTTTTTTATTACTCTGTTTTCTCATATTTCTATTATTTTTCAGCTCTTTCCATCCCTGTCACAATAATCCCTCACAGTAGTCCAATCAGTAATTTTTATTTTGCACTGAGAGAACAGGTTATTTTGGTTCAAGGCCTGAAAGAGCTGTCAAAAATCACAAATATTCTCTAAATGTATCCTCAAATTTACTGGTGTGTATAGGGTGCCAGAATCATTGCTTTCTCTTAAGGTTCCTTTCCTCTAATAGAATAAAATTCTGAGATTGTGTTCAGTTTTTTCACTGTGTAAAAAAGAAGTTGATATGTACACAAATAAAAATGGCAATAATGATTGCTTTAAAGAACATGGGAAGAAGTAATATAGAAGCAGCTATCTAGACATAATTGAACTTTAGAAGCCTCATGAAAGATTCAAGATGGCTATTGAAATGGTCTTGCTTGCTGGGGGAATTCCCTGATTAGTTTTATGAGAGGGGTCAGTAAATTTTGGCCATTTTCTCATATTGCTACATAAGACCTGTTGTGATTCAAAGGAAAGGAATAATTAGGTCAATGGGGAAACCTAACAACATATATTTGTCAGATGAAAGGAAGTGCCTTGAAGTTTTATAATATGCTTTCTAGATATATATTCAGTTCACAGAGTTAGAAAACTTACCCTGTAAACTCAAGGCTTATGGAGAAAATCTTCCCTATAAATGTTGGCAATATAACGTACAAAACTCATAGACTTACCTTGCCATTGGTTTGTATAAAATATTTTTATTTTCATTACTAGAACTGTGCATATCACAATTATATTAAACAGACATGAGAAAGAGTAGATACACGATTATGATAGTAAAATGACATGAAAAAGGATAACATGTGATGTACATCTTAATGAAAACAATCCTTATAAAACAGCTAAATAAGGCTTTTTCTGATTTAATTGTGAAAAATTTGTCTATTCATAGCAGTGTGATCAATCTAGTATTTGAGATATGTTCATGATTATTATTTTATTTTCTGAAAGTTTTCTTTGACATTTAATTAAAATCCTCAGTGCAATTAGCAAGAAATTGATCAATACTGTGATGGTTAATTTTATGTGTCAACTTGACTGGGCTAAGAGACACACATAGCTGGTGAAACATTATTTCTGGGTATGTCTGTGAGAGTCTTTCTTGAAGAGACTAGCATTTGAATTGATAGACTGACAAAGAAGTTCGCCTTTACCAATACAGGTGGGCATCATCCAATCCATTGAGGGCCTGAACAGAATAAAAAGGTGGAACAAGGCTCTATTTGCTTTTTTTCACCTGAGCTGGGACACTGATATTCTGCTCTTCAACATTGGTGCCCCTGGTTCTCAGGCTTTTGGACTTGAAATGAGACTTACACTAGCAGCTCCCACAATTCTTGGGCCTTTGAACTTGGACTGAATTACACCACCAGGTTTCTGGTTCACCAGCTTGCAGATGGCAGATTGTGGGACTTCTCAAGTCTCCATAATCTATTCATGATAATTTTAATTCTCAGTACCTGTTTTATCAATGAGTTAATAATTATCCTAATTGTTAATATAGATTATATTATTTCTAATAGGGGAAAATAATTCTATGCATTGAGTATTTTTAATTGAAAAATCATGTAAAAGTTGGGAAAAAAACTATATCATATATCTCTGCATGGAACAACATCTGGCAAACACATGATGGTAATATTCCTTTAGTCCTGGACATCACATGCAGGTTCAAACCTTTAGCATAAATTCTCTGGAGCAAGAACACAGAAGAAAATGTTAATGGGATTATTGCATCTAACTGGACATTTTCCTTTCTCCTCATTCCTTTCTCTTGTTACCTATAATGAGACACTGGCGCTCACCACAGTTCTTAAGGCTACATGATTTACAGTCCTCAGAGGTGGTTCAGCCATTTGCCCATAGGAAGCGTCTGCACTTCCAGCTGGAAACTATCATGCTAATGATATCACTAAGTACTAATTAAACTAGTCCATGGCTTTTTTTCCTCTTCTTCTTTCAATTGTCTTTGTGATGCCTCCTGATGAACAGAATTTCTTAAAATTAAGAGGTTAGTTTTTAAAATATATTATTGGCAAGCAATAAAGTGTACATGTTTAAAGTATAAAATTTTAAAAATTACATATGTATACACAGAGAAACCATCAACAAAATTAAGATAATTAACATATTAATCACCCTAAATTTTCTTCATGCCCTTGGTAGTTCACCAGAACACTGATCTAATTTCTCTCATTAGAGATTTTGTAGAAATGAACAATATATAAAGAGACTAATAGAATAAAAGACTAATAGACTAATAGACATATCTCCTTTTTTCCTTTTTTATGGTTTGGTTTCTACTTTTTAATTTTTTTTTATTTTTAACAACTTTATTTGAGTATAATTGCTTTACAATGGTGTGTTAGTTTCTGCTTTATAACAAAGTGAATCAGCTATACATATACATATATCCCCATATCTCCTCTCTTTGTGTCTCCTTCCCACCCTCCCTATCCCACCTCTCTAGGTGGTCACAAAGCACTGAGCTGATCTCCATGTGCTATGGGTCTGCTTCCCATTAGATATCTATTTTACTTCCGGTAGTATATATAAGTCCATGTCACTCTCTCACTTCATTCCAGCTTACCTTTCCCCCTCCCTCTGTCCTCAAGTAGATTACCTACGTCTGCATCTTTACTCCTGTCCTGCCCCTAGTTTCTTCAGAACCATCTCTTCTTTATTTTTTTTTTAGATTCCACATATATGTGTTAGCATACAGTATTTGTTTTTCTTTTCTGACTTACTACACTCTGTATGACAGTCTCTAGTTCCATCCACCTCACTACAAATAATTCAATTTCGTTTCTTTTTATGGCTAATATTCCATTGTATATATGTGTCACGTCTTCGTTATCCATTCATCTGGTGATGGACACTTAGGTTGCTTCCATGTCCTGGCTATCGTAAATAGATATGCAATAAACATTGTGGAACATGACTCTTTTTGAATTATTATTTTCTCAGGGTATATGCCCAGCAGTGGGATTGCTGGGTCGTATGGTAGTTCTATTTTTAGTTTTTTAAGGAACCTCCATACTGTTCTCCATAGAGGCTGTATCAATTTACATTCCCACCAACAGTGCAAGAGGGTTCCCTTTTCTCTACATCCTGTCCAGCATTTATTGTTTGTAGATTTTTTGATGATGGCCATTCTGACTAGTTGTGATTTGCGTTTCTCTAATGATTAGTGATGTTGAGCATCCCTTCATGTGTTTGTTGGCAATCTGTATCTCTTCTTTAGAGAGATGTCTAGGTCTGCTGCCATTTTTGGATTGGGTTGTTTGGTTCACTGATATTGAGCTGCATGAGCTGCTTGTAAATTTTGGAGATTAATCCTATGCCAGTTGCTTCATTTGCAAATATTTTCTCCCATTCTGAGGATTGTCTTTTTCCTTTTCTGTGCAAATGCTTTTAAGTTTTATTAGGTCCCATTTGTTTATTTTTGTTTTTATTTCCATTTCTCTAGGAGGTGGGTCAAAAAGGATATTGCTGTGATTTATGTCATAGAGTGTTCTGCCTATGTTTTCCTCTAAGAGTTTGATACTGTCTGGCCTTACATTTAGGTCTTTAATCCATTTAGAGTTTATTTTTGTGTATTGTGTTAGGGAGTGTTCTAATTTCATTCTTTTAAATGTAGCTGTCCTGTTTTTCC
Source organism: Lipotes vexillifer (assembly GCF_000442215.2). Classification (NCBI taxonomy): domain Eukaryota; kingdom Metazoa; phylum Chordata; class Mammalia; order Artiodactyla; family Lipotidae; genus Lipotes; species Lipotes vexillifer. The sequence goes on along the minus strand of NW_006770402.1, from coordinate 274,245 downwards.
AGCACCACTTATTGAAGAGCCTGTCTTTTCTCCATTGTATATTTTTGCTTCCTTTATGAAAGATAAGGTGACCATATGTGCATGGGTTTATCTCTGGGCTTTCTATCCTGTTCCATTGATTCATATTTCTGTTTTTGTGCCACTACCATACTGTCTTGATTACTGAAGCTTTGTAGTATAGTCTGAAAGCTGGGAGCCTGATTCCTCCAGCTCCATTCTTCTTTCTCAAGATTGCTTTGGTTATTCAGTGTCTTTTGTGTTTCAAACAAATTGTGAACTTTTTTGTTCTAGTTCTGTGAAAAATGCCATTGGTCATTTGGTAGGGATTGCATTGAATCTGTAGATTGCTATGGGTAGTAGAGTCATTTTCACAAAGTTGATTCTTCCAATCCAAGAACATGGTATATCTCTACATCTGTTTGTAACATCCTTGATTTCTTTCACCAGTGCCTTATAGATTTCTGAAAACAGGTCTCTTGTCTCCTTAGGCGGTTTCATTCCTAGGTATATTATTCTTTTTATTGTAATGGTAAATGGGAGTATTTCCTTAATTTCTCTTTCAGATTTTTCATCATTAGTGTATAGGAATGCAAGAGGTTTCTGTGCATTAATTTTGTATCCTGCTACTTTACCAAATTCATTGATTAGCTCTAGTAGTTTTCTGGTAGCATCTTTCAGATTCTCTATGTATAGTATCATGTCATCTGCAAACAGTGACAGTTTTACTTCTTCTTTTCCAATTTGGCTTCCTTTTATTTATTTTTCTTCTCTGATTGCTGTGGCTAAAACTTCCAAAACTATGTTGAATAATAGTGGTGAGAGTGGGCAACCTTGTCTTTTTCCTGATCTTAGAGGAAATGTTTTCTGTTTTCCACCATTGAGAATGATGTTGGCTGTGGGTTTGTCATATATGGCCTTTATTATGTTGAGGAAAGCTCCCTCTATGCCTACATTCTGGAGTGTTTTTATCATAAATAGGTGTTGAAATTTGTTGAAGCTTTTTTCTGCAGTATTTAGATGATCATATGGTTTTTCTCCTTCAATTGGTTAATATGGTTTATCACATTGATTGATTTGCGTATATTGAAGCATCCTTGCATTCCTGGGATCAACCCACTTGATCATAATGTATGATCCTTTCAATGTGCTCTTGGATTCTGTTTGCTATTATTTTGTTGAGGATTTCTTCATATCTGTTCATCAGTGATATTGCCCTGTAGTTTTCTTTCTTTGTGACATCTTTGTCTGGTTTTGGTATCAGGGTGATAGTTGCCTTGAGAATGATTTTGGGAGTGTTCCTCCCTTTTGGAAGACTTTGAGGATAGGTGTTTGTTCTTCTCTAAATGTTTGATAGAATTTGCCTGTGAAGCCATCTGGTCCTGGGGTTTTGTTTGTTGGAAGGTTTTTAATCACAGTCTCAATTTCAGTGCTTGTGATTGGTCTGTTTATATTTTCTATTTCTTCCTGGTTCAGGCTTGGAAAGTTGTGCTTTTCTAAGAATTTGTCCATTTCTTGCAGGTTGTCCATTTTATTGGCATAGAGTTGCTTGTAGTAGTCTCTTAGGATGCTTTGTATTTCTGTGGTGTCAGTTGTTACTTCTCCTTTTTCACTTCTGATTCTACTGATTTGAGTCTTCTCCCGTTTTTTCTTGGTGAGTCTGGTGAGTCTGGCTATCAATTTTGTTTATCTTCTCAAAGAACCAGCTTTTAGTTTTATTGGTCTTTGCTATCGTTTCCTTCATTTCTTTTTCACTTATTTCTCATGTGATCTTTATGATTTCTTTCCTTCTGCTAACTTTGGGGTTTTTTTGTTCTTCTTTCTCTAATTGCTTTAGGTGTAAGGTTAAGTAGTTTATTTGAGATGTTTCTTGTTTCTTGAGGTAGGATTGTATTGCTATAGACTTCCCTCTTAGAACTGCTTTTGCTGCATCCCATAGGTTTTGGGTCATCATGTTTTCATTGTCATTTGTTTCTAGGTATTTGTTGATAACCTCTTTGATTTCTTTAGTGATCTCTTGGTTATTAAATACTGTATTTTTAGCCTCCATGTGTTTCTAGTTTTTTACAGATTTTTTTCCTGTATTTGATATCTATTCTCATAGCATTTTGGTCAGAAAATATACTTGATACAATTTCAATTTTCTTCAATTTATCAATGCTTGATCTGTGCCCCAAGATATGATCTATCCTGAGAATGTTCCATGAGCATTTGGGAAGAAAGTATATTCTGTTGTTTTTGGATGGAATGTCCTATAATATCAATTTAATCCATTTTGTTTAATGTATGGATTTAAGCTTGTGTTTTCTTATTTATTTTCATTTTGGATGATCTGTCCATTCGTGAAATTGGGGTGTTAAAGTCCCCTACTATGATTGTGTTACTATCAATTTCCCCTTTTATGGCTGTTAGCATTTGTCTTATGTATTGAGGTGCTCCTATGTTGGGTGCCTAAATATTTACAATTGTTATGTCTTCTTCTTGGATTGATCCCTTGATCATTATATAGTGTCCTTCTTTGTGTCTTGTAATTGTCTTTATTTTAAAGTCTATATTGTCTGATATGAGAATTGCTACTCCAGCTTTCTTTTTATTTCTGTTTGCAGGGAATATCTTTTTCCATCCCCTCACTTTCAGCCTGTATGTGTTTCTTGGTCTGAAGTGGGTCTCTTGTAGATAGCATATATATGGATCTTGTTTTTGTATCCATTCAGACAGTCTATGTCTTTTGGTTGGAGCATCCAGTCCATTGATAGTTAAGGTAGTTATCGGTATGTATGTTCCTATTACCATTTTCTTAATTGTTTTTGGTTTGTTATTATAGGTCTTTTCCTTCTCTTGTGTTTCCTGCCTAGAGAAGTTCCCTTAGCATTTTTTGTGAAGCTTGTTTGGTGGTGCTGAATTCTCTTAGCTTTTGCTTGTCTGTAAAGGTTTTAATTTCTCCATCGAATCTGAATGAGATCCTTGCTGGGTAGGGTAATCTTGGTTGTAGGTTTTTCCCTTTCATCACTTTAAGTATGTCTTGCCACTCCCTTCTGGCTTGCAGAGTTTCTTCTGAAAGATCAGCTGTTAACCTAATGGGGATTCCCTTGTGTGTTATTTGTTGTTTTTCCCTTGCTGCTTTTAACATTTTTTCTTTGTATTTAATTTTTGATAGTTTGATTAATATGTGTCTCAGCATGTTCCTCCTTGGATTTATCCTGTATAGGACTCTGCACTTCCTGGACTTGGATTGACTTTTCCTTTCCCATGTTAAGGGAGTTTTCAACTATAATCTCTTCAAATATTTTCTCAGTCCCTTACTTTTTCTCTTTTTCTTTTGGGACCCCTATAATTCGAATGGTCATGACTTTAATGTTGTCCCAGATGTCTGTAAGACTGTCCTCAATTCTTTTCATTCTTTTTTCTTTATTCTGCTCTGAAGTAGTTATTTCCACTGTTTTATCTTCCAGGTCACTTATCCATTTTTCTGCCTGAGTTATTCTGCTGTTGATTCCTTCTAGAGAATTTTTAATTTCATTTAATGTGTTGTTCATCATTGTTTCTTTGCTCTTTATTTCTTCTGAGTCCTTATTAAATGTTTCTTGTATTTTCTCCATTCTGTTTCCAAGATTTTGGATATCTTTACTATCATTGCTCTGAATTTTTTTTCAGGTAGACTTCCTAGTTCCTCTTCATTTGTTTGGTCTGGAGGGTTTTTACCTTGCTCCTTTATCTGCTGTGTGTTTCTGTGTCTTCTCATTTTGCTTAGCTTACTATGTTTGGCGTTTCTTTTTCACAGGGTGCTCGTTTGTAGTTCCCATCATTTTTGGTGTCTGCCCCCATTGGCTAAGTTGTTTCAGTGGGTTGTGTAGGCTTCCTTCTGGAGGGGACTAATGCCTGTGTTCTGGTGGATGAGGCTGAATCTTGTTTTCTGGTGGGCGGGACCGCATCCAGTGGTGTGTTTCGGGGTTTCTGTGACCTTATTTGATTTAAAGCAGCCTCTCTGATAATGGGTAGGGCTGTTTTCCTGTCTTACTGTTGTTTGGCATATGGTGTCCAGCATTGTAGCTTGCTGGTTGTTCATTGGGGCTGGGTCTTAGCGTTGAGATGGAGATCTCTGGGAGAGCTTTCGCTGTTTGATATTATGTGTATCTGAGAGGTCTCTGCTGGACCAATGTCCTGAACTCGGGTCTCCCACCTCAGAGGCACAGGCCTGACACCCGGCCAGAGTATCAAGACCCTGGTAGCCACAGGGCTCAGAAGAAAAGGGAGAAAAACAGAAAGAAAGAAGGAAAGAGAGAAAGAAAGGGAAAGAAAGAAAGGAAGGAAGAAAGAAAGAAAAAAGAGAGAGAAAGAAAGAAAAAGAAAGAAAGAAAGTTATTAAATTAAAAAAAATTTTAATTATTAAAAGTTTAAAAAATTAAAAAGTAATAAAAAGAAAACCAAGGAAAGAAAGAAGAGAGCAGCCAAACCAAAAAACAAATCCACCAATGATAACAAGAGCTAAAAACTCTACTAAAACAAAAAATGGACAGACAGAACCCTAGGACAAATGATAAAAGCAAAGCTATACAGGCAAAGTCACACAAAGAAGCATACACATACACACTCACAAAACGAGAAAAAGGAAAAAAAAATCTATATATAAAAAAATGAAAAAAAAAGGAAGAGCACAACCAAATCAATAATCAAATCTATGAGTGATAATAAACTCTGAATACTAAACTAATATAAACCTAAAACCAGAATCCAGTCAGTCGCATACAGCAAGCCCAAAGTCTGCGGTTGCTCCCAATGTCCACCACCTCAGTTTTGGGATGATTCATTGTCTATTTAGGTATTCCACGGTTGCGGGGTACATCAAGTTGATTGTGAAGATTTAATCTTCTGATTCTGAGGCTGCTGCAAGTAATTTCCCTTTTTCTTTGTTCGCACAGCTCCTGGAGTTCAGCTTTGGATTTGGCCCCGCCTCTGCATGTAGGTCATCTGAGGTCATCTATTCCTGCCCAGACAACATGAGGTTAAAGGAGCAGCTGATTAGGTGGCTCTGGCTCAGTCTGGCTAGGGGGAGGGAGGGGTACAGAATGCGGGGTGAGCCTGTGGCAGCAGAGGCCGGGGTGATGTTGTACCAGCATGAGGCATGCCATGTGTTCTCCCAGGAAAGTTGTTCCTGGATCACAGGACCCTGGCAGTGGCAGGCTGCACAGGTTCTCGAGAAGGGAGTTGTGGATGGTGACCTGTTCTTGCACACAGGCTTCTTGGTGGCTGCAGCAGCAGCCTTAGCATCTCATGCCCTTCTCTGGTGTCCACACTGATAGCTGTGTCTTGTGCCCGTCTCTGGAGCTCATTTAGGTGGTGCTCTGAATTCCCTCTCCTCACGCTTCCTGAAACAATGGTCTTGCCTCTTAGGCAGCTCCATACTTTTTCCTGGACTCCCTCCTGGCTAGCTGTGGCACCCTAGCCACCTTCAGGCTGTGTTCACATAGCCAAACCTGTCCTCTCCCTGGGATCTGACCTCTGAAGCCCAAGCCTCAGATCGCAGCCCCCACCTGCCCCAACAGGTGGGCAGACAAGTCTCTCAGGCTGGTGAGTTTTGGTCAGCTCTGATCCTCTGTGCAGGAATCTCTCTGCTTTGCCCTCTGCACCACTATTGCTGCACTGTCCTTTGTGGCTCCAAAGCTTCTCCCCTGCCACCCACCCTCTCTGCCAGTGAAGAGGCTTCCTAGTGTGTGGAAACTTTTCCTTCTCAGCTCCCTCCCACTGGGGCAGGTCCCGTCCCTATTGTTTTGCCTCTGCTTTTTCTTTTTTCTTTTCCCCTACCCAGTTATATGGGGAGTTTCTTGCCTTTTGGGAAGCCTGAGGTCTTCTGCCAGCATTCAGTAGGTGTTCTGTAGGAGTTGTTCCACACGTAGATGTATTTCTGATGTATTTGTGGGGAGGAAGGTGATCTCCACATCTTACTCCTCCACCATCTTGAAGGTCTCCCTCTCTGAAGCAAGGTCTTAGCACAACACCCCACCCAGTGAAGCAGGTGGAGGGCATCTGGTTTTATTCTTAACAGAATTATTTAGAGAATCATTCATGTTGTAGAGTGTTTCAGTAACTCATACCTTTTTGTTTCTAAGTAGTTTTCCATTGTATGGATATACTACAGTTAATTTATCCATTCACTTGTTATTGGATATTCTGGTTGTTTCCAGTTTGGGCTAGTATAAATAGTTCTTCCAGCGCTTGATATGATCAATGTTTCTAATGTTTAGCCATCCTAATATGTGTGTAGCTGTGTGTTATTGTGGCTTTAATTTTAGTTCCCTAATTACTGATAAATGATGATGAACATCTCCATTATGTATCTTCTTTGATTAAATAGCTTTTCAAAACTTTTGTCCTTTTTTTTAAATTGGCATTTTAAAAAATGGATTTTTGAGAGTTTTTTTTTAATATATATTGTGGCCACTCAATTACATGATTTGCAAATATTTTCTCCTAGTCTGTGGCTTGTCTTTCATTACCTTAAACATGTTTCTAGAAAAGCAGATTTTTTTAATTTTAGAGAGGTTAAATTGATCTTTTCATTCTTTAAAGTAAATCTTTGACAAAATCACAAATGTTTTGTCCTATGGTTTTTTGGTAGAAATATTATAGTTTTAGATTTTACATTTATGTCAGTAATCTACTCCTGTTAAATTTTCAATATGGAATAAAGTATGGATCAAAGTTCATTTTTTAATATGAATATCTAATTCAAAACATTTGTGGAAAGAAATCAAATATGAGATTTTGCCAAATGTTTTTTATTTGTCAATGGAGATGATCATGTGGTTTTTCTTTATTATTTTGTTTACATGTTAAATTACATTTATTGATATTTGAATATTAATCCAATGTTGCATTCCTGGGATTGACTCTATCTGGTCATTGTGAATTAGTCTTTTATTATACATTTTGGGTTTGATTTGCTAAAGTTTTGTTTAGGATTTTAACATCCACTTTGACAAAAGATATTACTCTGTAGGTTCTTTTTGTAATATGTAATTTTTTGTCATTTTTATATCAGGGGAATGCTCTCTTTATACAGTGAGTTGCAATATATTCTTTCCTTGTCAATTTTATGGGGCAATTTGTGTAGAAAAAGTATTATTTTTTCCTATAAATGTTTACTAGAATTAGCTAGTGAATCCATTCCAGCCTGGTTTTCTTTGTGGGGAGGTTTTTAGCTATAATTTCTATTTTCTTTTACATGCTGTTCTATTCAGTTTCTTTCTTTCTTCCTGATTAAGATGTGCATTTCAAGGATTTTGCCCATTTTTGTTAAGTTGTTGAATCTATTGTCATTAAAATATTTATAGAATTTACAGTGATGTCAATTCTCTAAATCCTGATATTTGTAATTTGTGTATTCTCCCTCTTTTCCCTGCTCAATCTGCCAATAAATTTGTCAGTTTATTGATCTTCTTAATGATTAAGCTTTTGGTTTCATTGATTTTATCTACTTTTTTTCTTGTATAAATTTCATTGATATTCATGCTTACCTTTATGGTTTCCTTTCTTTTATTCATTTTGCATTTAATTTGCTATTCTTTTTATAGTTTCTTAAAGAGGAACCTAAGGCCTTCATTATGGATACCTCTATTATTTTCTAATACGGTTCTATTATATTTCAGTATCATCAATTTCCTTCTATATACTGCTTTTTAACAATGTTTTATGAATTTGAATATGTTATATTCTCATTTTCATTCAGTTCAAAATATTTGTCAATTTTCCTTTTATTTCTTCTTGAATAATGGGTTATTTTAAGTGTTGTATCTGGTTTCTAATTATTTGGAGATTTTAAAAATAATTTCCCTCATATTAATAACTGATTTAATTCCATTGTTGTCAGAGAATATACCCTATGGGGATTAATTTTTCTAAAGTCTATTGAGACGTATTTTATGACCCAGAATATGGTCCATCTTAATAAATATTGCATGTGTTTTTGACAAGCATGTGTATTCCATTGTAGGATAGAGTGTTGTATAAACGTCAAGAGTGAAGTGAAATAAATAGTAAAAATAATCCTGAAATGCATATGGAACCATAAAAGACCCTGAATAGTCAATGCAGTCTTGAAACAGAAGAGCAAAGCTAGAGGCATTACACTTCCTGATCTTGACTGCAAAATATATTACAAATCCACAGTAATTAAGATAGTATGGTACTGGCATAAAAACAGCCATATAGAACAAAGGAACAGGATAAGAATCCAAGAAATAAACTCATACATATATGTTCAACTGATCTTTGACAAAGGTTTCAAGAATTCACAATGGGGAAAGAATAGTCTCTTTAACAAATGACATCTGCATGTCAAAAGAAAATTAACATCTGCATACAAAATAATGAAATTGGATCCTTATCTTACACAGTACACAGATATCAACTGAAAATACATTAAAGATTTAAACATAAGATATGAAACTATAAAACTTTTACAGAAAACATAGGAGAAAATTTTCATGACATTGGTGTTAGCAGGGATTTCTTAAATATTACAATGAAAGCATAAGCAACAACAGCAAAAATGGACAAGTTAGACTACATCAAACTAAAAAGCTCTGCATAACAAGGAAACCATATACAGAGTGAAAAAAAACTATAAAATAGAAGAAAATATTTATAATTGTATATATGATAAGGGGTTAGTATCTAAAGCATGTTTCATTTAGGCAGCATATAGTTGAGTCCTGGTTTATTGTCCAGTCTGAAAATCTCTCCCTCATAATTGGTGTGCTTAGACCATTTGCATTTTACCTTTTGGTTATTATTTATGTGATTAATTTTAAATGTACTATCTACATCTTGTTTACTACCTTTCCAATCTACTTTTACTTTTTCATCCTTTTCTCTATTTTTTGAATTAATTAATTTGTTATTCCATTTTATTTCCTTTTTTTGACTTACTAATTATACTGTTTTGTTATTTTAGAGGTTTCTTCAGAGGATATATATATATATACAAGAGAGATTTTATATATGTAGGAAAATATGTATATACATATATATAAAATCTTTATGTATACAGGCATACTTTGTCCTATTGCACTTTTCTTTATTGCACTTCACAGTTGGGTTTTTTACAAATTGAAACTTTGTGGCAACCGTGCATCAAGCAAGTCTATCAGCACCATTTTTCCAACAGAATTTTCTCACTTCGAGCCTTGGTGTCACATTTTGGTAATTCTCACAATATTTTAAACTTTTATTGTTATTGTATTTGTTACGGTGATCTGTGATCAGTGATCTTTGATGTTACTATTGCAAAAAGATTACAACTCACAGAAGACTGAGTTGATGGTTAACATTTTTTTAGGAATAAAGTACTTTTTAATTAAGGTATATACATTGCTTTTTTAGACATAATGCTATTACTCACTTAATAGACTACAGTACCGTATAAATACTCAAAGGGAAAACTCTCCAGATTCCTGTAATTTTCTCTGTGCTCTTCCCTTCTATCTGTAGTCTTTCCTGTGGACAATAGCTATCTTATTCTTTCTGTAATCTCAGCTTTGTCTCTATAATTCAGGGAATACATTGGAGTCTGTCTGATTTCTTGCTCTTTGGACCGCACCTGTAAACCATCTACATCTATAAGTTTTAATGTTCACAGAGCTCATCTTATTTTCTCATCTCTCAGGGATCACTAAACATACCTAAAGTCCAGTGACTTTAAAACCATTGTTTCATGTTTCTGTGTTTTTGTTGTTTAAGCAGGAAGGTAAATCTGATCCTTGTTACTCTATCTTGAACAGAAGTAGAGCTACTACCCATAGGTTTTTGACCTTTGTCATTTTCAAAATCAGAATGTATTGGAAACAATGGCATTTTTCTTATTTCCTCAGCGTTCAACTGTTTTCTGTTCTAACTCATTTGTAACCATGAGTTACATTTCTGGAGGACATGTTTAACCTCAAAAGTGATTGCTCAGCCCTTAAGTTAACAGGCTATTTTCCAGATATATCATTTTCATTTTTAATTACTATCAATGCTATTGCAATGGCAACACCATCCACCTCATTAGGCATGTCAGTAAGCTAGGTGTCAGCATTGACATCTCCTTTTCATCATCCTTATTCATTTATTACCAAGTTCAGTCAATTTACATCATAAATTTTTCTAAAATCTTTAACTCCTATCAATATCCACAACCAAAATCTACCACCATCTGTAGGCTGATGTATTGCAATCATTTGATAATTGGCCTCTTCTCATCCACTCTTAGACTCTTTTCAGCTGTTTTCTTTCTCAGGCTGTGGTCAGGGCAACTTTCTGACACAAATATTTGATCATATTAACACTTTATTTTAAACACATTATTGACTTCTCTTGCTTTTAGGAAAATTATTAAGATCCTTAATAAGCCCTATAAAACCCCTGTTTTAAAGCTAATTTAATTTTAACTTTAGTATAAAGACTCAGTTCCTTAACATGATGTATTTCTCCTTAACACTAATCACAACTGTAAGTTTTTACATTACTTTGTATGATTATTTGATTGATATTTACCTCCCCCACAGGCTTATAAACAAAGTATTTGCTTATTTTCAAATTCCCACAACTTCGTACAGTGCTTGACACATTTTAGCAATAAATAGATGTGTTGATTTAATCATACAACTTAGTTATTACATTAATGCAATTATAAATATATGTAATATTATTATAATAAAACTATTTTGAATATTTTAAAGGCATTATGCTAAATAATTTACATAAAGCATCTCATTTGGTACTTAAATTCACCCACTGAGCTGTTATTTAAACTATATATAAAGAGGAAAAAGGTTCAGAGATATTAAGAAACTTGCTCAGTGTCAAACAGCCACTAGAAAGCAGAATGGAATTTAAATGAAGATTTGTCCAACTCAAATATACACCATCTCCAACACTATAATATATTGTTTATTTCTCCTCTATAAAATCTGAATAAACTGACAACCAGCTTTTATAAATAAAAATCTTTGCCACAGATTTGTAGCTCAACTATGGGCAAAGTTCTTTTTTTTTTTTTTTTTTGAATTTTATTTTTTTATAGAGCAGATTCTTATAAGTCATCAATTTGATACACATCAGTGTATACGTGTCAGTCCCAATCACCCAATTCATCACACCACCACTCCCATCACCCCTTGGCTTTCCCCCCTTGATGTCCTTACATTTGTTCTCTACATCTGTGTCTCAATTTTTGCCCTGCAAACCAGTTCATCTGTAACAATTTTCTAGGTTCCATGTATATGCGTTAATATACGATATTTGTTTTTCTCTTTCTGACTTACTTCACTCTGTATGACAGTCTCTAGATCCACCCACGTCTCAACAAGTGACCCAATATCATTCCTTTTAATGGCTGAGTAATATTCCATTGTATATATGTACCACATCTTCTTTATGCATTCATCTGTCGATGGGCATTTAGGTGGCTTCCATGACCTGGATATTATAAATAGTGCTGCAGTGAACATTGGGTGCATGTGTCTTTTTGAATTATGGTTTTCTCTGGGTATATGCCCAGTAGTGGGATTGCTGGATCATACGGTAATTCTATTCTTAGTTTTTCAAGGAACCTCCATACTGTTCTCCATAGTGGCTGTATCAATTTACATTCCCACCAACAGTGCAAGAGGGTTTCCTTTTCTCCACACCCTCTCCAGCATTTGTTGTTTGTAGATTTTCTGATGATGCCCATTCTAACTGGTATGAGGGGACACCTCATTGTAGTTTTGACTTGCATTTCTCTAATAATTAGTGATGTTGAGCAACTTTTCATGTGATTCTTGGCCATCTGTATGTCTTCTTTGGAGAAATGTCTATTTAGGTCTTCTGTCCATTTTTGGATTGGGTTCTTTGTTTTTTTAATATTAAGCTGCATGAGCTGTTTATATATTTTGGAGATTAATCCTTTGTCCATTGATTCGCTTGCAAATATTTTCTCCCATTCTGACGGTTGTCTTTTCGTCTTGTTTATGGTTTCCTTTGCTGTGCAAAAGCTTTGAAGTTTCATTAGGTCCTATTTGTTTATTTTTGTTTTTATTTCCATTACTCTAGGAGGTGGATCAAAAACGATCTTTCTGTGATTTATGTCAGAGTGTTCTTCCTATGTTTTCCTCTAAGAGTTTTATAGTATCCAGTCTTACGTTTAGGTCTCTAATCCCTTTTGAGTTTATTTTTGTGTATGGTGTTAGGGAGTGTTCTAATTTCATTCTTTTACATGTAGCTGTCCAGTTTTCCCTGCACCACTTATTAAAGAGGCTGTCTTTTCTCCATTGTATATTCTTGCCTCCTTTGTCATAGATTAGTTGACCATAGGTGCGTGAGTTTATCTCTGGGCTTTCTATCTTGTTCCATTGATCTATGTCTCTGTTTTTTGCCAGTACCATATTGTCTTGATTACTGTAGCTTTGTAGTATAGTCTGAAGTCAGGGAGTCTGATTCCTCCAGCTCCATTTTTTTCCCTCAAGACTGCTTTGGCTATTCGGGATCTTTTGTGTCCCCATACAAATTTTAAGATTTTTTGTTCTAGTTCTGTAAAAAATGCCATTGGTAATTTGATAGAGATTGCATTGAATCTGTAGATTGCTTTGGGTAGTATAGTCATTTTCACAATATTGATTCTTCCAATCCAAGAACATGGTATATCTCTCCATCTGTTGGTATCATCTTTAATTTCTTTCATCAGTGTCTTATAGTTTTCTGCATACAGGTCTATTGTCTCCCTAGGTAGTTTTATTCCTAGGTATTTAATTCTTTTTGTTGCAAGGGTAAATGGGACTGTTTCCTTAATTTCTCTTTCAGATTTTTCATCATTAGTGTATAGGAATGCAAGAGATTTCTGTGCATTAATTTTGTATCCTGCAAATTTACCAAATTCATTGATTAGCTCTAGTAGTTTTCTGGTGGCATATTGAGGGTTCTCTATATGTAGTATCATGTCATCTGCAAACAGTGACAGTTTTACTTCTTCTTTTCCAATTTGTAATCCTTTTATTTCTTTTTCTTTTGTGATTGCCGTCATTAGGACTTCCAAAACTATGTTGAATAATAGTGGTGAGAGTGGACATCCTTGTCTTTTTCCTGATCTTAGAGGAAATGCTTTCAGTTTTTCACCATTGAGAATGATGTTTGCTGTGGTTTGTCGTATATGGCCTTTATCATGTTGAGGTACGTTCCCTCTATGCCCACTTTCTGGAGGGTTTTTATCATAAACGGGTGTTGAATTTTGTCAAAAGCTTTTTCTGCATCTATTGAGATGATCATATGGTTTATATTCTTCAACTTGTTAATATGGTGTATCACATTGATTGATTTGCATATATTGAAGAATTTTTGCATCCCTGGCATGAATCCCACTTGATCATGCTGTATGATCCTTTTAATGTGTTGTTGGTTTCTGTTTGCTAGTATTTTGTTGAGGATTCTTGCATCTATATTCATCAGTGATATTGGTCTGTAATTTTCTTTTTTTGTAGTATCTTTGTCTGGTTTTGGTATCAGGGTGATGGTGGCCTTATAGAATGAGTTTGGGAGTGTTCCTTCCTCCACAATTTTTTGGACGAGTTTGAGAAGAATTGGTGTTAGCTCTTCTCTAAATGTTTGATAGAATTCACCTGTGAAGCCATCTGGTCCTGGACTTTTGTTTGTTGGAAGATTTTTGATCACAGTTTCAATTTCATTACTTGTGAATGGTCTGTTCATATTTTCTATCTCTTTCTGCTTCAGTCTTGGAAGATTAAACCTTTCTAAGAATTTGTCCATTTCTTCCAGGTTGTTCATTTTATTGGCATAGAGTTGCTTTTAGTAGTCTCTTAGGATGCTTTGTATTTTTGCGGTGTCTGTTGTAACTTCTTTTTCATTTCTAATTTTGTTGATTTGAGTCCTCTCCCTCTTTTTCTTGATGAGTCTGGCTGATGGTTTATCAATTTTGTTTATCTTCTCAAAGAACCAGGTTTTAGTTTTATTGATCTTTGCTATTGTTTTCTTTGTTTCTATTTCATTTATTTCTGCTCTGATCTTTATGATTTCTTCCCTTCTGCTAACTTTGAGTTTTGTGTGTTCTTCTTTCTCTAGTTTCTTTAGGTGTAAGGTTAGATGTTTTTATTTGAGATTTTTCTTGCTTCTTGATGTAGGCTTGTATAGCTATAAACTTCCCTCGTAGAACTGCTTTTGCTGCATCCCATAGGTTTTGGATCATTGTGTTTTCATTGTCATTTGTCTGTATGTATTTTTTGATTTCCCCTTTGATTTCTACAGTGATCTCTTGGTTATTTAGTAACGTATTGTTTAGCCTCCATATGTTTGTGTTTCTTACTTTTTTTTCCCTGTAATTCATTTCTAATCTCATAGCATTGTGGTCAGAAAAGATGCTTGATAGGAATTCAGTTTTCTTACATTTACTGAGGCTTGATTTGTGACCCAAGATGTGATCTATCCTGGAGAATGTTCCGTGTACACTTGAGAAGAAACTCTAATCTTCTGTTTTTGGATGGAATGTCCTATAAATATCAATTAAATCTATCTGGTCTATTGTGTCATTTAAAGCTTTTGTTTCCTTATTTATTTTCGTTTTGGATGATCTGTCCATTGGTGTAAGTGAGGTGTTAAAGTCCCCCACTATTATTGTGTTACTGTTGATTTCCTGTCTTATGGCTGTTAGCAGTTGCCTTATGTATTGTCGTGCTCCTATGCTGGTTGCATATATATTTATAATTGTTATATCTTCTTCTTTGATTGATCCCTTGATCATTATGTAGTGTCCTTCCTTGTCTCTCACAACATTCTTTATTTTAAAGTCTATTTTCTGTGATATGAGTATTGCTACTCCAGCTTTCTTTTGGTTTTCATTTTCATCGAATATCTTTTTCCATCCCCTCCCTTTCACTCTGTATGTGTCCCTAGGTCTGAAGTGGGTCTCTTGTAGGCAGCATGCATATGGGTCTTGTTTTTGTATCCATTCAGCAAGCCTGTGTCTTTTGGTTGCAGCATTTAATCCATTCACGTTTAAGGTAATTGTTGATATGTATGTTCCTATGAGCATTTTCTTAATTGTTTTGGGTTTGTTTTTGTAGGGCCTTTTCTTCTCTTGTGTTTCCCACTTAGAGAAGTTCCTTTATCATTGTTGTAGTGCTGGTTTTGTGGTGCTGAATTCTCTTAGCTGTTGCTTGTCTGTAAAGCTTTTGATTTCTTCATCAAATCTGAATGAGTTCCTTGCCTGTTAGAGTAATCTTGAATGTAGGTTCTTCCCTTTGATCCCTTTAAGTATATCATGCCACTCCCTTCTGGCTTGTAGAGTTTTTGCTGAGAAATCAGCTGTTAACCTTATGGGAGTTCCCTTGTATGTTATTTCTCATTTTTCCCTTCCTGCTTTCAATAATGTTTCTTGTCTTTAATTTTTTCCAGTTTGATTGCTATGTGTCTTGGCGTGTTTCTCCTTGGGTTTATCCTCTATGGGACTCTCTGCGTTTCCTGGACTTGGGTGATTATTTCCTTTCCCGTGTTAGGGAAGTTTTCGATTATAATGTCTTCAAATATTTTCTCTGGTCCTTCTCTCTCTCTTCTCCTTTTGGGACCCATATAATGAGAATGTTGTTACGTTTAATGTTGTCCCAGAGGTCTCTTAGGCTGTCTTCATTTATTTTCATTCTTTTTAGTTTATTCTCTTCTGCAACAGTGAATTCCACCATTCTGTCTTCCAGATCACTTATCCGTTCTTCTGCCTCAGTTATTCTGCTATTGATTCATTCTAGTATAGTTTTCATTTCATTTATTGTATTGTTCATCTCTGTTTGTTTGTTCTTTAATTCTTCTAAGTCTTTGTTAAACATTTCTTGCATCCTCTCATCTTTGCCTCCGTTCTTTTTCCGAGGTCCTTGATTGTCTTCACTGTCATTATTCTGAATTCTTTTTCTGGGAGTTTGCCTATCTTCAGTTCATTTAGTTGTTTTTCTGGGGTTTTATCTTGTTCCTTCCTCTGGCACATAGCCCTCTGCCTTTTCATCTTGTCTTTCTGTGAATATGATTTTTGTTCCACAGGCTGCAGGCTTGTAGTTCTTCTTGCTTCTCCTGTGTTCCCTCTGGTGGATGAGGCTATCTAGGAGTCTTATGCAAGTTTCCTGATGGGAGACACTGGTTGTGGGTAGAGCTGACTGTTGCCCTGGTGGGCAGAGCTCAGTAAAACTTTAATCCGTTTTACTGCTGATGGGTGTGGCTGGGTACCCTCCCTGTTGGTTGTTTGGCCTTAGGCAACCCAACACTGGAGCCTACCTGGGCTCTTTTGTGGGGCTAATGGCAGACTGTGAGAGGGCTCACGCCAGCCAAGGAGTACTTCCCGGGACTTCTGCTGCCAGTGTCCTTGTCCCCATAGTGAGCCACAGCCACCCCCCACCTCTGCAAGAGACCCTCCAACACTAGCAGGTAGGTCTGGTTCAGTCTCCTCTGGGGTCACTGCTCCTTCTCCTGGGTCCCGAAGCACACACTACTTTGTGTGTGCCCTCCAAGAGTGGAGTCTCTGTTTCCCCCAGTCCTGCCAAAGTCCTGCAGTCAGATCCCACTAGGCTTCAGAGTCTGATTGTCTAGGAATTCCTCCTCCCATTGCTGGACCCCCAGGTTGGGAAGCCTGATGTGGGGCTCAGAACCTTCACTCCAGTGGGTGGACTTCTGTGGTATAAGTGTTCTCCAGTCTGTGAGTCACCCACCCAGCAGTTATGTGATTTGATTTTACTGTGATTGCACCCCTCCTACTGTCTCATTGTGGCTTCTCCTTTGTCTTTGGATGTGGGGTATCTTTTTTGGTGAGTTCCAGTGTCTTGCTGTCGATGATTGTCCAGCAGCTAGTTGTGATTCTGGTGTTCTCGCAAGAGGGAGTGAGAGCATGTCTTCTATGCTGCCATCTTGGTTCCGATCTGTCCAAAGTTTTAAACGTACACTTTCCTTCTGGCTGTTAGGAATTGTATGTTAAGAAGTCCAAGACTGGACTTCAGAAGAAGCTGAATCAGGCACTCTCTGCCCCTCAATCAGAGTTTGGGACTAGAGCTATGTCCCAACCACCTTCTGCTACTACCTGGTTGTTAGCAGTGACAGTGGGCAAGTTGAACTATCTTAGGCAAAGTTCTCATGTGCACATATTCTGCTATCATTCTGTAAATTATAATCCACCCACTGAAAGATATTTAGAAATCATGTAATGTGACATTTCTGCCAGTTTTCCCAATGTACAACAAATTACAGTATAATAAGGGAATGATGAGAATGGGATACCTGCTTAAAAATTCAAGGCCTGCATCCAGCTATAAATATATGCAGACCTCCAGAATTTTAAATGTAAGAATTAAAAAGTGACTTGGAATCATTCATGGTCAACATAGTATAAGGAAAAGGGAAACTATGGGATGTGGTTCTTCTAGATGAGTCACTTATTAAATAAATAGCCTTTATATTAACAGAATATTACCTCTCCTCTTTCATTCACAAAGTTAGGTGTATCAAATGGTGAATAAAATAATCTTTAGGAAAATGTTCTATTGTTACTCTTGTGTTCTAATTTTTATTGTAATATACTTAGGGAAAATAAATCACAAACACAGAGTAGGGTCATTTGAGAAAAAGTTCTCTAAATGACTACATCTTATTTTACTAGTAAGAATTCTAGTGGTTTACATAAGTTCTTTCCTATTAATTTTTCTGATAAACTCAAAGATTTCTTTAACTTGCCCATAAAGTACTATACCTGCCAGGATGATCTGAATCTGGGTGTACTCTTGAAATCCAATTCTGTAACCTATGACTTCAGGAAATTAAGTGTTGTTTGTATCTTGTGGCTTGTTAGTGAACTTTGTTGCTAACACAGCCTGCTAAAACCATGGCAGTTTCTGGAGCTGAGGCTCTGACTGACTGCCTCTTCCTGCTCTTTCTCAGAGCAAACTCTATGATCACTGCCATTAATGCAGATCTTAGAGTATTATCCAGGCAGTAACAGGTTTGAGGTACCACTTAACTCTCCCCTCCTTTGGTCTCCTTCCAATACAGGACATGTAAACAAAGAAAATATTTAAATGGAAAACATTGTGTCAAAAATGTTTAAGAGGGCTTCTCTGGTGGCGCAGTGGGAGAGTCTGCTACAGGACATGTAAACAAAGAAAATATTTAAATGGAAAACATTGTGTCAAAAATGTTTAAGAGGGCTTCTCTGGTGGCGCAGTGGTTGAGAGTCTGCCTGCCGATGCAGGGGACACGGGTTCGTGCCCCGGGCCGGGAAGATCCCACATGCTGCGGAGCGGCTGGGCCCGTGAGCCATGGCCGCTGATCCTGCGCATCCGGAGCCTGTGCTCCGCAACAGGAGAGGCCACAACAGTGAGATGCCCACATACCGCAAAAAAAAAAAAAAAAAGGAAATAAAAATGTGCAAGATTCTGATTTCCCAGTAGAAAGATGTAGTATAATAAAAGCTAGATTAGAAAACATGGCTTTTAGTTGATATTAAAGTGAGGTCTCCTGCTTCTTACTCTAAAATAAAATTTGGATTCATTTTCTCAGGTGTGCCTATATATTATGAGATAAAACTAGCTCTGCTTGGCATACTCCAAGGCTGACCAGCTACATAGAAGACTACGTTACTTACCTTGCTTCAGAAGAAAAGTAAAGTACTTGGAATATAGCCAAATATGGCAAAATAGGCCAGGCCAGGTATGCTTTGCCATATAGAAGTAAACAACTTAAAAGTCGGTAAAAGGATCTGTTATGTATTAACTTCATTGACATTTCATGTATTAATAGGATTCTTGCACACTAGTGAAAGGGAACTGAGTCAGGCTTTCATCAATAACAGCAGCCCCCCATAATGGGGAGGGATGAATAAGATTAAAAGAAGTATTTCCCCCAAATCTTATGTATGGTCAGATGGTCATCTGTGGGCCAGGACTGCAATGTGTGGATATTGAAAGGAGCACAACCGTTTCTCCCTATACCATTACAGTGTTGATTACTTGAAGGTGTTTCTTCCCTCTAACTACATTTAGTCTGGAATATTTGATTGTAAAACTTCCTGGGGTGGGTAGGAGGCGGTGCTCAAAGTTTATAGCACTAGAGAAGTGATTTTTTGAATTCACACACAGAGAGCCATTACCCCTAAAGTGCAGGTAGTTGGGCTGTATTTGCTTCTAGAGTCAGTTAGTTATATGCAATGCCAGCAACACTCTATTTGACACCTTGAGATCCAGTGCTAAATTAAGAACAATGTAGTGCCTAGGCTATCCCATCTCCTAAATAACTGTACTAACTAGAGTACATTTATTTTTAAATGGTACATAAATCTGTCTTATAATCCATCTTGGGACTGGCGTGTGGGCACAGTGTGAGGTGGCGTGATTATTATCAAGGTCTTATACATTTGCCCTCAAGAGTAATCTCTACCTATCTTATGTTTGAATGATGAGATATATTGAAATGCTATTAGCAGCTAACACATTAAACACTGCGTTTTGTCAAACATTCTGTGAATGTGCTAGCATGCATTATCTCATTTAATCTTCACAACAAACGTAAGATCTCAAATATAATTCTTATCTTATGGATGGGCATGATGGTTAATTTTGCTGTCAACTTGACTGGGCTTCGGGATATCTAGAGAGCAGGTAAAATATTTGTGGGTGTGTCTGTGAGGGTGTTTCTGGAAGAGATTAGCTTTTGAATTGGTAGACTGAGGAAAGAAGACCACTCTCATCAATGCAGGTGGGCATCATCCAATTCACTGAGGACGTAAGTAGAACAAAAAGGCAGAGGAAGGATGAATTCGTTCTCTTGCTTGCACTAGGACACTCATATTCTCCTGACTTCAGACACTGGTGCGATTTTGGACTCAGACTGGGACTTACTATTGGCTCCCCTGTTTCTCAGGCCTTCAGGTTTGGACTGGAACTACACCACCAGCTTCCTTGGGCCTCCAGCTTGTAGACAAATCATGGGACTTCTCAGTCTCCATAATTGTATGAACTAGTCTCTTGCAATAAACATCTTTCTATATAATTCTATATATAGCCTATTGGTCCTGTTTCCCTGGAGAACCCTAATACAATGGGGTAACTAAAGCTTAGAGAAAGTAAACAATTTGGCCAAAATAATACACCTAATAAGCAATGGACCCAGAACTGAAACTGTAGATCCAAGGGCAACTGATAATATTTAGCTGCATCAGGAGCACTTATGCCTTAACTGGGCATGAATGAAACCAGTTCCACCTACCAGCAGTTTGTAATTCTAAATTCCTCATCAAATAAATTTTAAAAGGTCCTCTTATAGTTACAATATTATAAAATAATCATATATATATATATAACACATATAATTACGATATTATAAAATAATCATATATAT
Organism: Lipotes vexillifer; assembly: GCF_000442215.2. NCBI lineage: Eukaryota > Metazoa > Chordata > Mammalia > Artiodactyla > Lipotidae > Lipotes > Lipotes vexillifer. Next base: position 253,860 of record NW_006770402.1, on the reverse strand, counting down.
ATTATATATATATAATATATATATATAAAACACAGAGCTAATTGTAAATGTACGTATATTACTTTGGGCACTAAGTGATTATAGCTGGCAAGAAACTTGCTTTTTGTTTTTTCCCATTTAAAAACGTTGTGTTTCATTTTCCAAAAATAGAAGATTATACATGCTTGATTTTTTTTGCTTTAGACCTGGAACTGATTTTAAGGATGTGACAATTGGATCTCACAGCTTGAAATTTTCTGTGTCTAGCATTAGATATAAAGATTTTGAAGGGAATTTATTGCCCAAGAAAACTGTAATAAATGGGCTGTTGCAAACGATGCAAGGTGATATATTAGAGGGAGTAGTAACTTCTCTCATTGTAAAAGAAGAATTGGTGGAATATTACAATAGTATAGGTATTATTTTTATTTTCAATATTTTATTTGGGGTTTGAGTAACATCAGAATCCCTGATACATCAGACTACTTTTCCTTAAATGAAGTGTAGGTAAACACTAAGGGGCAAGTTTGGGTATCACATATAAAACAATAAACAAAATTGTCCTTCAAAGGTAGGTTTGACTGCTAGAGAGAACTGTCATAATGTGTCAAGAAGGAGAGAGCCCCCATCCTGAATGAGAAAGTTACTTGTCTATATGTTTGGCCACTCCAATAACTCACAAAACTAAATGTGGTTATACTGTACAACATTGATGAATGGCTAACTTATTATAAAAGCCTAAGAATTAACATAGAGTTAAGAAGTTCAAAGATTTAATAATGAGGTGGCTTCAATCATATGCCTTATTGAGTGCCAGGTATTATTCTAAGCACTATCTGAATTAATGCATGCAAAGCTCTGGTAGCACAAAGTCCACATATTTGCTAAAAATGTGACTAATCTACTAATGACTTTTTTGATACGAAAGTGTCTTTGCCAGGAGTGAACAAACTGAAATGGCTACATGCCAAGCTTATGGAGTTGAATAAAGGATGCAAGTTAATATTTAACAGAGAAAAGCACCAATGTTAAAGTCAGAGTTTCAATAGACAAAGACTGGAGCATAAACCTTAGTCTTTTTTTTCTTTTGCCTCCATTTTAGTAAATGTTCTGCTCTCAGACCCAGTGACTTATGAGTAAGGCTCATTTAGGACAACTTGTCTGGCTGGTGTGTCAAACTATTGTTGGAAGCCCAAAGAGTTATGGGAACTTAGACATCTCTGTCCCAGCTGGAGGAAATACCAGCTCTAAGGTGAATGCAATTACCCACATAATGAATAACAGATATTATTTCAAGAAACTAAACAGACACGACTGATGCAGCTTGAGACATCCTGTAGAGACCATGAATTAAGACATATGGGAACATATGTATATGTATAACTGATTCACTTTGTTATAAAGCAGAAACTAACACACCATTGTAAAGCAATTATACCCCAATAAAGATGTTTAAAAAAATATTCATTTAGAAATGCCGTTTCCACTAAGGGATGATCATTAAACCTGTCTGAGATAAGAATTGGCATTGGCAGGTTAACAACTGGATTCTTTAAAATTTTAAATTGCTGTTTTCACCACTAAATCTTTAAATATAAAAACTTCTTTCTTGTTAGTATAAATAATGTTATCCCTGAAGAATAACACCAGAGCAATGGTTCTATTTTTCCTTTTTGAGAATAAATTTGGAAAATTTTATTTGAGCCAAATTTGAGGATTGTAACCCTGGAAGAGCATTTCAGAAAGCTCTGAGAACTGTTTCGCCCGTTAGAAGTCAAGGCACAATTATATAAGTTTTTTGAGGTAGAGGGTTGGACATCAAATGACATATTATTGACAGTTTACATAATCCAGATCTAAGCATTATCGTGGTGGGTCATGTGACCCCTTAAAATATCAAGAGGAATGTTATCTTTTAAGGAGTTGTCTTGTTGATGCTAGGAAAGTGTTACTCTTTATGGTTGAGTAGACCCCGTTCCCTAAAAACCAAGTCCCCCTAAAACTGAGTTCCTCTCCCGAGTTTATGATTAACATCTCTATCCAGAACGATGGTTCCCTTTTCTTGTCCAACATCTATTCTCCTCAAGATTGAGGAGTATCAAAGAAAAGGGGAGATTGATACTGCACAGGGCCCTGTGGGGCTCCTGAGCACAAAGACTTTCTGTGTCTCCCATTTCTTTGATTAAAGGAAACAGCCTTCATTCAGCCTCTATGATCTTCCCTGGGTTCCAATGGGCAGATTCAAGCAGCTGTTAATTAGGGAAGGGAGGGGATGTGAGACCAGGGAGAAACAGTCAAGAGTAACCTTGGGGCAAGGTCCTGTTTCCCCATTAACAATACACAAAACAATATCTTTGAGCTGTTTTGCAGATGTTGAAACCCCCTCCGTGTGGGAGAAGTTAGGGATGGTATGCTGCCCCGAGTAATGGTTCTTAACCAAGGGCAGTTTCTCCCCCAAGGGATATCTGTCAAGGTCTGGAGACATTTTTGGTTGTCACAGCTGTGGAGTTGGTGCTACTAGCATATACTGGGTAGAGGATAGAGTTAGTGCTAAATACTCTACAGTGCACAGTGCAGCCCCTCCCACAAGAGCACTGTTCAGCCCAAAACACCAGTAGTACCTAGGTTGAGAAACCATGCACTAAAGTAAAATTTATAATATGTAAACGAGTCACTGCTGCTATGATCCATTTCATTTTTAACTATTTGTTGGCATCCTTTAGGTATATAATAGTTAACGTGGTAAAATAAGCTGCTTTGTAAACGTTTTGGAAATGTTTTATGTCAATTTATAAAACCCTCTCTCTCACTTTCTCCCTCTACACACACACTTATGTATATCAATACTGGGATTAATGTTTAAAAATTAATTGTATTTTCTATCAAGCCCATTAGATTATAAGCTCTTAAATGTTTGAGCCATCTTGTTTATATTCCCAAGTCCTAACAAAAGTCTTTTCTTTCCCT
>NW_006770402.1:187629-250876 GCF_000442215.2 Lipotes vexillifer | reverse complement strand
CTTTCCCTATGATGAAGTATGTGCAGAATAGACAAACAAACGACAGGTTTACATTTTGTGCATGTTGTGTTCAGATAGAAATAAACTGATAAGAAACTAGTGAAATGAATAATATAGCATGATGGTTCTGATTATGATTTATACCTCTTTGGTTTAATCTTATTTCCTTTACCAGCAGCATAGCATTGGCCAAGTTATGTAATGCCTCAATGCCTCAATTTGCTAACATATGAAATGGATCTATTATACAAGGTTATTATAAGAATTAAATAAGAAATATATTTTAAAAGCTCACAGCAATGCCTGGGCATATAAAACATGATTATTTGTTGCCATCTGTATCGATTCTTCTTCCCAAATTCTTTTATAGGATGGTGAAATTAGGCAGAACCCAAATCATTCATCTGACCTCAGCATTTCTCCCTGTACCTCTATAATAAAAATAGACGTGGTACCTTCTTCTTCTTTGTATGGAGTATAAGAATCTACAGTGGATGAAAGATTGTGCTTTGCTTCCAGATCCCAGGCAAATAATGAGGACCTCAAGACTCCCTGAAGCCTCAGCATGCAGAATCCAGTAAATTCCATCAAAAAGGGGCTGTGCTTACCATTGGCTGGGTGTTATCTTGGCAGGACCTATTAGAACCTGCTGACTCCATTTGATTTATTGGTAAACAGCTCTTGTGTGTTGATTGTCACCAGGCTTACTGCTTGGAGGAGGACTTTTGACACATGCCAGGAAGACTTGAGATATGAAATTCCTCCATGTGCATTCACAATGGAATAAATCTCTACCAGCTTTTTCTCTACCTGCTCCCTAGAGAAGAATCCTCCACATCTTCTAGTCATTCATTCACCAATGAGAAAGGAATCCTGAAAGAGTACATTAGGGCTTATTGAACTCAAAATCATCAAGAAGAGAAAATAATTACAGCTCAATAAAGGATGTGTTAGCATGAACAATGAAGATGGATGTTCAGGGTAGACCTTCAGAACAAAAGTCTCTCCTTGAAGTACATTAAATGAAAAAGACAGGATTTCATTGTGGAAAAGTTAACAAAAATAATAGTAACGAGAAAGCCCACAAATAGGCACAATGATTTTCTGAAACAAAAGAAATCCCAAGGTTTTCAAATTTTAAATTTATAGATTAACTGAAAAACAGGATTTTTACTATTATGAATAGAAATATTATTGAGAAAGATCAAATAATATATAAATATAAATTGTGACTTTTTTCTCTGTAATATACATAGAAATGAAATTCATGAGGGAAAATAACAGGCATATAGAACAGGTAAAGGAAATCTCATATGCAAATAAAAGAAATTATATAACAGACAAATATTGCAGAGATGGTTATTCAACATAAGAGAATTTCCCTAAATTGAAGAAAATTTTTACTTAAAAAAATTCCTAGAAAAATTAATTTTAAAGACATTCTAAGGCAAAACAGTAATATTTCTACATTCTCAGGATAAATGGATATTTTACTGATCTTCAGACCCAAATAAATCCTACTTACAGTTATGTTATCTGCTATACTAGAAGATAAGGACATTGGAAGAACATCTGTAGACTGAGAGAATATGACAGAAAGCCAGAGTCCTCTATCCAGCCAATATGTCTCTTTACTGTCAATATCAAGTATGACATATTTAGACATGTGAGAACTCAGAAAATATTCACTCCTATATGTACTCTAACCAGATATCAATTGCATCAGTACAGATATTTAAAGATACATTTGGCAAACAGTGGCTGGTGAAAAACCTTACATTATCTATGCTTAAATTCAGATGGTAATATCATAACTATAGGTAAAAATTAGTAATAATTAAGTAATAATTATTGAGGCAGAAGATAAAGTGTGTAAGGAAAAATATATAATAACCCAGAACTAAGGCATTTTATATTTTGGCAATATAATCAGAGATAAAATCAGGCAAGTAAAATAATTCTAAACTAAGCTTTCATGTTGTAGAAGGAAGTAGCAAAGCGAAAGTATTCAAAATGTTTCACTCTGATGGAAAAGCTGTTGGTGAATAAATCATCTGGGTGAGAGCATAATTTGAAAGACTGAAGAAATATGGCTTATTGTTGATAAGAAAGAAGGATCAGGCAAAATTGAAAAGCAGAACTGAATTTAAGAACTAGGAAAAGTGAAAGATTAATGAGCAGAAACATAATCAGATAATAGGTACCAATGACAGGAATACAATCAAATGTCAGTTATTACACTACTTGTGGATTGGCTGACTCCCTTATCAAAATACAGATGTTGTCAGATTGGGTGTCATCCCGTAAGATTCATACAGTTGCCCTTCATTATCCTCGGGCTGTTGGTTCCAGGGCATGCCCCCTCCCTCGGTGATACCAAAATCCATGGATGCTCAATTAAGTTCCTTATATAAAACAGTAGTACAGGCGGTGCTTGGTCTCTCCGAGTTCCACATCCGTGAATTCGATCTGATGTCGATGTGGAGGGCCGACTGTATATTAAAAAAAGTCAATAAGGTAGATATCATCCATAACAAACTAGCCTAAAAGTGAAAACTAAGGCTTAAACAAATATATGCCAAGCAAGTGAAAATGAAAAAAATCATACATAGCAAATAAATATCAAATTGGAGCCAAGGGTCAAAATCATTCTATAGGAGAAAGAGGAACATGTACTTACTAAATTTTAAATCCATGAAGATACCAGCCACTTATAAACAAATGACAAATAAATAAAAACTAATTGGAAATGCAGGGCAACTTAAAAAAGCCAAATAAATAAAAACTAATTGGAAATGCAGGGCAACTTAAAAAAAGCACAAGTTTAGTGGATGATTTAATATACCCTTTTGAGAATGTAAGAAGCCAGTTATACAGAAAACCAAATATATAGTAATAACATAAAAGATTTAAGTAATGCATCATCAAAAGCTTAAATGTGTGTACAAATGTTACATGTATGCAATTTTTATCTCTATAGATAATACACATTTTTCTTTTATCCATACTTCCCTTACAAAAACCTATCATATAATTTATTACAAAGATACTCTTATTTAGTTCCAAAAGGGTAGATATTTTATGTTATAATTTGATGAAACTTAAAAATCAAGAATAGAAACATGATCAAAGGAGATATATACTTTTTCTTTTTTCCACAGGAAAGTAGGATTTATTGGTGGGCATGAGTAAGGAGGGGACAGCACCAAGGCTCTCATGAGTGCAGGGCCCGCCATTTGCCCAGAGGGCCACAATTAAGAATGTAGTTGACCCCACAGCCTTCCAAGATGAACTGCTTTTCTGCCATCATGTTTTCAAATTCATCCACATTAAACTTAGTAAGTCCCCACTTCCTGGAGATGTGGATCTTCTGATGGCCAGGGAACTTGAACTTGGCCCTATAGAGGACCTCAATCACATGCTCCTTGTTCTGCAGCTTAGTGCTGATGGACATTATGACTTGGCCAGTGTGTACCCTGGCCACTGTACCCTGGGGCTTTCCAAAGGCACCAGGCATACCTGTCTGGAGCCTAGATTGGGAACAGCATGCCAGTCATGAATGTCCACTGGAAAGGGCTGTCTCTAAGGTCCCTTGGGGCAACCCATGCAGGTAACAGGCTGCATACACTACCGAGGAGGCTGCTGTTTGCAGCCATTGCACAATGGGCCCCCATGGGGAGAGATTTATGCTTTTAAACATTAAGATTCTCCAAAATAACCACAGGATACTAGATAATATTAAATAATCTCTACTAAGTAATTGCAAAAGAAAATGATTGCAAATAAACCAGAAAATAATGAAAAGCAGAGCAATTCAGTAAACCTATGGGAATCAAGCAAGAATATATTTAGACAAATAATTATTACTGCATACATATTTATTATAAAAATCAGATTAAATAAATTAAATATTTAATAAATTGACACTAAAAAATAAACCACAGAATTGGGAAATTAAATTATTACTAATGAAATATGACAAAAGGGAAAATAATAGAACTGAACAATAAAATTTTTTTTAAAAAAGAACAATAAATCTTTCTTAGCTTAATTTATATAAAAAAGAGAGAGACAAAATTTACAGCAATTTCTGTTATTGTTTAAGGCTCTGTTAATTTCCTATTCATAATCATTCTGCCCATTTTGTTGCTTATAAAACAAATTATTTTTTACTGCCCTGCAGGTGATCAAGGTCTTCAGGAGAACCCAGATGGTCAATTTTGATGTATCTAAATAAACATTCATAAACTAAATCATGCTACAGAGACCTTGCTTTAGTTATGGACATATAGCAAAATTCTCAAAAATAAAAAGAGAGGGAAAGGCAACTCACTGGCTTATGAAAAAAAAAGTTTCTAAAATGAGACACTAGATAGGGGTATTTTATTTTCTGACTAAGAATGCTGAAATCTGTATTAAATGCCTGAAAAGTTTCCACCCATTTAGGGAGCCATGAGGGGAGTCAGTAAGATTATTTCTTAAATTAGGGTGCACCCAGCAGCATCAACGTTACCTGGAAATAAGTTAGAAAAACAAAATCTTGACCCACTCCAGCCCAGAGCTACTAAAGTAGAAGGCCTATGCTGTAACAAGCTCTCCAGGTGATTCTGACACAGGTTAAAGTTTGAAAACCACTGCTTTCAAAGGAAAAGCAACATCCTAAAGATGGATGAGGGGAAATATTGAAGATAGTTGGGTCTCAATAATGTTGTTGAGCTGCTTATTTAATGAGACCTGGGACTGTCCTATCTCCAGAATTCTCCCTCCTCCTCTTCCATTCCCTTCCCTCTCTTCTCCTTTCCTTTCCTTGTATTTCTTTCTCTTATTTTTGTAAAGCAATACAATGAGGTTTAATGCGTTGTATGACAGTAAAATTATTAAATCCATGGTTTGGTAAGACCAAAAATACCTTTATAGAGACTCTTGTTTTTGCCAACCAGGAGAGCCAACCACAGAGAAAACTGCTTGGCTTGGCCCCAAGAGATCCAAAAAAGAAAATGATGACTAATAGTAAAACCCTGACTGAGGACAGAGGTCTATGCACAACTATGAAGCTTTGACACCTTTACACTTTTTTAATTTTTCAACTTATCTTTTTCCTTTGTATCTTCCATTAAAATGTTTTTATCACGTTATATCCATGTCTTTCTTCACAACTAGGTACATAGTTATTAATAAACAGTGTTAAAATTTTAATTTATGTGACATCTCTTGTTGTTTATAGACATCATTTGATTATCCAGATTTGTTTATTTTACTTGTTGCCTAAAGCTCTTAAACTCATAAATAGAAAAAGAAAAACAAATCTAACAATGAAAAAACTAAAATTATAAGAGAATATGACATGCAATGCAATCACAATACTTGAGAAAATCTTGAGAAAATTGATTATTTTCCAGCATAATATAAAGTAACAATTTTACACGGGAGAAGTTAAAAAAATTGAACAGGAAAATACTAATGAAGAAATCAGAAAGGCAATTAAAACTCCACCTTTAAAAGAAAGATATGGAACACCAATGTTTTCTATTGTTTTGTTTATGTTTCTAAACAAAAGGTAATTTCTTTATTCTTTAGATTATAAAAACAATTGGAACTTAGTATAAACTTAATATTCTAACAAATAAAGAGAATCCAAATTTATAGTCACTTGTAAATACAAATAGAACATGCAGAATTAAATATGGATCCAGCAATTCATAAAAACAACATAATATGATCAGTCAGCTTTTAATCTAGAAAATTCATTGCAAGGGAAAAAAATAAGGAAAACAAATAATTTAACAATATATTCTAGGAATCCAAGTGATAAAAAATATCAGTCATTCATAGTAAAATTCTAAGTAAGATAGAAATAGAAACTAGTTAAACAGGATAGAGTTAATTTTCAAAGCACAGTAGAAAACATTAGACAATATGATGAAATATTGAAGTCTTTTAAATTCAGGAATAAAAGAGGAATGCTTTTCCTCACTATATAATTCATGATCAGGGAAAATTGATACATATTTTGGAAAGAAATGCCAAGATTGTATATTTTTTTTAAATGATAGGATTATAAACTTGAGTCTCCAGTTAGTGAAATAAGTGAGAATTTTTAATAGTGAAATAAGTGAGAATTTTTAAGATAATTGGATAAGAAGATAAACACAAAAAATAGTTTTTCTCTAACTCAAGCAAGAGCTATATACAGATATAAATAAACACACATGCATAAATATATATTCAAAATAGTGATCAAAGATATAAGAACCTGAGGAATAAGTGTAATAAGGAATGTATAGGATTTATATGAGGGAAACACCAATTTTTAAGGACATTGAAACTGTAAGAAAAAATGGAGAGTTATACTGTGTTCTTAATGAGAAGATTTAATTTCAAGAAAGAAACAATCCTCCAAAAATAATATGTAAGTATATGAAATTACATTGACAATACATGAGGATACTTTTCTAGATTCTAATAAGGAAGTCTACAGTTCCATTAAACAAGAAAATACAAGAAAAAAAAAGAATTATGGAGAACACAGTTTACAAGCTATTGAATTTTTCTATAAAACCATTGTAATTATAACATGATATTATCACATGAATCATGAATTAGATCACTGTAACAGAATACACAGTCCATAAGGTTTAATATAAAAATGCTTACATTTCAATTCAGTGAGGAAAGGAGGTTTATTTATAAATGATCTCATCTTAATTGATTATCCATCTGAAAGCAAAAAACTCATTTTCTAATTTTTCATTTCACTCCTATAAATAGATAATTCCCAACATATCAGAGATTTAGGTGCAAAAAATATATATTAAATGACAAGAAAAATACTTGAGAAAACATGAAATATATATCCCCAAGGGGGGAAAAAAAACTCATGATCATAAGGGAAAGATACACGTATTTAGCAATATGAAAATTTTTTTAAATGGCAAAAGATACAGAGTCAAAATGCAAATGATGGGCTACTAAAAATATTTTCAATATTTATGAAGTAAAATTTCAAATCTGATTTTTAAAAGAGATAAATAAGAGAAATAAGGTCTGGAGAAAAATCTGAAAAGAATATGAATAGAAAATTCATCACAACAGTTAAAATGTGCTAATCTTTAGCATCAGTAAAGAAAATACAAATGTAAATAACAGCAGATTGACAAAGGGAATGCCTTCCATTGCTAATGGAAATGTTGGCACTCTCATATGTTGCTGAGCACTTTTTTATTACCATGCCATATTTGGAAAAATACAATATATGCTAACATTTTAAAATATGCATAATCTTTAATTTCATTACATGAAAATTTGAGATGTTAGACTAGAAATTAATTCACCTTTTATAAATATACATATATATGTATATTTTGTGCAAATGTATGTGTATATATATAAATGTACAGAACCATATATATATATATATATATATATATAAATGTACAGTACTATTTTTATGGGCCAAAACTGAAAATATTTACTTTCTTGAACAATAGATAACTATCTTGGTGTTATCATGCTATATTATATAGGATTATTTCATCTTTGTTGCATAATATTTTATAGTTCTTATATAATTTACTCAACCCAACAGTCCTCCAAAGTATTATCATTTCAGAGTTCCAGCACAGTAATATCACAAATTTGATTATGGTGTTAACCACTGGATCTTCTATGACTAATAAAATTGGAATGTAATATCCTCATTTTCATCATTTCTATAAATTTAAAATTCCCCCCACAATGTTGATATACAAATTTTTTCTTGACTGAATTAGTGATTATTTTTAATCTGAATATACTTCAGCAACTAATTTATATTGAGAATATGTTTAGTACACTTTCAGAGAGTATATTGATTAATAAAATATATTTGAGGCAATGAAAATATTTTCTGAGATTCAAATTTTAACTATATATTTTTATGAGATTAGTATGAATTTACCATATCAAATAGTTCAGTTGTTTACTACAAATAGTTAATCCAGATTGCCACACAAGTGATTTGGCAAAGTCAAATACATATATTTTAATCTCATTGATACTGTTATACCATTCTGTTAAAAAAAAATTCTCACGCTAAGTGACTCATGTAAGCATAACTGTATCTCCTTTAATTAGGTTAATAGAGTGTCTGAAATTATGTATATCAGAAGGCTATTGAGATAATCTCAATATGCTTAAACTTCTAATTTATCCCTTTCAACATTTTCCAATTAAGCTATGCTCCCACAAATCTCTTGAAAATAACACAGACAAATAAGCAAAAAAACAAATGGAGCCGTTTTATGGTATCAACATTTTCAAGCTGGAAAAGACATTAGAACACATCTCTTTTGAACCTATTACTTTATAAAGTTAAGATACTCAACTGTAGTACCAAGCAAGAAGTCTTCTTAACATAATGGACACCATAAAAATTCTGCTAAGGTTAATTTTTAAAAGATACATATGAAGTCAAATAGATAATTAACAGGAGAGCTTGGAATCTAAATTATATTTTTCTATGCCAAAGTCCAGTTTGCCTGTTGTTCCTCAAATGTGAATTCGTTAAAATGCATGTTCCTAAACTCCTTTACTGGAGACTTCAAATGATTCTGCAAGTTTGTGTACCTGGCTATTAATGTGATCAAGGAAATTTGGGAAGACCTGTACAATAAGGTTACTGTCAATAGACTAAGATAATGCCAAACCTCAAATTTAACCTAATGTGTATAAATATTAGTTGCATCTACTCTGTAGTATTCTCTCCTCCACTCATTCTTTTTCTGTAAACGCTAATCAAGTCAGAAATCCCTGCTTTTTCCTTCCCTTCCCTTTCTTTTTCTTTTCTTTTCTTTTCCTTTCTTTTCTTTTTTTTGACAAGTCAGGGAATACTATGAACAGTAGACTTTCTCCTCTGACTGCAATCAGAGTTAATATCCATATCTCCTCCTATAGGATTCTTAAAACTCCAATTAAAAAACTCACTTCTGCTGCTTAGTAGGTTGGACTCACTTTAATAGGCATATATGAACACTGTATTTAATATATATATATGAAATGTTTATTGACCCTTAAATATAACAAAACTTGAGTCTATTAAAGTCATAAAGCCTATCAACAAATAATTAAGAAAATATCCAATAAATATACGTTAATTTATCTCCATTTATTAATGAACACTTGTCTGACTTTTTGCAGTACACGGGCCTCTCACTGTTTTGGCCTCTCCTGTTGCGGAGCACAGGCTCCGGACGCGCAGGCTCAGCGGCCATGGCTCACGGGTCCAGCTGCTCCACGGCATGTGGGATCTTCCCGGACCGGGGCACGAACCTGTGTCCCCTGCATTGGCAGGCGGACTCTCAACCACTGAGCCACCAGGGAAGCCCTGTTTGACTTTTATTAGCACAGTAAGAAAACCCTGTGTTGTTACTGATATTTATTTTTATTTTTCAGTACAATATCAATATAGGGTAAGGAAATTGTGCAGCCAGAGTGAATTCAAATTTTGCCACAACTGGTAAGGTGCTTGAACTAAATAATCAGGGCAGACAAGAACCAAAGACAACTGACACTAGTGCATATCAAATTCAGATAAGTATTAAAAAGTATTTATGGAGTATTTATATGAGCCAGTGTTAATATGAGTGTTATATGAACCCACATTTGCCAGGTACAAGAAACAGAGAACACAGTAGTTATACAGATGGTTGCAATTCAGTGAGAAATGGGTATTAGCATTATAAACACTTGGGCTCAATCATACTTATTATGTCGAAGAATTTTTGTTAAAGATAATTAATCTCTGTAGGATCCAAGTGTCTTATCTATAAACAAGGTGAAAAGACATTTGTTTTGAAGATTTACTATGAAAATCAATATTTTTCTTCTGAGCTAGTGACCCATAGTTGTGGCTCAAGCTCCAACAGTCTACACAACTCAATCTCAAGCTACAACTGTTCATACATTCTTTTAGAGTCTCAGACTCAACTGTCCCAAACTATTGAACCTATTATAATATCTTTTATTGATAGAGTATCTGTTACAGTTATTAGTACTAATTATCAGGAAGATCAGTTAGAATTATCACAAATAATAACTTAGACCACACAAAATGGGGATGACTAATTCAGTAGTGTTAGAAAAAGTTTCAAAGAGAAGATATACAAGTTTAGCTATGACAATAGATAATTAATTGTTAAACATTAAGTGGAAACTGATTCTGGTGGGATGGAGGCAAATGGCTATACAAGGTTCCTCAATTATACTGAATGTTGTCTGTGTCTTATTCTTGGTTGTGTTTATAGAGCTTATCACAGTGCTCAATAGCTTTTGTTTTAAATGTTGTTCATGTGCCTGTGCATGTAAATGAGAGAAAGAGGGAGAGAGACAGAAACAGAGAGGAAACAATTTAACAATGTTCTTTGATGAGTAGTCACCAAATGATTACTAATTTTTTCATCCTTATATCTTTTAGTTTTTTTCATTCCTTACTTAATTTCTTTCCACATCTTGGTATTCACTATCCCTCATTTTTTTTTTTTTTTAAACCTCAGTAGCTCTCCTTTCCTGCTCTAAGTCACTCCTCTAATCACTAGGCGGATGGATGCCCTAGGAGTAACATGTTAAAGTATAAATTATGACATCATGTTGAATCTCCTGGAGGACCTGAAGAACATCCTGTGCTAAATTCCTAAGGATCTGTTTTGAATAAAGCATAACACTTAGAGGTAAATGAAGGATTTATAATATTGAAAAGTTATTTATCCATCTCTACTCTTGATTAATAGCCAAATAGTTTATTGCATGTTATTCAGACAAGCACTTGATATGGCCCTCAACACATAGAAATATAAATCAGTATTCTATGGCAACTCACATCTACTATAAATATTGAGTTAAAATGAGATGTTTCACAATCTAGCACGTACTTGATCCTCTGAACTGAAAGCTAGAAAATAGAAAATTAATAAACATATATACTTACAACTGCATGGGATTAATATTGACAAATTTCAAACTGGTCTTTCTGAATTAAAAATATGTATATACTTGGCATTCAAATGGATTGATTACTCTCATCATTGTATAAGACTTTCCCTTGTTTTTTCCTAAATTAAAGGTGTAAAAGGAATACAAGCTCTTAAATATGAAGAAAATAGAGAGCTTGGATCAACAAGAAGGGAAGCTTTATTGAGAAGAGTTGAAAGTTGGTTGGGCTCTCAGGACTCCAGCTCAAGCATGCCTACTATTGTTTTTCTTTTTTTTAATTATTATTATTTTTTTACATCTTTATTGGAGTATAATTGCTTTAAAATGGTGTGTTAGTTTCTGCTTTATAACAAAGTGAATCAATTATACATATGTTCCCATATCTCTTCCCTCTTGTGTCACCCTCCCTCCCACCCTCCCTATCCCACCCCTCCAGGTGGTCACAAAGCACCGAGCTGATCTCCCTGTGCTATGTAGCTGCTTCCCACAAGCTATCTATTTTACGTTTGGTAGTGTATATATGTCCATGCCACTCTCTCACTCTGTCACAGCTTACCCTTCCCCCTCCCCATATCCTCAAGTCCATTCTCTAGTAGGTCTGTGTCTTTATTCCTGTTTTACCCCTAGGTTCTTCATGACATTTTTTTTTCTTAAATTCCATATATATGTGTTAGCATACGGTATTTGTCTTTCTCTTTCTGACTTACTTCACTCTGTATGACAGACTCTAGGTCTATCCACCTCATTACAAATAGCTCAATTTCGTTTCTTTTTATGGCTGAGTAATATTCCATTGTATATATGTGCCACATCTTCTTTATCCATTCATCCGACGACGGGCACTTAGGTTGTTTCCATCTCCGGGCTATTGTAAATAGAGTTGCAATGAACATTTTGGTACATGACTCTTTTTGAATTATGGTTTTCTCAGGGTATATGCCCAGTAGTGGTATTGCTGAGTCATATGGTCGTTCTATTTGTAGTTTTTTAAGGAACCTCCATACTGTTCTCCATAGTGGCTGTACCAATTCACATTCCCACTAGCAGGGCAAGTGTGTTCCCTTTTCTCCACACCCTCTCCAGCATTTATTGTTTCTAGACTTTTTGATGATGGCCATTCTGACTGGTGTGACATGATATCTCATTGTAGTTTTGTTTTTTTGTTTGTTTTGCGGTACATGGGCCTCTCACTGTTGTGGCCTCTCCTGTTGCAGAGCACAGGCTCCGGACGCGCAGGCTCAGCGGCCATCGCTCACGGGCCCAGCCGCTCCACGGCATGTGGGATCTTCCCGGACTGGGGCATGAACCCGTGTCCCCTGCATCGGCAGGCGGACTCTCAATCACTGCGCCACCAGGGAAGCCCCTCTCATTGTAGTTTTGTTTTGCATTTCTCTAATGATTAATGATGTTGAGCATTCTTTCATGGCACTCTGTGTATCTTCTTTGGAGAAATGTCTATTTAGATCTTCTGCCCATTTTTGGATTGGGTTGTTTGTTTTTTTGTTATTGAGCTGCATGAGCTGCTTGTAAATTTTAGAGATTAATCCTTTGTCCGTTGCTTCATTTGCAAATATTTTCTCCCATTTTGAGGGTTGTCTTTTGGTCTTGTTTATGGTTTCCTTTGCTGTGCAAAAGCTTTGAAGTTTCATTAGGTCCCATTTGTTTATTTTTGTTTTTATTTCTATTTCTCTTGGAGGTGGGTCAAAGAGGATCTTGCTGTAATTTATGTCATAGAGTGTTCGGCCTATGTTTTCCTCTAAGAGTTTGATAGTTTCTGGCCTTACATTTAGGTCTTTAATCCATTTTGAGCTTATTTTTGTGTATGGTGTTAGGAAGTGATCTAATCTCATACTTTTACTTGTACCTGTCCAGTTTTCCCAGCACCACTTATTGAAGAGGGTGTCCTTTCTCCACTGTACATTCCTGCCTCCTTTATCAAAGATAAGGTGACCGTGTGTGCATGGGTTTATCTCTGGGCTTTCTCTCCTGTTCCATTAATCTATATTTCTGTTTTTGTGCCAGTACCATACTGTCTTGATTACTGTAGCTTTGTAATATAGTCTGAAGTCAGGGAGCCTGATTCCTCCAGCTCCGTTTTTCTTTCTCAAGATTGCTTTGACTCTTCGGGGTCTTTTGTGTTTCCATACAAATTGTAAAATTTTTTGTTCTAGTTCTGTGAATAAATGCCAGTGATAGTTTGATAGGGATTGCATTGAATCTGTAGATTGCTTTGGGTAGTAGAGTCATTTTCACAATATTAATTCTTCCAATCCAAGAACATGGTATATCTCTCCATCTATTTGTATCATCCTTAATTTCTCTCATCAGTGTCTTATAATTTTCTGCATAAGTCTTTTGTGTCCTTAGGTAGGTTCATTCCTAGATATTTTATTCTTTTTGTTGCTGGTAAATTGGAGTGTTTTCTTGATTTCACTTTCAGATTTTTCATCATTAGTGTATAAGAATGCCAGAGATTTCTGTGCATTAATTTTGTATCCTGCTACTTTACCAAATTCATTAATTAGCTCTAGTAGTTTTCTGGTAGCATCTTTAGGATTCTCTATGTATAGTATCATGTCATCTGCAAACAGTGACAGTCAAGCATGCCTACTATTAATTTCAACTCAGCGGCTCTGAACTACCATGGTTGATGGTACTGATATATCTTCAACTATAAAAAAGAATAGATTATTTAAATTTTTATGTATCTCTATCTCTGTGTCTATATCCTCTATCTACTTATGAAAGGGTAAAGGGACTGTTCATCACATACAGTTTTTACTAAGATTTTTTTCTTCTTCGGGCTTATTTCCAATTGTGGGTATCAGATGACCTCTTCTGAACTGAGCAGATGGCTTAACCTAGGAAGTCTCCACAACCTGAGGCAGCCTGTGGACATTCTTTGGAAGCCTATTGTATGTCTTCCCAGTTAATTTATATAAAAAGATTTATGTTAGTTTTCTCAATTTGCTTTCTGCAGTAAAATCTATGTTGCTTCTTTTCACTGTGTCAATTCAGCTAAGCTAGAGCCATGTTTCACAGATTTTCTTCACTGCATGGTGTCAAGTTAGATTGACCATAAGAGAAGTTTGTGTGGAAGGAGAAGTGGCCCTATTTTTTTTGTTTGTTTGTTTTTGTTTTTTTGCGGTACGCGGACCTCTCCCGTTGCGGCCTCTCCCGTTGTGGAGCACAGGCTCCGGACGCACAGGCTCAGCGGCCGTGGCTCACGGGCCTAGCCACTCTGCGACATGTTGGATCTTCTCGGACCAGGGCACGAATCCACGTCCCCTGCATTCGCAGGCAGACTCTCAACCACTGCATCACCAGGGAAGCCCGGCCCTATTTTTTATGCTCTCAAGTTTGGTGCAGGGCCAGGTGCTATTGCTGCTTCCACATATCCTCACTCATATGTGGGCTCAATAGTTGTTTGGGAACAGCAATCCTACTTGCAGTCTGTTCTGCTCCCACTGGATATTCTCCTTCAGCTTTGAATCCTGGGCCAGTGGCCTGCAGATCCACAGTGAAGAGCTGCAGGCTATCCTGCAGGTGGCCCTTATCATAAAGTTTGGAGGTGGTAAGAGATAGATATGACTTCCAGTTAGTCCTTGTTTTCCCCTGCTATGCATCTTTCCTTTTCAACCCCTATAGACCTGAATTCAGTCCTAAAACTAGATGCAGAGCCATAGCCACTAGACTACTGAACTAGCTCCCACAAATGCATAACATCTAATTCTGGTAAAATATTCCTTTTTATATATCACTGAATGCTTCTTCTTTTCTTATCAAATCTTAGCTAATATAAAAGCATTTATATCAGGATGTTTGGCTACCAGTCACACAAAGACATTTGTTTTTCTCTCATCTGTATTAAAATATGGAATATTTCATGATCCAACTTTACATTACAGCTAGATGCCTAAACAAAATGAAAGACAATGCAGGGCTTCCCTGGTGGCGCAGTGGTTGAGAGTCCGCCTGCCGATGCACGGGACACGGGTTCGTGCCCCGGTCTGGGAGGATCCCACATGCCGCGAAGCGGCTGGGCCCGTGAGGCAGGGCCACTGAGCCTGCACTTCCGGAGCCTGTGCTCTGCAACGGGAGAGGCCACAATAGTGAGAGGCCCACGTACCGCAAAAAAAAAAAAAAAAAAGAAAGAAAGAAAGACAATGCAGATACTGAGAGGATCTCTTTATTTATTTATTTTTTTCTCCTGTGCTGAGGGATACTCGCTCAAAGCTATGTAAAGAGGATTATCCTCTCTTGGAGAATCAATCCAGATACACACCAGGACCACACCTTTGGAAAAGCTTAGGAAGAAGCACTCTCCACAGAACATGGCAGAATATTGATTTGTTTTTGTGGAACATAAGTCTCATTGGATCATACTACTCTATATTATTAAGGAAACAATTTTTACTTTCTCATGGAAGAAAACTTTGTTATTTGGGTTCTCAGAGGGTTTAGCACAGCAAAAGAGACAGAGTATTGGGTTGACATTCTGTCAGCACTTTTGTTGTTGATTATTCCAGGCTGAGTCATGAAACTGCTATTCTATAGATGACTCTCTCCCCACCCTTAGTCCACCTTGATGGGTCTATCAAGTAACTCAAGGATTTGTCACATAACAGAACAGCTGCTAGTCCATGAATGCCTTTGTAGGAATTAGGAAAGACATCTCTCCCTGCCAGAGAACACCTACATGATGGCTTTGCATGTCTGTTTGTTTAACATTCAGTGATAATCTTGAAGATCTTTACGATATTCCATAACAAAGAAGCTCTTTCTTGGGCTTCAGAGTGCCCATCATTTGGAAACACTTCCTAATATTAATGTACAGTAAGTCCCCTACATATGAACCTTCAAGTTGTGAACTTTCAAAGATGTGAACATGCACTGTTCATCCAACCTATAGACCAGGGAGTTATAGCTACTTTCAAGAAATATTATTTACATCACTCTTTTCATCAGGCAGTAAAGATGACTGATGAATCAGGAACAACCTTGTGACAATTTTGGAAGGACTATAACATCTACAAGGCCATAAAAAAATCGCCTTAGCTTGGCCTGTGGTTATGGTCGTCCCATGAATGGGGTTTGGAAGAACCTTTGCCCAGTTTGTTCACAATCTTCATGGATCTGAGAAGGTGGATAAGGAGTCCAAAGAGGTCTTCAGCAGCTTAGTGACCCTCAGCAAGAAGCTGGAGTTAGATCTGCAAAATGACGACTTCACTGATCTCCTTGCTGTGCCACATGAGGAGCTTACTAATGAAGACCTGATGGAATTGGAGGCCCAGAGAAAGGATAAAGAGAGGCAAGAGGAAGAAGAAGTGAGTGAGGAATCGAATAGATTCACAATGCAGGCAATAGCAAGGGGATTTTTCTTTATTGTGGAGGCACTGTTAGTTTTTGAGGCACAGGATCCAAATGTAGAACGGTACATGAGGGTTGCAGCAGCCATTCAGAATGCAATCCAGTGCCACCGTGTCGTCTATGATGAGAAGAAACGAGCTACTGCCCAGTGATGTCGTTTTTTTCAAGAGGGTAGATAGAATTGAATCCAGCAAGGAACTAGAACCCGTGCCATTATTGTCAGGTGTGAGCAAAATTGCAGTTTCCCCCCATCTTCTAGTGCTGATGATCCTTCAGCTCTACCATCTCCCACCTCCTCTCCCTCCTTCAGTCAGTAACTCTTCTTGCCTTTTCACTTGATGCCAGCTCCTGTATGCCAGCTGTTGTACTGCACTACTGTACTTTTCAAGGTACTGAAAGGTACTTCCTCCCATCATGCCCTTTCCTGCCTGCCTCCTTCCCTCCTTCTCTCTCTCCCTTCCTCTCTTTCTTCCTTCTGTCTACCTGTCACTGATTTCTTCCCTTTTCATAAGTTAAAAAAACCTTAGCCATGATGGATTTTTTTTTAATTAAAATTTTTTTTCTAATTTTAATCTCAAAGTCTCCTGTTTGAACTATCTATATTAGTAAATTTCCTGATTCTATCCAAATTCCTTAATGATGCAATTGGCTTCCTATTGAAATAGAAGATTGTTTAAACCCTCAAGATAAAGTACTATAAGATATTATAGATCTAGAAGAGCATACTAATTTATAATTAGTATGATAATTAGTATCTTTCTTTTCAGTAAACTTATTTGTATATTAGTTTCCTCACGTACAAAATGGGGATAAAATTTGAGGACACATTTAAAAAGATACCTAGGAAATTGCCACTATGTAACGTGTGAATGGAAAAGAAATGGTGTAATTATACTGTGGCCTAACGATAATAAGAGCTTATTTATAGCTTCTACCATTTTTCTGACTGAAATGTAAAAAGTTCTAATCACAGAGGTCTGTTGGTTGTCTTGTGAGCAAAGCACTCAGTGATTTAATATTAGCCATTTCTTATTCACTCAGGTTCTTTCTAGTTAACTTTGTTTCACAGAAGGCAGGAATTTAATAAATCAATAAATTTTAAGCGTACTTTGTATTTTCCTTTCTTTTTTTTTGGTACTTGGGCCTCTCACTGTTGTGGCCTCTCCCATTGCGGAGCACAGGTTCCGGACGCGCAGGCTAAGCGGCCATGGCTCACGGGCCCAGCCGCTCCACTGCACGTGGGATCTTCCCGGACCGGGGCACGAACCCATGTCCCCCGCATCAGCAGGAGGACCCCCAACCACTGCGCCACCAGGGAAGCCCCCTTTCATTTATTTTTATTTTAAATATAAATATAAGCATTTATATTTTCAAAGATAATAGACCTAAAGTATGTTGAAAGATCTTTCTCCTTGAAACTCCAAATTTATCTTAGTGCTTTATCAATATAGTGTATATTAGTAATTTAGTGAAACAGATGAGTCACTTAAACCAGAAAGAACAGATTTTTCAGGATCTCCAAACATATCTCTCAATATATAACAGTGGAAAAAGTATATGAAAAAAATTTTAGAAATAAATTTTGGAGGTAATTCTGATTTGCCTTTGCAACTAACACTTACTTGACAAAAGCAATCTACTCTGATACTGAATTAATCTTTCTTTCATTGTATAGCTCATTCAATTAATAATATAGAAATGAAATGTGCTTATATCCTTGATCTACTTTCCATTTAGATAGGCCAATATAATGATGATATCATCCTGAGAAAGATATACACTTTCTTTTCTTTCCATTATTTTCCCTTTTAAGTAACTAACAATTTAGCCCATAAGCAGAGACATTGAACTAATTTTCCCCATAGTTAACCCAGGAATTTCATTGTCTCCTATCTCCACTGTCAGTAGTTCTCATTAATTACTGTTTAGAAAAGGATTGACTCAGAAACCAATTATTTTACTGGAAAAAGTTTTGCCACAGAAAGTCATTTTTCATTTGAGACCTATTCTTCATGTCATGCTCATTAACAAAACATTGGTATTTCTTAAAACTGCTGTGTTAATTTGGTTATGTAAAGATTTCCCATGTTTCAGAGTTGATGGATTTTTCTTCCTTGTCTACTTTTATCCCCCCAAATTAAATTTTTCTATATTTTTTTTAGATACTTGGCTCATTTATGAATTTTGCTTAGTTAATGTTGTTTATGAAATAAAATATCCCTGGAATTCGTCTTCACTCAATAAATTAGTTTATTCATAATCAAAATAAACTTAATTTTCTCTTACCACTTAGCTTCTGTTGAAAGCAGGTTTTCTTTCCACTACTTCATTTCTGGCTTGTGTCTATGAAAATCATGTCTGCTGAGGTTTCTGTTTATTCATATACTAGCAAAATAAATGTTTACTGGGTTTTCCACCATTTATAGCTCTATGCTTTTAATATGTTATTTTTGCCTTCTAGGCCACCCAAAAGTATGTTAGATATTGCACAGTTCATTAATCATAAGTTTTTCATCATAAGTAATTAGAAATATAAATAGTTAAAAAGGCTGATAAGAAGAAAAATATCAAGAATCATGTGTCTGTTTTGCCCAAAAAAGAATACTATAAAAACATTATGAGAAGTTGGCAGCAGGTTTTTTTTTCTTTTAATATCTTCACTGAGTTCAAATTAAGAAGTAGCTGTAGATGACAGGATATGTGAGGTACAAGAAGGCATTTCCATCCCAAATCAGTATCTTCTTGCACATGACCTTATGTTAGCTACAGCTACTCAGCTTTCCAGTTCTCATTTTCATGTTAGTGACATTTCAGAAAAAAATGGCATTTGATTTATTTTTGTCTTGTATCCTGTTTTCTCTTTATTTTTAATGGTCCTTTGTGGGTTACTTTTGCTTCTTGTTCCTTGAAACCCAACCAGTCTCCAGCACGAGTGATAATGATGAAAGCATTTGGATTAGTACATTTTGCGATGTTTTTATCATGGGATTCTGGAAGGAAACAGAAATTTTCTTCTCTGGACCCTTTTCATTAAGAAATAGGCTCGAAGAGGTAGGTTGTCTTGCCCAAGGCTATTCAGGTGTTAACGGCAGAGGCAGGTTCAAAACGCAGCTGGTCCTTTTTCGATTACAACATGCTACTCAGTTTCCCGTAATTACAAGAGGGAGTTCCTCTCCTTGGCCAGAATTCTCTTTGGCATTGGGGGCGGTGCTTTGCCTGATTAGCTTTCAGTCAGCTGTCAGGGTTCAGCAACCATCTCAAAATATATTCATCTCATCATTTTAGTGCTTGTTAGCAGCTGCATTTTCCCTTTTACTCTGTCATATTTCAGGTCCTTTGCAGTATTCTCTCAAGGGTGACACACAGAGATAGTTTCATGCTATGGGAGAAATCCTGAGAGGAAAAGTTCATGGTTTAGTATGTGACCCAAAGAGAGATTTGTCCCAAGCAGTCAAACAAACAGCTTTACTTAGATCTAAGGCACGGGGACTAAAAGTGAGCTCAGTTGAATAGGTAAGTAACTTGGCTTTCTAGAAAAGAGTTGTGACACTCCAGGCTGGAGATATTTGTGGAAAAGTATGAGCCTTTGTCTGGAAGCTATTCTTGTTTGCTCTAAACCCTACTAATCACCTCTGATGTGTGCTGCCTATTGACTTCAAAGAACCTGTGGCCTGGGTAGGAAGGAAGTGCACTGAGAAAAACGAAAAAGAAGTCCATGATGGTTCAAAGTCACATTAATCCTCCTTGATGATTCAGGTAGCCAAGTAAAAGGACAAAAAACAACAAGGAGAGATTCTTGGAAATAAATGTAGGAATAAAAGAGACATGAAGTGAAAAAAAGAAGTCTCTTTGGTCAGTGGTTTCTATTTTGTGAATTCTTGTCCTATTTTCAGTGTCTCATTTCTGAAACTTAGTAAGTATTCTTTCTTTGAGCTTCACATAATACAGAAAGGGAAGGACAAAAAAGTTTGTCCAACATAATACCTATGTGTGTTGTGTCACCTACTCTGATTAGTTATATTGTATTGGCAAAATTGGTTCTTTGTTCTTCATAATTAAACAATTCTGCTTCTATGTACTTAATTTTTAGCTCACTTTATTTCTGTATGAATGCCTTAGTTAATTATAGTAATTGATATTAACTGCAGATATCTACTGAAAACATGAATAATTTTATACCTTTTATTTCTGTATGTATACATATATACATAATTACTCTAACTAAAAGGAATTTCCCTTGTCAATAAAAGATTTACATGTTTGGTACAGAGGAGATAGAATTTATACACATAGAGTTATAGTATACTAAATACTCTATTATAATTTGTCATTAATATACATATACTGTCTTAGCATTGTGTGTAATATGTATTTTAAATTTAGATTGTAAGGAATTAGGATCCTATGATATATAGTAAATTACTTAATCATAATTTAATTTCCCTGAGCAAGAATTTCCATTATCTTCCCATATATCTCCCACATTAATTTTTTTTAAACAAACGGTTGCTGTTAAGACCCATTCTGAAAAAAGGGGAGTACAATGTTAATCACACTTTCTTCCCAATTCAGTTATCATGTTATCAGTATGTTTGGTGGTCAGAGAACACAAAAATATTTAAAAACTTTGATTTAAGATAAATATATGTGATGAAATATGTATTGCCATCGTTCAAAATTATGCTATTATTGTAAGAAAAATCATCAGCACTTGATTGTAATCTTCAAGTTGCCAAAATCTTCCTCTTTATCTCTTTATTAAAATTATTCTGTGACAAAAAATACGAATTTTTGTTTTTTCTCAGTGTAATAAAAAGGGAATCTTTTGTCTTTTATTTTTTCCCAGCATTACTGAGATATAATCGACATATAATATTGTGTAAGTATAAGGTGTACAATATGTGATTTGATACATGTATATATTGTGAAATAGTTACCACAATAAGGTTAGTTATTATCTCCCTCACCTCACATAATTACGGTGTGTGTGTATGTGTGTGTGTGTGTGTGTGTGTGTGTGTGTGTGTGTAGTGAGAATATTTAAAATCTAATCTCTTAGGAACTTTTATGTATAAAACACAGTATTGTTAACTATAGTCACCATGCTGTACATTAGATTCTCAGAACTTATTCATCTTATAACTGGAAGTTTACCCTTTGATTAACATCTCTCCATTTCTCCCAAACCTCAGCCTCTGTCAACAACCATTCTTTTCTGTTTCCATGAGCTCAGCTTTTTTAGATTCTACATGTAAGTGAGGTTGTACAATATTTCTCTTCCCATGTCTGAATTATATCACTAAACATAATGCCCTAAAGGTCCATCCACATTGTCATCAGTGGAAGTTTCCTAATTTCTCAGGCTGAACAATATTCCATTGTATTTATTTATACCAGTCTTCTTTATCCATTCATCTGTAGGTAGATACTTATGTTGTTTCCATACCTTATATTGTTAATAATGCTGCCATGAATGTGGGGTAAAGATATCGTTACATGATAGTGATTTCATTTTCTTTAGATGTATACCCAGAAGTGGGATTGATGGATCATATGGTAGTTCTATTTTTAATTATTTTGAGGAACTTCCATATTGTTTTGCAGAGTGGCTGTATTAATTTAGATTATCACCAACGGTACACAAATGTTTCATTCTCTTCACATCCTTGCAATATTTAATTATTGTCTTTTTTATTTGGGGGGGGTTAAATTTTATTTATTTATTTAAAAACTTTTTTAACATCTTTATTGGAGTATAACCACTTTACAATGGTGTGTGAGTTTCTGCCTTATAACAAAGTGAATCAGCTATACATACACATATATCCCCATATCTCCTCCCTCTTTCATCTCCCTCCCACCCTCCCTATCCCACCCCTCGAGGTGGTCACAAATTATTGTCTTTTTGATAATAGCTGTTCTAACTTAACAGGTGTAAAGTGATGTCTAATTGTGATTTTAATTTATATTTACCTGATGATTAGTGATGTTGAGCACCTTTCCATGTACCTATTGGCCATTTGTTTGTCTCCTTTGGAAAAATGTCTATTTAGATCCTCTGCCCATCTTTAATTGGATTTTTTTTTGTTATTGAGTTATATGAGTTCCTTATATATTTTGGATATTAACCTTTATCAGATTGGTGTTTTGCAATAAAATTTTTCCCATTCTGTAGTTTTCCTTTTCATGTTGTTAGTTATTATTATATTATTATTATTATTATTATTATTATTTGCCATACAGAGCTTTTTAGTTTGATGTTGTCCCACTTCTTTACTTTTGATTTTGTTGCTTGTGCTTTTGGTGTCATATCCAAGAAACATCATTGCCAAGACTAAAGTTAGGGAACTTTTACCCTATGCTTGCTTCTAGGAGTTTTATGGTTTCAGATCTTATGTTTAAGTTTTTAATACATTCTGAGTTCATTTTTGTGAATGGTGTGAGGTAGGTCCAATTTCATTCTTTAGAATGTTATTACCCTGTTTTCCCAATATCATTTAATGAAGAAACTATTCTTGCCCACTGTGTGTTCTTGGTTGACTGTATACATAAGGACTTACTTCTGGGCTCTTGATTCTATTCCATTCAGCTATGTGTCTGTTTTTATGCCAGTGCCACACTGTTTTGATTACTATGCCTTTGTTATATAGTTTGAAATCAGGAAATGTGACGCCTCCAACTTTGTTCTTCCTCTCAGGGCTACTTCAGTTATTTAGGGTCTTTTGTGGTTCCATATGAATTTTAGGGTTACTTTTTCTATTTCTGTAGGAAATGCCACTGGAATTGTAATTGGGATTGCACTGACTCTATAGGTGGCTTTGAGTAGTATGGGCATTTTAACAATATTAATAATTCTGATCCATGAACACAGAACATCTTTCCATTTTTTGTGGAAAAGTTCATTCTTCAATTCTTTTCATCAAAGTCTCATTGTTTCCAGTATACAGATATTTCACCTCCTTGGTTAAATTTATTCCTAAGGTTTTTTTTTTTTTTTTTTCCGATGCTATTGTAAGTGGGATTTCTTCTTTATTTCTTTTTCAGATATTTCATTTGTTAGTGTATTGAAATGAAACTGGCTTATGTATATTGGTTTTGTATCCCATAACTACTGCAGTTGTTTATTAGTTTTAACAGGTTTTTTGTGAAGCCTTTAAATTTTTGTATACATAAGATCAAATTATCTGCAAACAGAGATAATTTTACTTCTTTCTTTCTAATTTGCAGGCCTGCCTTTTATTTCTTTATCTTGCCTGATTGCACAGGCTAGAACTTTCAGTAATATATTGAGTAGGAATATTGCGAGTGAATACCCTACCCTTGCCTTGTTTCTGATTTTAGAGGGAAACTTTCAGCCTTTCACTGTCAAATATGATGTTAACTGTGGGCTTGTCCTATATAGCTTTTATTATCTTGAGTTATGTTCCTTCTACACCCAATTTGCTGAACATCTTTACTGTGAAAGGATATTGTATTTTGTCAAATTCCTTTTCTTTTTTAAAAACAAATTTATTGGAATATAGTTGATTTACAGTGTTGTGTTAGTTTCAGGTGTACAGCAAAGTTAATCAGTTATACATATACATATATCTGCAATTTTTCTAGATTCTTTTCCCAGATAGGTCATTACAGAATATTGAGTAGAGTTCCCTGTGCTATACAGTAGGTCCTTATTAGTTATCTATTTTATATATAATAGTGTGTATATATCAATCCCAATCTCCCAGTTTATTCTTCCCTCCCCGTCATGCCCTGGTAACCATAAGTTTGTCTTCTACATCTGTGACTCTACTTCTGTTCTGTAAATAAGTTTTTCTTCTGTGTCTATTAAATGATCATATGATTTTTATCTTTCATTTTATTAATGTGGTGTATCATATTTATTGATTTGCATAGTTGAACCATTAGTCCAAGGGGTGAATCCAATTTGATCATGATGTATGAGCCTTTTAATGTGCTATGAATTTGATTTTCACTAGAAAACATTTAAAACAAAACATTTTGTTGAGAATTTTTGCATCTATATTTATCAGGGATATTAGCCTATAGTTTTCTTTCCTTATAGTATCCTTATCTGGCTTTGGTATCAGGGTGATGCTGGCCTTGTAAAGTGAGTTTAGAAGTGTTATCCCCTTTTCTATTTTTTGAAAGAGTTTGAGAAGGCTTGATGTTAATTCTTCAAATGTTTTGTGGAATTCACCAGCGAGGCTGTTTGGTCCAGGGCTTTTCTTTGTTGGGAGGTTTTTGATTACTGATTTAATCTCCTTAATCATTATTGGTCTGTTCATATTTTCCATTTCTTTGTGAGTCAGTCCTGATAGGGTTTATGTTTCTAGGAATTTGTCCAGTTCTTCTAGGTGACCCAATTTGTTGACAGTGTCCCTTTTGCTTTCCCTAGGGTGGTGCTGTATGCTCAAGTTTGTGGTTTCTCCCAGGCGCTCAGATTCACGACAGCTTTCTTCACATGCTCACTAGCAGTCTACAAAAGCTTATGATGCTGTTGGGAATATGCATAGGGAGCTGGCCAAGGGGTGGGTGTTGTGTGAGTAAGGCCTATGGAGCACTGGGGGTGCCATGGGCCCAGCCCAGCAGCTCATGGATGGGCCTTCAATGGAGTCTATGACAAGATTTGTAGGATCCTTGTCCCTTTGATATGTTCCTCTTGAGCCTTCACTGCTGTTTTCTTAGTTGCTCACTAACCCTCAAATCATACTCAGTACTCTTGATGGGGTGAGAGAGAAACGGGTCTCTTGGGCAGCAACCCACACAGCTAGGGAAGCCAGGCACTTTCCCTTGTGGGAGAACACAAAGGCTAAGAGGTGCTCTCCTGGCACTGAGCTGTGTAGCCTTGGGAGAGGGTGATGTGGGTTAAGTCAAATAGTTCCTCTTACCCTCTTCAAAGCATCCAAGTTTGGCTTTTTTGTTTTGTTTTTGATACAGTGGTGTACCGGAATTCTCCACTTGACTTCTGGACTTCCACAAAGACTCTCTTATCTGTGAGTTATAGTCTAGATCAGTGTTCTCCAGAGGTTCCTGAACCATGGCCAAGAAGGGCTAGAACTGGCTCAAGGGCCATTTCAGGGTCCACAGCTAGGACTGAGGTCTGTATGCCTATTTCCCAACGTGTGGGTTGGCAAGACTCTTCCCAGGTCCCTTAGCATATGGTGCTTATGACAGAACCAAAGCCAAATGGAGCTGTAACTGTTTTCAAGAGTATGGAGCTGTTTCTGGGTCTATAGTTAGGATCTGGGTGGATGAGTTAGCAGCCTATGTGTGAGCCTGTCTTCTCAAAATGGTTTTCCATGTTTTGTTTTTGGACTGCACCAGGGTTTCATAAAGTTCTTCCTGGATCCTGCAGCTCCCAGAAAGGCACCTTTGTCCATGGACAGATGCCAAATTATTCTTAAGCAGAGGATATGAGCTAGGGACATCTTATTTGGCCATCTTGTTGACATCACTCATTAAGGAATTTTTTAAATGTGATGACTTAAAGTTAAAGTGAATTGTAAGAATATACTCTGAGTATAGGCAAAGTATTTCTGAACCTGAATGAGCACTTACTTGGTTGGGCTAATTGTTAATTTGTTTATAATTAGTTTAATGTCATATATGAATTCTAAATGCTCACTGAGTAAAATCTTAGTTATAATGAATTCCTGATTTTTCTAACATTAGCTAAGATGTAATCCTAAATTTTTGTTCTATCAAGTTCATATGAAATATTATTCATTAATAATTACAATCATAGTAGTTGAAGTATTTTTGATGTCAAGTAAAATACCTAGAATTTAGTATCTATTTGTACTCCTAGTTGTACTCAGAAATGTTAAGCTATAATTATCGCAATCATCCTTATTATTGCAAAAGAAGTAGAGAAAGTCTATTGGACTTTTTAGCCTCATTTTCCCTAAATATTATGATCTTTGTATATTAGATTTTTTAAAATTGATTTTTATTGGAATATAGTTGCTTTACAATGTTGTGTTAGTTTCTACTGTACAATAAGATGAATCAGCTATATATATATATACATATATGCCCTCTTTTTTGGATTTCCTTCCCATTTAGGTCACCACAATGCATTAAGTAGAGATCCTTGTGCCATACAGTATGTTCTCATTATTTATTTATTTTATACATAGTATCAATAGTGTATATATGTCAAACCCAATCTCTCAATTCCCCCTACCTTCCCTCTTGGTATCCATTCATTTATTCTCTATGTCTGTGTCTCTATTTCTGTTTTGCAAATAAGATCATCTATAATACAAAATGATTAGTCAGTGTTGTACTGGAGTTTAGAAGCATGAACCCTGAACTAGTGTTTAGACTACTCAGAAATCACATTCCTGTTCTTTGACTCTACCACCACAGTAGTTAAAATAGAATCTTTTCTAAAATGTTAAAGCAATAATTCAATACTATTTAAAAACAAAAACAAACTAATGATTCAATCCAAGAATCAGAATTACATGATATAAAACAGACTAGTATAATGAGGGACGTGTTTTATTTTTTTGTTGTTGTAGAAGTATTGGTGCCAGTATTAATCATTTTATCTTCTAGTTCAGATTAATCATTATGGTTCATTTTTGAATAAAAATAATTTTAAAAGAGCTTATAATATGAAACAATCCTTAGAGACTAATAATATAAAATTATAGGATACAGGCCACAAACCTTAAAAATTTTAGTTGCTAATATATTACTTTTCTGAAACATTTACACACCTTTTATTTATAATGAAACTTTTTGAGAAAATTGCAGAGCCACATGTAGTTATAAAAATAATACAGAGATATTGTGTATACCCTTTACCCACTTTCCCCCAAAGGTAATGTCTTGCAAAACTATATAGTATATCATTTCTAATCAGAATATTGACATGGATGCAGCACATTTCCATCACCACAGAAATCCCTAGTGTTGCCCTTTTATGGCCACACCTGCTTCTCCCTCCTTAACCCATAGTAACCACTAATTTCTTCTTTATTCCTGTAATTTTTGTCATTTCAAGGGTGCTACATAAATTTTATATTATGTAACCTTCTGGGATTGTCTGTTTTTCATTCAGCAAAATTCTCTGGAGATTCATCCAGGTTGAAATTATGAATCATTTATTCCTCTTATTAACAACTAGCATAGTTGTACCATAATTTGTTGAACCATTCATCCATTGAAGAATACATGGGTTGTTTCCAGTTTTGGGCCATTATGAGTAAAATTGCTATGAACAATTATGTATAAATTTTGTCTACTCTGAAGTTTTCATTTTTCTGGATAAATGTAGTTGTATATTTAGGGTTTTTGTTGTTCTTGTTGTTGCTTGTTATTTTGTTTTTTAGACACAAACTGTTTTGAGAGTATCTGTATAATCATGACATCCATTTCTTTGTGTCCTCACCAGCATTTTTATTTTAGCTATTCTGAAACTATCACATTGTAATTTTAATTTGCATCTCCCTAAAAGCTAACAGTGTTTAACATCTTTCTATGTGCTTATTTGGTGTCTATATATTTTCTTCAGTAAAATGTCTGTTCATGTCTTTTGACCATTTTCTAATTGGGTCATTGGATCTTTGCTTTTTGTTTTTTTACCTTTGAATTTTGAGTTCTTTGCATATTCAAGATATTAATCCTTTGTTGAACATGTGTTTTGCAAATATTTTCTGCAAGTCTGTAGCTTGTCCTTTCATTCCCTTTAGGTCTTTCAAAGAGCAGGTTTGATGAAGTCTGATTTATCAACTTTTTTTCATGCAAGGATTTTGCTTTTGATGTCAAGTGTAACAATTCCATGCCTAGCCCTGGAACCAAAAGACTTACTCATATATTTTCTAAAGGATTTTAGCTTTATATTACATTTAAGGCTGTAATCTGTTTTGAGTTAACTTTTATATGAGGTGTGATACTTAGGTCAATTTTCATATATTACTTATCAATATACAATTACTCCAGCATTTGTTAAAAGGGCCATCTTTCCTCACTGAATTAGCAAAAATCAGTTGAATGTATTGGTGTGGATCTATTTCTGGACTCTCAATTCTGTTGCATTTACCTATGCCTAAATCTGTTTTCCAATACTACCAGTCTTGATTACTGTGACCATATAATTGAAATTGGATAGATTCCTACTGTGTTATTCTTCTTTTTCAAAATTGCTTTTAGCAATTGAATTCTCTTGACATTCTATACAAATTTTAGAGTGATCTTATCTACATCTAAAAACTATCTTTCTGTTTTTTTGATAGGAAATGTGACAAATCTTTATATCAATTTTTCCCAAATTAATCATCTTTACTTTGATGAAACTTCCAATTTATGAATACAGTATATCTCTTCATTTATCTGATATTTTAATTATTTCATAAACGCTTTGCATTTTTAAGCATAAAAGTGCAGCATATGTTTTGTTAGATTCATACTACATATTTCATTTAAAAAATTGCAAATATTTCTATTTCAGTGTCTACGTCTTCATTGCTGATAAATAGAATTACAATACATTTTTTAAAGATTTATTTATTTATTTAATTATTTAATTTATTTTTGGCTGAGTCAGGTCTTAGTTGTGGCACATGGGATCTTCACTGCGGCATGCAGGGTCTTTCATTGTGGCATGCGGGCTTCTCTCTAGTTGTGGTGCAAGGGTTTTCCCTTCTCTAGTTGTGGAGCGCAGGCTCCAGGGCGCATGGGCTCTGTAATTTGCAGCACACAGGCTCTCTAATTGAGGCACATGAGCTCAGTAGTTGTGTCGCGCCGGCTTAGTTACCCTGTGGCATGTGGGATCTTAGTTCCCTGACCAGGGATGGAACCTACGTTCCCTGCATTGTAATTGTAAGGTGGATTCTTTACCACTCGACCGCCAGGGTAGTACATTTTTGTATGTGTATCTTCTACGCTGTTTCCTTGCTGAACTTACTTAGTTATACGAAATTTGTGTGTGTGTGTGTGTGTGTGTGTATGTGTGTGTGTGTGTTTACTCTTTGAAATGTCCTAAAGAGGCAGCATATCTTCTGCAAGTAGGGTCAGTTTTAGTCCTTCCTTTCCAATCTCTATGCCTTTTATTTTCTTATCTTGATTTATTACACTGGCTAGAACTTCCAGCTCTACGTTGAGAAAGAGTGGTGATAATGAACATCCTTGCCTTCTTTCTGATTTTAGAGGGAGGAAATTCATTTATTCACCATTAAGTGTAATGTTCTTATTTTCTTCCTTCTGTTTGTTTTGGACTTGTTTTTCTTGTCTTCTGCTAATTTCTTGAGGAAGTACCTTAGATTAGTGACTTCAGATTTTTCCTGTTTTCTAAAGTATGTGTTTAGTATTCTAAATTTCTCTCTCAGTACTGCTTAAT
Source organism: Lipotes vexillifer (assembly GCF_000442215.2). Classification (NCBI taxonomy): domain Eukaryota; kingdom Metazoa; phylum Chordata; class Mammalia; order Artiodactyla; family Lipotidae; genus Lipotes; species Lipotes vexillifer. The sequence goes on along the minus strand of NW_006770402.1, from coordinate 221,190 downwards.
TGTACCTCACAAATTTTGATTTGTTATATTTTCATTTTAATTCAGTTCCATGTATTTTTAAAATTTCTCTTGATACTTTCTCTTTGACCAGTGGATTATCTGTAGTCCATGTATGCTGGATTATAAATAATCCATATGTGATATTTAATTCCAAAGTGTTTGGAGATTTTCCTGTTAGATGTAATGTTGTTGATTTCTATTGTGATTCCAATGTGGTCTGAAAGCATCTTCTGTTTGATTTCAGTTAAATTTGTTGAGGTTTATTTTATGACCCATGATATTGTCCCTCTTGGTGTATTTTTCATAGACACTGGAAAGTATGTGTGTTTTGCTCTTGTTAATTAGAGTGTTCTATAAATGTCAATTATGTTGATTGATAACGTTTTGAGTTCTATTTCCTTGATATTTTCCTTTCCCTTTGATTATCACTTGTTTAGAAAAGGTTGTTAAAGGTTTGTTGTTGATTAATCTTTGCTTTATATATTTTTCAGGGCTGCTGTTTGGTGAATACACATGTAAGATTGCTATACCTTTCCTGCAGATTCACACTTTTGTGTTTATATACTATTCCTCTCTCTCTGGAATTTTCTTTTCTTTGAAGTCTACAGTTTGTGATAGTATGGCCATTCTTGCTTCATTTTGATTGTTTTGTAATATATCTTTTCCTGTTTTTTACTTTCAATATGCTGATAATATCATTACATTTGAAGTGAGTTTTTTACAGACAGCATATGGTTGGGTCATATTTTTTAATCCACTCTGCCAATCTTTGTGTTTTAAATGGTGCATTTAGTTCATTTAACATAATTACATGATGTATTTAGTAGTAATATAATTCTTGATATGTTAGAGATTATGTTGACCATTTTGTTTGTTTGTTCTCTGATTTTTTGATTATCTGTATACTTTTTCCTGCCTTTCTGTAGTGTACTAGAACATTTTTAGAATACCATTTTGATTTATTTATAGAGTTTCCAAGTGTATCTCTTTGTATAACTTGCTTAGTTATTGCTCCAGCTACTCTGTTGTATAAAGATAATTTATCACAGTCTACTAGGATGATTAATTTTCTAGTTCTATTTTCCAGTGTAGAAAACTTATTTCCCTTTATATCTCCTTAACTTCTGTTTATGATATAATTGATTTAATTTTTTAACATACATTTAGAATGAAATCAGACGGTGTCAATTTTTGCTTCAATCATCAATCATAATTTAGAAGATACAATAGAAGGAAAGACAATTGTATTTATCCATATTTTTGCTTACTGTATTCTTTCTTACTTCTTGATATTCCAAGGCTTTTTTCTTTGTTTCTTTTCTGTTTAGAGAACTTCCTTTAGCCATTCTAGTAGGGTAGGTCTGTTAGCAACACATTCTCTTAGTTTTAGTTCATCTGGGAATGTTTGATTTCTATTTCATTCATAAAGAATATTTATGCTGAATATTGGATACTGGGTTGGTGGTTCTTTCTCTTTTGCACAGGAAACATCATGTGCCACTTCCTATTGGCCTTCATGGTTTCTGATAAATCCATTGTCATTTGAAATATTTTTTCCCATAGAGGTAAGGTGATTCTCTCTTTCTGTTTTACTCTTGATTCTCTTTCAAGATTTTTTCCTTAGTCTTTAGTTTTCAGAAATTTGACAATGACTATGACTCTGTCTTGATGTGGATTTCTTCCAGTTATTATATTTGATGTTCACTTTGTCATTTGTCAAATTTGTTCATGTTTTAGTTATTAATTTTTAAGCCTCATTTTCTTTCTCTTCTTCTAAGACTCTCATGACATGAGGTTTTGATATTTTGTTTTAGTCCCACAAGTTGCAGAGGCTCTGTTCATTTCTTTTTCAGTCTATTTCTTTTTCTGTTCACAAGACAGTATAATTTTTATCAATCTTTATCCAGTTTCACTGATCCTTTCTTCTGTTTCCTTTACTGTGCTCTTGAACCATGCATTGAGTGTTTTTAATCTCAGTTATTGTATTTTTCAGTTCTAACATTTCCACTTCATTCTTTATTTTTTTTATTTCTTTATTCAACTTTTTTTTTATTTTCTAAGGTGTTCTGTATTTCTTTTGTCTCAAGTGTGTTTAAAATTGCTCTTTGAAACTTTTTTATGTCAACTGCTTTAAAATCTTTGTCAGCTAATCTTAGCAATTCTGTCATCTTGGTGTTGACATCTATTCACTGTCTTTTTATTCATTCAGTTTTAGATCTTTCTGATTTTTGATATAAGTGATTTTTTTAAAATTGAAACTTGGACACTTTGAATATTATGTTATGAGGCTAGAGTTCTTACTTAAACCTCTGTTTTACTGGCTTTCTTTGATACCATTCTGACACAGAAAGGAAGGGGGCACTGCCTCATTACTGCCAGATGGATGTAGAAGTCTAGTTTCCTGAATAAAAATCCATTAACACCTGAGGAGATGGCTCCTCATTACTGCTAGGCATATGTGGGAGTTCTATCTCCCACTAGGCCTACGGTGGTATCTCTCTGGATGGGATGGGTGGAAACACCTCCTCACTGATCCTCATGTAGTTGTCACTGACACCAGAGTGTGTCAGTGGCCTTATTACTGGGTGGTGGTACTGAAAGTACTGACTCTCCACAAGACCTTCTCTGACACTACCTCAGAGGGAAACAGAAGGTGCAACTTGCTATTACCTAATGGTGGTGCTGTCCAGGTTTCCCTTATTATCTACACTGACATCATAGGAAAGGGGGTGCTTACTGCCTTGTGGAGATGAAAGTCCTGACTCCCTACCTACTTGGCCTATTTTGACACCACCCTGGTGCAAGTAGGGGGAGTTGGGGTGCTATATTAGTCAGGATTTTCCAGAGAAACATAACCAATAGGATGTGTGTGTGTGTGTGTGTGTGTGTGTGTGTACACAGTAAGTCCCCTACGTACAAACAAGTTTCACTCTGAGAGCGCATTCATAAGTCCAATTTTGCTCGTAAGTCCAACAAAGTTAGCCTAGGTACCCAACTAACACAATTGGCTATATATAATAGTACTGTACTGTAATAGGTCTATAATGCTTTTCACACAAATAGTACATAAAAAAATAAGCAGACACAAAAAATAAAGAAAATAAAGAAAAGATATTTAAACTTACAGTAGAGTACCTTGAAAAGTACAGTAGTACAGTACAACAGCTGGCATACAGGGGCTGGCATCAAGTGAAAAGGCAAGAAGAGTTACTGACTGAAGGAGGGAGAGGAGGTGGGAGATGGTAGAGCTGAAGGATCATCAGCAATAGGAGATGGAAGGCAAGCTGCAATTTCACTCACACCTGACATTGATGGCACAGGTTCTGGTTCCTTGCTGGATTCAATTCTATCTACTCTCTTGAAAAAATGACATCCCTGGTTAGTAGCTGTTTTTTTCTCAACATCTATGACACGGTGGCCCTGGATTGCATTCTGAATGACTGCTGCAACCTTCATGTACCGTTCTACATTCAGGTCCTATACCGCAAAAACTAACGGTACCTCCTCAAATAAAGAAAAATCCCCTTGCTATTTCCTGCACTGTGAATCTCTTCAGTTCCTCACTCACTTCTTCCTCTTGTTTCTCTTTATCCTTTCTCTGGGCCTCCAATTCCATCAGGTCTTCATTAGTAAGCTCCTCGTGTGGCATAGCAAGGAGTGCAATGAAGTCATCCGCTGCAGATTTAGCTCCAACTTCTCTCCGAGGGTCACTAAGTTGCTGAAGACCTCTTTGGACTCCTCATCCACCTTCTCAAATCCACGAAAACTGTGAAAAAACTGTGGGCAAAGGTTCTTCCAAACCCCATTCGTGGTATCAGGCTGTAACCTCAGGCCAAGCAAAGTCAATGTTTTATATGGCCTTGTAGATGTTATAGTCCTTCCAAAATTGTCGCAAGGTTGTTCCTGATTCATGACTCACCTTTACTGCTTGATGAAAAGTGTGACATAAATAATATTTCTTGAAAGTAGCTATAACTTCCCTGGTCCATAGGATGGATGAGCGATGCATGTTCACACCTTTGAAAGTTCACAAATTGAAGGTTCATATGTAGGGGACTTACTGTGTGTGTATATATATTTAATGTAATTATGTATATATATTTGTTTATATAATGCAATTATGTATATATATTTGTTTATATACATATATATTTCCTTGAGAAACATCTATATATATAAAGAAATTTATTATAATGTGTTGGCTCACATAATTATGTAGGCTGAAATGTTTCAAGATTTACATTCAGCCATATGGAGATCCAGGAGATCCAATGGTGTAGTTCCAATCTGAGCCTCAGGACATGAGGATCAAGAGCGTTAATGAGGTAGTTCCTGTTCTGTTGCAGTCAGGCTTGTGACCCAGGACAAGCCCAAGTTAAAGTTTAAGTCTGAAGGCATGAAAAAACTGGTGCACCAGTTCAAGTGCTGTCAGCCAGAAGATGTTCCCTCTTATTCATGGGAGGGTCAGGCTTTTTGTTCTATACAGACTTTCAATTGCCAGTATGAGACCCATCCACACTGGGGAGGGAAATCTGCTTTATACAGTCTACCATTTCAAATATTAAAATTATGCAAAAACACCTTCACACACCAGATACACCCAGAAAAATGCTAGACCGAGTGTCTGAGCACCACATGGCTCAGTCAAGTTGACAAATAAAATTAACTTTCAAAGGTGCCTTGTTATAACTTGGCAGGGATTGAAGTCTTAGATTTCCACTTGGCCTTTGATTACATGAGTGGAGATGGGGCCACTGACTTTTTTTAAAAATGTGGTGTTTGGGTATAGGAAAGCAGTTATTGTCTAAAAGTTTTTCTATGCTTGTAGGCTGCCCACTCCCATTTTTTAGGCCAAAGGGAGAAGGCTTTTGCTGGGGCTTTTATTATCTGTGCCTGTTAGTATTTCTGGGGGGTTGTTTCTTCAGCTCCAAGTCCAAAATATATGAAAAAAAATATGAAAAAAAAAAAAAGCCTGAGGGAATCTACCACTGCATCATTTTTTGGGTTTTCAGTTTCCTATCCACTCTGCCTTTTTTCTCTACTTTTTGTAAGTCCACGTTTGTTTTATACATAATGAGGTTTTAAGGTTTACTTAGTTGGAATAATAAGAAAAAGTAAATCTCTTCCATCTTCCTGAAAGCAGAACCCATGAGAAATAAATTTTTAAATGCCTTGGTCTGGGGTCTGATCTATGTATCACAAGGTCAAGAAACAGCTTGATCATTACGCACAAGCTTCTGAGTTGGCATTATATCCTAAACTTTGGCTGTGCTTTTGATTATATTAACTAGATTGTTGTCAACTTATTAATTCATATTGTACTTTGTAGACACATTCTTTAAAAATAACTTTAAATACGTGAATGCTGGTCTCCAGTATTCATGGACTGTAGCAATTTATTGTCTCATCTTTTTTCCTGTGAGGCATATGGAAATATATTTGAAGTCAATTAAAGAAGGTTCTTCTGCTTACATTTAAAAGCCATTCAAGAAAATAGACCTTATGGGAATTGAAGTGATCCAGGCTATGCTGTTTAAAGCCTTAGGGGGGAAAGTGTTTCTATGCTTTCATTTAAAAACCTTGAAATAAATGAAAATGTTTCAAGCATAATTTTTTCTACATAGATTCACTTCTTTTGGAATGTTTGTGTGCCTTCCAGATTGTCTCTGAGCTACAATTTTCTCTGTGACAGCGCTGACTGTCACATTCTTCTGCCCTTTTAAAAAGGGCAGAAGAATATAGTTATCAAATGAATAGTTTAACTGAGCCCAAAGATTTAGAACTGCATTCACAAATATTTAACTTTTATATCCAGTTGTAGTTTAAATTAGGATGCACTTCACAGCAGTGTTATCCTTCAATATATTTCAAAAGGGTGAATTCATAATAAAACATTTAAAATAAAACACTTTAAAATATGATACATAAGACTTTTATAATATATGATGAGAGGATGATTTTAAAATACATGCATTCTCTATTATAAAGTGACCATTTTATTTTAATGTTCATATTTCATTGAGACATATATAATCAAGATGTCCTAAAATGCTAAATTAAAGTTTAATAAATAGGAAAGTATCAGAAGATTAACTTTCTGTTCTGGATATAGCCAAATATTACTTCCTCTTAAATGCCTACTGCTAGAGATGAGAATCATGGAACATAAACTTCTGTTTATTTTTATCACTGAGACATGCCTAAAATAGCATTTGGTAAATATCATTAAAAGCCACTTAGATTTTATTGTATATGTGTCACTCTGTTAGAAATTTCTTTCTAGCATTTGGAAAGGGAATAGGGTTTATAATTTCTATTAGTTTAGAATTTCCCTTCATTTACTGAGAACTTACTCTAACTTAGACACTTTATGTCATTTAATCCTTACAATGCCCAAATACACATATCATTTGTAGACAAAGAAACTAGAGCTTTGAATTAAGACATTTTTCTTCTAAAATTCTCTCATGCCATGGCACATAGTCATTTCAATTAGCTTTTATTAACATTTTTACCCTGAATTTTGTATTCTAAATTATATTTTCTGGCACTGAGTTGTCATAATTAAACTTTTTTTAACATAAAGCTTCTACTTTTCATTTTATATTGCAAATATTTTTGTTATTTTCATTTTAAAAATTTATTACAAGTTTTCATGTATTCAGATTATTCTTCCCTCCTCAATTCTCATAAAGTAATGTGTGACTAGTTCATGAATATTCCACATTGTACAGAAGTATTTGCTTTCTTTATCCAGTGTTTAGTAACAAAGACTTTTATTCCTCCATTAATATATATATAGTTATATATAGTCATTATACATATAGTTTTATAATTATAAAGCATAATTATGCAGATGATTGTATATATTTATATATGCATATACATATTACATTTTTTAAACATCTTTATTGGACTATAATTGCTTTACAATGGTGTGTTAATTTCTACTTTATAACAAAGTGAATCAGTTATACATATACATATGTTCTCATATCTCTTCCCTCTTGCAACTCTCTCCCTCCCACCCTCCCTATCCCACCCCTTTAGGTAGTCACAAACCACCTAGCTGATCTCCCTATGCTATGCGGCTGCTTTCCACTAGCTATCTATTTAACACTTGGTAGTGTAGATATGCCCATGCCACTCTATCACTTTGTCATGGCTTACCCTTCCCACTCCCAATAGCTTCAAGTCCATGCTCTAGTAGATCTGTGTCTTTATTCCCATCTTACCCCTAGGTACTTCATGACCTTTTTTTGTAGATTCCATATATATGTGTTAGCATACGGTATTTGTTTTTCTCTTTCTGACTTACTTCACTCTGTATGACAGACTCTAGGTCCATCCACCTCACTACAAATAACTCAATTTAGTTTCTTTTTATGGCTGAGTAATATTCCATTGTATGTATGTGCCACATCTTCTTTATCCATTCATCTGTTGACGGACACTAGGTTGCTTCCATGTCTTGGCTATTGTAAATAGAGCTGCAGTGAACATTTTGGTACATGACTCTTTGAATTATAGTTTTCTCAGGGTATATGCCAAGTAGTGGGATTGCTGGGTCATATGGTAGTTCTATTTGTAGTTTTTTAAGGAACCTCCATACTTTTCTCCATAGTGCCTGTATCAATTTACATTCTCACCAACAGTGCAAGAGGGTTCCCTTTTCTCCACACCCTCTCCAGCATTTATTGTTTCTAGATTTTTTGATGATGTCCATTCTGACTGGTGTGAGATGATATCTCATTGTAGTTTTGATTTGCGTTTCTCTAATGATTAATGATGTTGAGCATTCTTTCATGTGTTTGTTGGCAATCTGTATATCTTCTTTGGAGAAATGTCTGTTTAGGTCTTCTGCCCATTTTTGGATTGGGTTGTTTATTTCTTTCTTACTGAGCTGCATGAGCTGCTTGTAAATTTTGGAGATTAATCCTTTGTCAGTTCCTTCATTTGCAAATATTTTCTCCCATTCTGAGGGTTGACTTTTGGTCTTGTTTATGGTTTCCTTTGCTGTGCAAAAGCTTTTAAGTTTCATTAGGTCACATTTGTTTATTTTTGTTTTTATTTCCATTTCTGTAGGAGGTGGGTCAAAAAGGTTCTTGCTGTGATTTATATCATAGAACATTCTGCCTCTGTTTTCCTCTAAGAGTTTGATACTGTCTAGCCTTACATTTAGGTCTTTAATCCATTTTGAGTTTATTTTTGTGTATGGTATTAGGGAGTGTTCTAATTTCATACTTTTAGATGTACCTGTCCAGTTTTTCCAGCACCACTTATTGAAGAGGCTGTCTTTTCTGAACTGTATATTCTTGCCGCCTTTATCAAAGATAAGGTGACCATATGTGTGTGGGTTTATCTCTGGGCTTTCTATCCTGTTCCATTGATCTATATTTCTGTTTTTGTGCCAATACCGTACTGTTTTCATTAATGTAGCATTGTAGTATAGTCTGAAATCAGGGAGCCTGATTCCTCCAGCTCTGTTTTTTGTTATCAAGATTGCTTTGGCTATTCGGAGTCTTTTGTGTTTCCATGCAAATTGTGAAATTTTTTGTTTTAGTTCTGTGAAAAATGCCAGTGGTAGTTTGATAGGGATTGCATTGAATCTGTAGATTGCTTTGGGTAGTAGAGTCGTTTTCACAGTGTTGATTCTTCCAATCCAAGAACATGGTATATCTCTCCATCTATTTGTATCATCCTTAATTTCTCTCATCAGTGTCTTATAATTTTCTGCATACAGGTCTTTTGTATCCTTAGGTAGGTTCATTCCTATATATTTTATTCTTTTTGTTGCAATGGTAAATGGGAGAGTTTTCTTAATTTCACTTTCAGATTTTTCATCATTAGTGTATAAGAATGCCAGAGATTTCTGTGCATTAATTTTGTATCCTGCGACTTTACCAAATTTATTGATTAGCTCTAGTAGTTTTCTGGTAGCATCTTTAGGATTCTCTATGTATGGTATCATGTCATCTGCAAACAGTGACAGCTTTACTTCTTCTTTTCTGATTTGGATTCCTTTTATTTCTTTTTCTTCTCTGATTGCTGTGGCTAAAACATCCAAAGCTATGTTGAATAATAGTGGTGAGAGGGTGAAACCTTGTCTTGTTCCTGATCTTAGTGGAAATGGTTTCAGTTTTTCACCATTGAGGATGATGTTGGCTGTGGGTTTGTCATATATGGCCTTTAATATGTTGAGGAAAGTTCCCTCTATGCCTACTTTCTGCAGGGTTTTTATCACAAATGGGTGTTAAGTTTTGTCAAAAACTTTCTCTGCATCTATTGAGATGATCATATGGTTTTTCTCCTTCAATTTGTTAATGTGGTGTATCACGTTGATTGATTTGCACATATTAAAGAATCCTTGCATTCCTGGAATAAACTCCAGTTGATCATGGTGTATGATCCTTTTAATGTGCATTTGGATTCTGTTTGCTAGTATTTTGTTGAGGATTTTTACATCTATGTTCATCAGTGATATTGGCCTGTAGTTTTCTTTCTCTGTGACATTTTTGGTTTTGGTATCAGGGTGATGATGGCTTCGTAGAATGAGTTTGGGAGTGTTCCTCCCTCTGCTATATTTTGGAAGAGTTTGAGAAGGATAGGTGTTAGCTCTTCTCTAAATGCTTGATATAATTCGCATGTGAAGCCATCTGGTCCTGGGGTTTTGTTTGTTGGAAGATTTTTAATCACAGTTTCAATTTCAGTGCTTGTGATTGGTCTGGTCATATTTTCTATTTCTTCCTGGTTCAGTCTCAGCAGGTTGTGTATTTCTAAGAATTTATCCATTTCTTCCAGGTTGTCCATTTTATTGGCTTAGAGTTACTTGTAGTAATCTCTCATGATCTTTTGTATTTCTGCAGTGACAGTTGTTACTTCTCCTTTTTCATTTCTAATTCTATTGATTTTAGTCTTCTCCCGTTTTTGTTGATGAGTCTGGCTAATGTTTTATCAATTTTGTTTATCTTCTCAAAGAACCAGCTTTTAGTTTTATTTATCTTTGCTATCATTTCTTTCTTTTCAGTTTATTTCTGATATGATCTTTATGATTTCTTTCCTTCTGCTAACTTTTGGGTTTTCTTGTTCTTCTTTCTCTAATTACTTTAGGTGCAAGGTTAGGTTGTGTATTTGATATGTTTTCTGTTTCTTAAGGTAGGATTGTATTGCTATAAAATTCCCTCTTAGCAGTGCTTTTGCTGGATCCCATAGTTTTTGGGTCGTCATGTCGCCATTGTCATTTGTTTCTAGGTATTTTTTGATTTCTTCAATGATCACTTGGTTATTAAGTAGTGTATTGTTTCGCCTCCATGTGTTTGTATGTTTTACAGATCTTTTCCTGTAATTGATATCTAGTCTCATAGCATTGTAGTCGGATAAGATACTTGATGCGATTTCAATTCTCTTAAATTTACCAAAGCTTGATTTGTCACCCAAGATATAATCTATCCTGGAGCATGTTCCATGAGCACTTGAGAAAAATGTGTATTCTGTTGTTTTTGGATGGAGTGTCCTATAAATATCAATTAAGTCCATTTTGTTTAATGTATGATTTAAAGCTTGTGTTTCCTTATTTATTTTCATTTTGGATGATCTGTCCTTTGGTGAAAGTGGGGTGTTAAAGTCTGCTACTATGATTGTGTTACTGTCGATTTCCTATTTTATGGCCGTTAGTATTTGCCTTATGTATTGAGGTGCTCCTATGTTGGGTGCATAAATATTTACAATTGTTATTTCTTCTTCTTGAATTGATCCCTTGATCATTATTTAGTATCCTTCTTTGTCTCTTGTAATAATCTTTATTTTAAAGTCTATTTTGTCTGATATGAGAATTGCTACTCCAGCTTTCTTTTGATTTCCATTTGCATGGAATATCTTTTTCCATCCCCTTGCTTTCAGTCTGTATGTGTCTCTAGGTCTGAAGTGGGTCTCTTGTAGACAGCATATATATGGGTCTTTTTTTTGTATCCATTCAGCCAGTCTGTGTCTTTTGGTGGGAGCATTTAATCCATTTACATTTAAGGTAATTTTCGATATGTATGTTCCTATTCCCATTTTCTTAATTGTTTTGGGTTTGTTATTGTAGGTCTTTTCCTTCTTTTGTGTTTCTTACCTAGAGAAGTTCCTTTAGCATTTGTTGTAAAGCTGGTATTGTGGTGCTGAATTCTCTTAAGTTTTGCTTGTCTGTAAACGTTTTAATTTCTCTGTCAAATGTGAATGAGATCATTGCTGGGTAGAGTAATCTTGGTTGTAGGTTTTTCTCCTTCATCACTTTAAATATGTCTTGCCACTCCCTTCTGGCTTGCAGAGTTTCTGCTGAAAGATCTGTTAACCTTATGGGGATTCCCTTGTGTGTTATTTGTTGTTTTTCCCTTACTGCTTTTTATATGTTTTCTGTGTATTTAATTTTTAATAGTTTGATTAATATGTGTGTTGGCGTGTTTCTCCTTGGATTTATCCTGTATGGGGCTCTTTGTGCTTCCTGTACTTGATTAACTATTTCCTTTCCCATATTAGGGAAATTTTCAACTATAATCTCTTCAAATATTTTCTCAGTCCCTTTCTTTTTCTCTTCTTCTTCTGGGACCCTTATAATTTGAATGTTGGTGTGTTTAATGTTGTCCCAGAGGTCTCTGAGACTGTCCTCAGTTCTTTTCATTCTTTTTTCTTTATTCTGCTTTGCAGTAGTTATTTCCACTATTTTACCTTCCAGGTCACTTATCTTTTTTTCTGCCTCTGTTATTCTGCTATTGATCCCTTCTAGTATATTTTTAATTTCATTTATGTATTGTTAATCTTTGCTTGTTACCTCTTTAGTTTTTCTAGGTCCTTGTTAAATGTTTCTTGCATTTTCTCTATTCTATTTCCAAGATTTTAGATCATCTTTACTATCATTATTCTGAATTATTTTTCAGGTAGACTGCCTATTTCCTCTTCATTTGTTAGGTCTGGTGGGTTTTTACCTTGCTTCTGCCTCTGCTGTTTGTTTTTCTGTCTTCTCATTTTGCTTATCTTACTGTGTTTGGGGTCTCCTTTTTTCAGGCTGCAGATTCGTAGTTCCCTTTGTTTTTGGTGTCTGTCCCCAGTGGCTAAAGTTGTTTCATTTGGTTTTGTAGGCTTCCTGGTGGAGGGGACTAGTGCCTGTGTTCTGGTGGATGAGGCTGGATCTTATCTTTCTGGTGGGCAGGTTCACGTCTGGTTGTGTGTTTTGGGGTGTCTGTGGACTTTTTATGATTTTAGGCAGCCACTTTGCTAATGGGTGGGTTTGTGTTCCTGTCTTGCTAGTTGTTTCGCATAGCATGTCCAGCACTGTAGCTTGCTGGTCGTTGAGTGAAGCTGGGTCTTGGTGTTGAGATGGAGATCTCTGGGCGATTTTTGCCTTTTGATATTACATGGAGCTGGGAGATCTCTTGTGGACCAGTGTTCTGTTTTTGGCTCTCCCACCTCAGAGGCACACACTGACTGCTGGCTGGAGCACCAAGTCCTTTCATCCCCATGGCTCAGAATAAAAGAGAAAAAGTAGAAAGAAAGAAAGAAAAGAAAGGAAAGAAAGAAAGAAAATGGAAGGAAGGAAGAAAGGAAGGAAGGGGATAAAATAAAATAATGTTATTAAAATAAAGATAAAAAATAATTATTAAGAAAAAAAATTCTTTAAGTAAACAAACAAAAAACGGACTACAGAACCCTAGGATAAATGGTGAAAGCAAAGCTTTACAGACAAAAATCTCACACAGAAGCATACACATACACACTCACAAAAAGAGGAAAAGGGAAAAAAATAATATATCTTGCTCTCAAAGTCTACCTCCTCAATTTGGGATGATTTGTTGTCTATTCTTTTATTCCACAGATGCAGGGTGCATCAAGTTGATTGTGGAGATTTAATCTGCTGCTCCTGAGGCTGCTGGGAGAGATTTCCCTTTCTCTTCTTTGTTCGCACAGCTCCCAGGGTTCAGGTTAGGATTTGGCCCCGCCTCTGCATGTAGGTCGCCTGAGGGCTTCTGTTCTTCTCTCATACAGGACGGAGTTAAAGGAGCAGCTGATTCGGGGTCTCTGGCTCACTCAGGCTGGGGGGAGGTAGGGGCACAGAGTGTGGGGCGAGCCTGCAGCGGCAGAGGCCAGCATGACTTTGCACCAGCATGAGGCACCCCTTGTGTTCTCCCGGGGAAGTTGTCCCTGGATCACAGGACCCTAGCAGTGCCAGGCTGCACAGGCTCCCAGGAGGGGAGGTGTGGATAGTGACCTGTGCTCACATACAGGCTTCTTGGTGGTTGAAGTAGCAGCCTTAGCGTCTCAAGCCTGTCTCTGGGGTCCGTGCTCTTATCCACGGCTCTCGCCTGTCTCTAGAGCTCCATTAACTGGCGCTCTGAATCCCCTCTCCTTGTGCACTAGGAAACAAAGAGGGAATAAAAAGTCTCTTGCCTCTTCAGCAGGTCCAGACTTTTTCCCGGACTCCCTCCCGGCTAGCCATGGCGCACTAGCCCCCTTCAGGCTGTGTTCACGCTGCCAACCCCAGTCCTCTCCCTGCGATCCGACCGAAGCCTGAGCCTCAGCTCCCAGCCCCGACCCACCCCCGGCGGGTGAGCAGACAAGCCTCTTGGGCTGGTGAGTGCTGGTCAGCACCAATCCTCTGTGCGGGAATCTCTCCGCTTTGCTGTCCACACCCCTGTTGCTGTGCTCTCCTCTGTGACTCCGAAGGCTTCCCCTCTCCGCCACCTGCAGTCTCCGCCCGCGAAGGGGCTTCCTAGTGTGTGGAAACCTTTCCTCCTTCACAGCTCCCTCCCACTGGTGCAGGTCCCGTCCCTATCCTTTTGTCTCTGTTTTTTCTTTTTTCTTTTGCCCTACCCAGGTACATGGGGAGTTTCTTGCCTTTTGGGAGGTCTGAGGTCTTCTGCCAGCGTTCAGTGGGTGTTCTATAGGAGCAGTTCCACATGTAGATGTATTTCTGATGTATCTGTGGGGAGGAAGGTGATCTCCCCATCTTACTCTTCCACCATATTCCTCAACTCCCCATATTATATCTTTTAACAGTGGGGTAGAAAATAAAAGATTTGTTCTAGCAAATTCTTTAGAGATATTATATGGAGAATTTATTGTAACAGCAATGACTAATACTGGACTAGACAATCTCTCTTTGAATTCAGGCTAGGTATTATTTGTCTAGAACTCCAGGGCAGTCACAAACTCTTACCCTATGAAAATAGCTGAGTGTTTATCTACGTACTTCTTTTCTCTTCAAGCTTGATTTTGAGTTGATCTTCCTATGTTTCTTGATTCATCTGAAATGTAGAAATATTTCCCATTCTCTGGTTAAGAATCCTTAATATGTGAGTAATTTTTTCAAGGGACACAAACACATTTTCTTTCATTTGTCTACAGTGATTTTACTTTCCTCTTTGTAATTTATGGCCATATTTATATTGTCAGACTTTTAAATTACATAAATTATTAATAAATATGCAGGACTTGATAATTCAGCCAATGAGTTTCTTTCTCATCATTAAAGTCAGGTGGTTTCCACAGACCTTCTTTTTCAAAGCTCATTTTGTTTTCCTTTATTTTGTTTTGACAGGACAAAACATGCCTTTCTGGGATATAGATTTTCTGACTTGACAACATTGCTTATGTTTTTCGTTTGCAAATGGTTAGCATCTGGAGATTCTAATATTACTGGACATTCCATTTCAATTATAAACTCTCCCTTTAAAATAAATTGGTTTTCCAGCATGGAATGTATACTTAAAAGCCACTGAGTAGTCATTTCTTGGCAAGTTTCTAAAATGGGGAGGACATTGGGGATTATCTCCTGTTCCTTACTGTTTTTTTGTTTTTTTTTTTTTTTTTCTTGCGTTATGCGGGCCTCTCACTGTTGTGGCCTCTCCCATTTGCGGAGCACAGGCTCCGGACGCGCAGGCTCAGCGGCCATGGCTCACGGGCCCAGCCGCTCCGCGGCATGTGGGATCTTCCCGAAACGGGGCACGAACCCGCATCTCCTGCATCAGCAGGCGGACTCTCAAGCACTGCGCCACCAGGGAAGCCCCCTTACTGTTTTTATATTTTACATTTTTACATTTGATACTCTAGTCTTTCTTCCTCTGTATTTGGTTATACTGAAAGCTGTAGGCTTGAATTCTTCTCATTCACAGCTGCTTACAAGGTGTTGTGCAGGTAATTTTATACTTGTTTTAGAGTAACCCTAAATTTTCCACAATTTGATGTTGAAAATATAACTATAAAGTAATAGCACTGTGATATTACCAGTATCCAAATATTTTCTAAAATCCAGAACAATTGAAAAATGAAAAGGTTGTCATCAGAGAAAAACAATCCTAGTGGTTACTTTCAATAAATAGTATTGGAGATTGGGGAATGTGTAATAACTTCTACTTACTTCTCAACCTCTGTATCAATTAAGAAATGAGTGGTCAAACTTATAGTGTGATTAGAAAATATGGCATAAACCTACAGTCAGATATTTCCTAATATAAATCCCCCTCACCTTTTGCTCTCTTGAATTATATTATTCTCCCCAGTCAGAGGCATCCCCAGAGGAACAGGGGGCTTACTGAATTCAAGAGAAAGAAAATATGGGCATCCTGAGGACAAGTGGTTCTGCAAGATTCAGCGAGAACGCCCAGAAGGGTTGATATACATATGTGCAGTTTATTCCCCCTTATTTAATTATGTACCTCAGTTGTTGAACAGGGAGCAGTAAGCCACCCAAATGTGTTCCTTCCATGCTTTTCCTCCTATGGGAAATGGAGGCATGAGCAATAATGTATTCTAGTAAATAATATTTTAGGAATACAATTAAAGTTTTAAAGGACATTGATTATATTTAAGCCCTTAATATAACTTCAGACATATGTGTTATCTCTTCCTAGCTAATGTAATTTGCATTTTAAGATGGCTTTTTTGACAATGACTTCTCAACTGTAGGGCAACCAGGGTGCTGTGTGTACTGCTGTATATTTGCACTGTACAAAGGCATCTGGCCAAGAGGAGAGTAGAGAGGTAAAATCTAGCACTTTCTATTCTTGTTAAATGCTTTGATCTCTTTTGAGGCTAATTCAGCCTGTAGGAAGGGCTGTCTTGTATTAATATGACTAAAAGTGATGCTTGTTTTGCAATATGCAAAAAGACTCTTTATAGAAGGTAGTGGAGGCCCTTTTTGACAAAAAAGGGGTTAAAGATGGCCATCTAAGAAACTGTTTTAAATATATAGCTATCATTTTGGAGCAGATGAGACTTTTAGAGGCCTATAAATAATATCTCACAGGCCACTATATTGCTACTTAATAGTGGCCTTGACTGTAAAGTATAATGCAGCATTTTAAGTTTTAGAGAAAAAAAAATATTTTTCTATTCGAGGCCTTGGGTTGTAAACAATCTTGAACGTAGTTGCTGTATGTTTCAGTATTGAAACATTTTATGAATACAAGTGTTCTGATAGGTATAAAAGGGACAGCTCCTTGATAAAATAAAACACATGTTTCCTTCTGAGACATGTCTACCCTGTCCGTGTAGCATAATGATACTGCTTACAAAGAAACTCAGAAACAAAATAATAGCTATCAGTTATCACTTTTCTATAACTATTCAACTAACCTTATGTATAACATTAAAAAGTGGCTTTCATTATAGTGGACATCTATTTCTTTTTAATTGCTTCCATTTTTCTTAAAGTCATTAATATGCAAAAATTCAATCATTGCACTTACTTCATTTCCTTTTCGAGATCCTTAGATGAAAGACTTCATAAAGCTATAAAATATAAAGAATTATTTCCATATTGGAATAGTTTTTAAAGCAAGACTCTGAAGTCTTGCTTTACACAGAATAAGCCTGGACTCTTTTGGTATCTAACAGCTGAGAAATTACTTTTGAGAAAATGTTCTTAAGTTCAAGGACTTTTGTCTTCTCTGATAATTGCTCAAATGTCCATATTTTACTTCATGTTTTGTTCCTTGGAGATTTTTCTTTTATTCTAATCACATGCAAAATTCTGAATACAGAAAATATGATTTAAATTTAGAAATTTACTTCAGAAACACTGGCTTTTCTCTCTTTAGAGGGCAGTGTTGGAAGTGCTATTTTGCATTTCTTTTTCATATATTTTGCTATGTGAACCTCTGTAATTTAAAGTACTTCAGTTTCACCTTTACAATAATAGGGATTCACTTATTTGCAAGTTCTGGTAAAAACGTATTGTTGGAGATATTTTAAAATTTAAACACATATGTTAGAATGAATAATGTTTTTCAGACATTTTTAAGTTACATCTAGAATAGCATTTATGCAAGTCCAGGTTAGTATATTTTTCCAGAGATATATATTATCATAATTTTAAACATTTGTCTCTATCCCTTTTTCTTTTTAGAAAATTTGGGTAATACATTAAGAATACTGTTACTCTTATTTCCACTTATTTTCTAGTCATTAACATTTTCAAATGTTGTTAAATAATCTTCAAAATCGGGTATAAAATTGTGTCCTTGTCAGCAGCTTGGGGTTCAGGAAAAGTATTATTGTCTTCAATGTTCCAATTTAATCCTGCAAGTCACTTTATCACCCATTAGGGAAATGACATTTTCTCCTCCCAAGGCCATTTGCCCAGTGATAACCCTAAACCAACCTCACGCATATATTTGTTCAAAGGCTTTCCTGATCACATATGTAGTCAGGATGGAGCCAGAAATTTAAAACACCCCTGTTTTAAAAATGCTTCCAGTACAACCAAGGAAGAAATCCAGTGCCCAAATGGATACCTAAGAAGTTTGCTCACTATAACTGTAGCCCCCATGTATGGTTAATCCTCTTTACTTCACTTGGACCCTTAATACTGAATCCTGCCCTATTCTCAGAGGTCTTTGAAGATGAGGAGAAAAGAATGAACCACCTCACTACTATCTCTAGTTCTTTATTCTGATGAGAATATTGTATTCTTATGTGGGGCCTAAGTTCCCAGTATCACAATCTTTTATTTTAATGACACAGTATATTTCCTTAAAAATGCAATCCTGTCCCCAAGAGACTGGGTCTAACATATTTTGACATCCAAACCCATAACCATTTTTCCCATCTATCTCCTGACTAGAAGGAAATGGCAGAACATCGGTACAGACTCTTTCTACTTCTACGACAATTTAAATTCCCAGGACTCACTGTCCTGCCTTATTGCAGATCTTTTAACAAAATGACTTTTGTACCTTCTTTATATCAAAACCAGATTTCCCTTAGGGGCATCACTTTCCTGTGGGTCTCTCAATAAGTTCTCAAACTTTTATATATGGAAGTGTCTAGGATCTTGGCGATGATGTCAGCCGCCTCTTCATCCTCCATGAGTCATATGGTTTGCAGCCCCATTTGCCAGAGCACGGTCACATTTTCTATCCTCCAATCAGACTCCTGAACTCAAAATATAAATAATATATTCTCCAATCAAAATAAAATTTAAAGATTTGTTTTTCTAAGATACTATCATACAAGTGATTTGTAAAACTTCTAAAATTTTTTGCATGAATAAAGTAATACTTCAGTATTTCCAAAGGGGGGGGGGAATGGAATAACAAACACAAAAAAGAGAACAGAGTTATTTTTGAAAAAAAAACCTTAATACATAGCCTCCCCTCCTTTAGCTAACTCCTTCTACAGAGGTCTCCTTTTTTACCTCCTCCAACCTGATTCAGTGGCTGTTTGCAGTATAAGATTAGAGTCCTTAAAAGTCTATATTTCATCAATTACAGGAAATATTTTCTCATAAAATATTTGTTTTATTTAGTGGAGTCCCTACCGACTCCTCAATGGTCCCCTGCCTCTCTAAACACTTCTTATATCACTGATAGTTTTTTTTTTCAATTAATTATGACTTTGAACAGAAGAAATACAGTTAATTAATTCTACTGCTTCTTAGGGGTTGGATTCCTTTAGCAGCAAAATTAATTCTAGCTTTCATGGGGAGTTTTTGATCTTACATCCACTAGCCCTGCTTCACAGGCTGCTGCTCTTTCTGAAACCTAGAGTGCCTAGAAAGCCTGATGGATCTGAAATGGGAATTTTGGTACTAATACTTTGAAAATTTAGTGGACCTACCTTGTCTTCTTGTATCCTTGTCCTTTTGGTCATTAATGACAATTTAATCTCTTTCCTCCACTTGTATTTTAGCACATCCGCTTCTTAGATTCAACTTCCTTTTTACCTCCTTCTTTTCTAAATGTTCAGCTCTGCAATCAGAAACCTACAATCCATGTTTAAAAATTTCACATTTACTTTAAGCCTATTTCATAAAATTAATCTATACCTACTGGTCATTTCTGACACCACTGCCTTAGCAGCCTTCTCAGTCTTTCTGCTGATTCTTCTCTACCCCAGTTATTACAGAGTTGATAAGGCATGTCAACATCTTCCTCCCTCTCCAACCTACTTTCAAATACCATTTACCTACCCTTATAAAGTGGAAACTTTTATATATTTTAAAGCCACATTATCTGGAAATATTACCCTTTTTCTTTCTGCCTCATTACCCTAGAAAATACCTGTCAGTTCCTGAAGAATATGCTCCTTTATGCTGAGAAATTCATGTGCCCTAGATGACGTCATCTTTATGAGGACACCTGAGATATCACCCTTTGCTCCCAATGCATTAACCTTCTAAATCTTATATGTCATGAATTGAATAGTGTCCTTTCAAAAAATATATGTTGGAGTCCTTACCCCCAGTACCTCAGAGTGTGATCTTGTTTGGAGA
Organism: Lipotes vexillifer; assembly: GCF_000442215.2. NCBI lineage: Eukaryota > Metazoa > Chordata > Mammalia > Artiodactyla > Lipotidae > Lipotes > Lipotes vexillifer. The sequence goes on along the minus strand of NW_006770402.1, from coordinate 201,443 downwards.
TAAGGTTCTTACAGAAATAATCAGGTTAAAAATGGGGTTATGAGGGTGGGCTCTAATTCATGGTGGCCTTATTAAAAAAGGATAAATTTGGACAGAGAGGCAAACAGGAATAGGGGAAAGATGATGTGAAGAGACATGGGGAAAAGGTGTCCTCTATAAGCTAAGGAGAGAGGCCTGTACCAGATCCTTCCCTCTCAGCCCTCAGAAGAAATCAACCCTGCCAGCACTTTAATTTCAGATTTCTAGCTTCCAGGATTGTGAGACAATAAACTTCTGTTGTTTAGCCACCCAGTTTGTGGTACTTTGTTATGGCAAACCTAGTGAACTAATACACCATACCTATTACCAAAACTCAGCTCCTAGCATCTAATTCCAAAACCACATATAATTTGGTTACACTAATAAATCTCAAAAATATTAAAGTCAATAATCCCATATCTGACTGCAATCATTTTACACTTGATATCATCTCACTTAATTTATACTTTGACTCTATTAAGGCCACTAGCATTTTTTTTTTTTTTTTTTTTTTACTAAAAGAGCTCTTTGAGACTTATTAATAGATACAGATTTGATCATACAGCATTCTTGTGGATACATAAAAGGGAAAACATAAGAAAAACAAATTGAAGATATTGCTAAAATTTCTGAGTGTTTTTGTGTTTTTCCACAGATCGGTCCTCTTTGCTAACAAAGGAGCTGAGGACGCTGTGCTTCTTGAGTGTCCCTTGTTCTCGTAGGGGTTTCCTTCCAGGTCACTGGCCAACCCCGCATCCCCTGCATCGGCAGGCGGACTCTCAACCACTGCGCCGCCAGGGAAGCCCAGGCCACTAGCATTTTGATACACTTCTCTACTGTCAGTCAATTCTCTTGTCTTCAGTGATTCACCATCTAACTCAGGTGATAGAATTCATCATTTCAACCTCAGCTGCTTTGCTGTTGGCATTATATTGCATCAAATATTGCATTTTATTCCTGGATTTTCTTCTCTCCTTCTACATTTGAACTGCTCAGTGCTACTGAAAATGAATTCAGGTAACCAAAAATATGCTTCCTGTACAAATTTATGGTCTCGAACAACAGTAGATCTTTATTAAAAAGTACTGAATCTCTATCCTTCTTTTATTTCTACTCAACTCTCACCATTGATTTCAAGTACAACATCGAACCTTCTCTATTGTGCCACCTCCTATGCACTTTTTACCTTCAGATGACCTCAGCTGTTTCTCTCAGTTGTCAAACACCATGATATGGAAACACCTGACATTTCCTCTATCTCGATGACAAATCCAATTTCTGCTCCCGGAATAATTGCAGTAACTGTAACATAAACGTAAAATAACTCCTTTGATATATACTCTCTCTGTTCAGGATTCCACCTGAATTTCACATCTCATCAACTGGTCATTATCTTTTCTTTGTCATCAAACTTTTCCTTTCCATTGGCTCCCTTACCCATTAATCAACAGCTATTATATAACACATCTACTCCTATCTTTTAAGTCCTTCTACGTTTAACCATTCTCACCAAAACCATTTTATAACAGGAAATCATTCCCCTTTGCCTAAATTACTCTCACTTCCTCCTAAATTGGTATATTGTTCATTCTTGCCAACTGATGAAATCCAATCTATTCTTATACTACATTTCTTGCAATCCCAATGTTTCTAACATATAAATTATTTCCTTTCCATTATTTTAACCCATGGATGTTCACTGAACTTAGTAGCTCACACCCATCAGTATTATATAAAGGAAGCTTGTCGTCCATCTTAGTTTGCCTGAGAGAGTCCCAATTTATACTTCCTGTCCCAGCATAATTTAAAATTCCAGGGAACAAAAAACACATTCACAGAAAGATAGACAAGATGAAAAGGCAAAGAGCTATGTACCAGATGAAGGAACAAGAAAAAAAAACCAAAAAACAACTAAATGAAGTGAAGATAGGCAACCTTCCAGGAAAAAATTTAGAATAATGAGAGTGAAGATGATCCAGGAGCTCGGAAAAAGAATGGAGGCAAAGATCGAGAAGATGCAAGACATGTTTAACAAAGACCTGGAAGAATTAAAGAACAAACAAACAGAGATGAACAATGAAATAACTGAAATGAAAATTACACTAGGAGGAATCAATAGCATAATAACTGAGGCAGAAGAATGGATAAGTGACCTGGAAGACAGAATGGTGGAATTCACTGCTGTGGAACAGAATAAAGAAAAAAGAATGAAAAGAAATGAAGACAGTCTAAGAGAACTATGGGACAACATTAAATGCAACAACATTCACATTATAGGGGTCCCAGAAGGAGAAGTGAGAGAGGAAGGACCGAAGAAAATATTTGAAGAGATTATAGTTGAAAACTTCCCTACATTGGGAAAGGAAATAGCCACTGAAGTCCAGGAAGCAGAGAGTCCTATACAGAATAAACCCAAGGAGAAACACACCAAGACACATAGTAATCAAATTGTCAAAAATCAAAGACAAAGAAGAATTATTGAAAGCAACAAGGGAAAAACAACAACTAATATACAAGAGAACTCCCATAAGGTTAACAGCTGATTTCTCAGCAGAAACTCTACAAGCCAGAAGGGAGTGGCATGATATACTTAAAGTGATGAAAAGGAATAACCTACAACCAAGATTACTCTACCCGGCAAGAATCTCATTCAGATTCAATGGAGAAATAAAAAGCTTTACAGAAAAACAAAAGCTAAGAGAATTCAGTACCATCAAACCATCTCTACAACAAATGCTAAAGGAACTTCTCTAACTGGAAAACATAAGAGAAGGACCTATGAAAACAAATCCAAAATCCTTAAGAAAATGGTAATAGCAACATACATATTGATAATTACCTTAAACATGAATGGATTAAATGCTCCAACAAAAAGACACAGGCTTGCAGAATGGATACAAAAACAAGAACCAGGGCTTCCCTGGTGGCGCAGTGGTTGAGAGTCCGCCTGCCGATGCAGGGGACGCGCGTTCGTGCCCCGGAATGGGAGGATCCCACATGCCGCGGGGCGGCTGGGCCCGTGAGCCATGGCCGCTGAGCCTGCGTGTCCGGAGCCTGTGCTCTGCAACGGGAGAGGCCACAACAGTGAGAGGCCCACATACTGCAAGAAAAAAAACAAAAAAAACAAAAAAAACAAGAACCATACATACACTGTCTACAAGAAACTCACTTCAAACCTAGGGACACATACAGACTGAAAGTGAGGGGATGGATAAAGATATTCCATGCAAATAGAAACCAAAAGAAAGCTGGAGTAGCAATACTCATATCAGATAAAATAGATTTAAAATAAAGAATGTTACAAGAGACAAGGAAGGACACTACATAATGATCAAGGAGTCAATCCAAGAAGAAGGTATAACAATTATAAATATATCTGCAACCAACATAGGAGCACCTCAATACATAAGGCAACTGCTAACAGCTCTAAAAGAGTAAATTGACAGTAGCACAATAATAGTGGGGGACTTTAACACCTCACTTACACCAATGGACAGATCATCCAAACAGAAAATTAATAAGGAAACACAAGTTTTAATTGACACAATAGAACAGATAGATTTAATTGATATTTATAGGACATTCCATCCAAAAACAGGAGATTAGAGTTTCTTCTCAAGTGCGCATGGAACAATTTCCAGGATAGATCACATCTTGGATCACAAATCAAGCCTCAGTAAATTTAGAGAAAATTGAAATCATATCAAGAATCTTTCCTGACCACAACACTATGAGATTAGAAATGAGTTACAGGGGAAAAAATGTAAAAAAACACAAACACATGGAGGCTAAACAATACATTACTAAATAACCAAGAGGTCACTGAAGAAATCAAAGAGGAAATCAAAAAACACATACAGACAAATGACAATGAAAACACGATGATCCTAAACCTGTGGGATGCAGCAAAGCAGTTCTAAAAGAAGTTTATAGCTATAAAAGCCTACATCAAGAAACAAGAAAAATCTCAAATAAGCAATCTAATGTTACACCTAAAGGAACTAGAGAAAGAAGAACACACAAAACCCAAAGTTAGCAGAAGGAAAGAAATCATAAAGACCAGAGCAGAAATAAATGAAATAGAAACAAAGAAAACAATAGCAAAGTTCAATAAAACTAAAAGCTGTTTTTTTGAGAAGATAACCAAAATTGATAAACCATTAGCCAGACTCATCAAGAAAAAGAGAAAGAGGACTCAAATCAATAAAATTAGAAATGAAAAAGGAAAAGTTACAACAGACACCACAGAAATACAAAGCATCCTAAGAGACTACTACAAGCAACTCTATGCCAATAAAATGGACAACCTGGAAGAAATGAACAAATTCTTAGAAAGGTATAACCTTCAAAGACTGAACCAGGAAGAGATAGAAAATATGAACAGAACAATCACAAGTAAAGAAATTGAAACAGTGATTAAAAATCTTCCAGTAAACAAAAGTCCAGGACCACATGGCTTCACAGTCAAATTCTATCAAACATTTAGAGAAGAGCTAACATCTATCCTTCTGAAACTCTTCCAAAAAATTGTGGAGGAAGGAACACTCCAAAACTCATTCTATGAAGCCACCATCACCCTGATACCAAAACCAGACAAAGATACTACAAAAAAAGAAAATTACAGACCAATATCACTGATGAATATAGATGCAAAAATCCTCAACAAAATACTAGCAAACAGAATTCAACAACACATTAAAAGAATCATACACCATGATCAAGAGGGATTTATCCAAGGGATGCAAGTATTCTTCAATATATACAAATCAATGTGATACACCATATTAACAAATTGAAATCTATACACCATATGATCATCTCAATAGATGCAGAAAAAGCTTCTGACAAAATTCAACACCCATTTATGATAAAAATTCTCTCAAAAGTGGGCATGGAGGGAACCTACCTCAATATAATAAAGGCCATATATGACAAACCCACAGCAAACATCATTCTCAATGGTGAAGAACTGAAAGCATTTCCTCTAAGATCAGGAAAAAGACAAGGATGTCCACTTTCACCACTATTATTCAACATAGTTTTGGAAGTCCTAGTGACTGCAATCAGAGAAGAAAAAGATAAAAGCAATACAAATTGGAAAAGAAGAAGTAAAACTGTCACTGTTTGCAGATGACGTGATACTATACATAGAGAATCCTAAAGATGCCACCAGAAAACTACTAGAGCTAATCAATAAAGTTGGTAAAGTGGCAGGATACAAAATTAATGCACAGAAATCTCTTGAATTCCTATATACTAATGATGAAAAATCTGAAAGATAAATTAAGGAAATATTCCCATTTACCATTGCAACAAAAAGAAAAAAATACATAGGAATAAACCTACATAGGGAGACAATAGACCTGTATGCAGAAAACTATAAGACACTAATGAAAGAAATTAAAAGTGATACCAACAGATGGAGAGATATACCATGTTCTTGGATTTGAAGAATCATTATTGTGAAAATGACTATACTACCCAAAGCAACCTACAGGTTCAATGCAATCCCTATCAAATTACCAATGGTATTTTTTACAGAACTAGAACAAAAAATCTTAAAATTTGTATGGAGACAAAAATTACCCCAAATAGTCAAGGCAGGCTTGAGGGAAAAAAATGGAGCTGGAGGAATCAGACTCCCTGACTTCAGACTATACTACAAAGCTACAGTTATCAAGACAGTATCATACTGGCACAACAACAGAAATATAGATCAATGGAACAGGATAGAAAGCCCAGAGTTAAATCCATTCACCTTTGGTCAACTAATCTATGACAAAGGAGGTAAGGATGTACAATGGAGAAAAGACAGTCTCTTCAATAAAAGGTGCTGGGAAAACTTGACAGCTACATGTAAAAGAGTGAAATTAGAACACTCCCTAACACCGTACACAAAAATAAACTAAAAATGGATTAGAGATCTAAATGTAAGACCAGGAAGTATAAAACTCTTAGAGGAAAACATAGGAAGAACACTCTTTGACATAAATCACAGCAAGATCTTTTTTGATGCACCTCCTAGAGTAATGGAAATAAAAACAAAAATAAACAAATGGGACCTAATGAAATTTCAGACTTTTTACACAGTAGAGGTAACCATAAGAAGACAAAAAGACAATGCTCAAAATGGGAGAAAATATTTGTAAATGAATCAACAGACAAAGGATTAATTTCCAAAATATATAAACAGCTCATGCAGCTTGATATTAAAAAAACAACGCAATCCAAAAATGAGCAGAAGACCTAAATACACGTTTCTCCAAAGAAGACATACAGATGGCCCAAAGCACATTAAAAGCTGTTCAACATCACTAATTATTAGAGAAATGCAAATCAAAAGTACAATGAGGTATCACCTCACACCAGTTAGAATGGGCATCAAAAGAAAATCTACAAAGAACAAATTCTGGAGAGGGTATGGAGAAAAGGAAACCCTCTTGCACTGTTGGTGGGAATGTAAATTGATACAGCTACTATGGAGAACAGTATGGAGGTTCCTTAGAAAACTAAAAATAGAATTACCATATGATCCAGCAGTTCCACTACTGGGCATATACCCAGAGAAAACCATAATTCAAAAAGACACATGCACCCCAATGTTCATTGCAGGACTACTTACAATTGCCAGGTCATGGAAGCGACCTAAATGCCCATTGACAGATGAATGGACAAAGAAAATGTGGTACAAATATTCAATGGAATATTACTCAGCCATAAAAAGGAACGAAATTGGGTCCTTTGTTGAGACGTGGATGGATCTAGAGACTGTCATACAGAGTGAAGTCAGAAAGAGAAAAACAAATATCGTATATTAACGTATATGTGTGGAACCTAGAATAATGGTACAGGTGAACCGGTTTGCAGGGCATTAATTGAGACATAGTTGTAGAGAACAAACCTATGGACACCAAGGGGGGAAAGCCATGGGGGTTGGCGTGTGGTGTGATGAACTGGGTGATTGGGATTGACATGTATACACTGATTTGTATAAAATTGATGACTAATTAGAACCTGCTGTATAAAAAAAATAAAATAAAATTCAAAAATTCAAAAAAAAAAAACCCATAAATTCCACCCCTTAACATTCAAAACGGTCCTGATTTAGATGATAAATTATCCTCACTATGGATCCTTTTATCTGGCTCTTGATACAGAGTCAGTTCATCTTTTCTCTTCTGATTTCTTTTTCAGGAAACACAATTAATTAACATATCTTAACATATACAAAAGTTAACCAACACGTTTTTCTTATATATAAATTAGAAATATTCAAATATGTTTTCCAATCAGTTCCAAGGCACTAATATATTGCTTTTCTTTATATAACAGCTTTATTATAATTCATATACCTTTCAATTCACCCATATTAAGTGTAAAATTCAATGGTTTTGGTATATTTACATTGTTCTTCAGTCTTTGCTTGTTCTTCTGTTTTTGATAATAATCATGATATCATCAATGTAGTATTAGCACACTCAGAACATGCGTGAAGTCCAAATCCCTCCTTACCAAATTAAGACAGTAAGTTGGTGAATTCAAATAACCCTGTGGCAGTCTAGCAAACATTAATTGGGATCCTTCCCACATGAAGGCAAACTTTAGTTGGCTCTTTTTTGAGATCAAGATCAAGAAAATTTATTTGTAAGGCAAATCACTAAGTAGTGGTCTCCTTATCACATTGCATTTTTTCCAGCCACTGTGAAAACAAATTAGTGACTGCTGATGCTCTAGGTGGTACTCTTTATTCAAGCCTCAGTAATATATTGTTAGTTTCCATAAGACATCTGCCTTTATCAGAGGCCACACAGGGCAATTGTACAGCAAATTTGTTGATAACAGTCCTCCCACATCTAATATGTCCTTAGTTAAAGTGGTAGTGTCTTTTTCTCCACCATGTATCTGATAGTGTTTCATATTAATAATCTATGTGGGCTCAGGCAAATCTCTAGGTTGCTATTTAGTGTATCCAGTTAATACTGGGAAAAAGAGAAACTTACATGCCTTCTGTTTTACAATATTAAATAAGGGGATGTTCACCTGTCAAACATAATATCTTCCCCAATAATACATTCATGTAGAGAAATGCAACCACTTCACATAAAGTCTGTTCTGTTTTCCAGTTTTCTTCAAAATTTTACCTTAATCTCATCAACCACTGCATCCTCATATTATTCTGATTTCATTATAGCCCTCATTAGGAGTTCATCAAAAGTTTTGGCATCACAGTGCATTGGGCTGCTGGGTCAGAGTCGCAGAAAGGATTCTTTTCTACCCTTGGCCATTTTACCCCTATATGGCCGTATGGCATTGAGAGATCTTGTTTTTTCTTCTATTGTCACTTTCATTAATTTCCCAGACTATCAATCTGACAATTCAAGGTCAGGTTTCTCATCATCCTTTTTGTCTTCTGGCTTTCAGAATTCCTACAGATGAGGATAAATAGAGGGGGTTTTCTTAGGCCCTTCAAAGTTGAGGGACCAGAGGAGCTCCCATCAGCCCACCCCACCTCTGCTAGTGCTGCATTATGATTTTGCTTTGACCCCATCAATGTTTGCTTAATTTATACCATTTTGTAGTCACAGTGTTACAGTTTTCACCCTGCTGGGACAAGTCCCTTGACTATTCTAATTTTCTTAGCATCTGTAAGACTAATAAGAGGAAGATGACACACAGAATCTGATATGGCTTCTCTGATCGTTGCTTGATTTTGTAGCAGCTAGTTTATATTGGGTGCTTATGCCAAAGGGTTCCTTAATCACGTATTATGACCTGGGTAAGAAGCATATTAATTAGATGCACATCTAATCATCATAAAGTCAATCCAGCAAGGTTTGTATATACAGTATATCAGCTGCTTCATCTTGGGAGTTCCACTTGGAATTTAAAGGAGAGGAAGGACAATTCTCTTTCTCAGGATAAGCAAATTTCAGAGAAGCATTTATCTAGTCTACCATGCCAGCTGCACCCTTGGGAACACCTGCTGTGTATTTGGATCATTTATAGGCAGACATAATTGTTCAGTAGTAAGTTGTGGGTCCTGTATCACCCAAACATGCTCCTCTATTCTGCAGCAAAACCAATGAGATTGCTCCTGTATTAGTTAATTTCACAATGAATTTTAGTAAAAGTTCTTTAGGAAGCTAATGATACCAATCTACAAAATGAAACAACTGCTTTATACTATACACCCAGATTTGAGTAGTTTCTTGGTTTTGTTCACCCTCATGCTACCTGGACTAATTTTGGGGACCAGATGTCATAGAGGTGCTATCTCTTGTTCCAGCATAATTTTTGACAGCATTTAAAAAATAAAATACATTTAATAAAATGTGGTTTAGAAACTGAAACTATAAAACTTGCTGGAGAAAATTAAAGAAAACCTGAAAAATGAACAATACATGTTATATTTTTAAAATGTTTACAAGTATCAGGGGAAGTACTTAAGGTGGAAAATAAACATTACTGCTAAGCTTGAAAATTATTTGAATGTCTGTATTAATTAGTGACACTGAATGTGACTATTATATATTTCTTTTATTGATTGAATAGGTCTAAGAATATGTTCCAATATTCTGAATCTCTCATATCATTTTTTTTTTTGATGAATTGGTAGAATACCTCATCAAAAATACTGCTAATCAGCTTGAAAAATAGTGTTGGCCCCAGAATCTACTGGTAAGCCGGTATCAGGAATTAATTAATGATTTCATCTGCCTTAATGGTTTTGCATGATATTAGGAATTCTTAAATTTCTTAGCAACTACTATAAAGAAAGGTTAATGTCTTACTGTCACAAACCAATATGATATTCTCTAAAATTATTACAATTATCCAGATACCAATATAATGAGAAAATATTTTAATGATAAAATTGAAAGGCTAAATTAACAGTGCACAACAAGAGTGAATGGCAATTTTAGAACGCTGTTCATCTGATCTCCAGTGTAGTGGTCTGATTTCTGTATGGTATGGTGGACTGCCTTTTCCTTCTTTACACACATAAATCTCCATCAGCGTCTCAGTCTGCTCAGGTCACCATAACAAAAATACCACAGGTTGTGTGGCTTAAACAACAGAAATTTATTTTCTCACAGTTCTGGATGTTGGAGAGTTCAAGATCAAGGTCCAGCAGAAACTGATCAAGGTCAGTTTCTGGTATGAGCTCTCTTCCTGGCTTGCAGATGGTCACCTTTTGTTTTTGTTTTTGTTTTTGTTTTTACGGTACGCGGGCCTCTCACCGCTGTGGCCTCTCCCATTGCGGAGCACAGGCTCCGGACGCGCAGGCTCAGCGGCCATGGCTCACGGGCCCAGCCGCTCTGCGGCATGTGGGATCTTCCCGGGCTGGGGCACGAACCCGTGCCCCCTGCATCGGCAGGTAGACTCTCAGCCACTGAGCCACCAGGGAAGCCCGATGGTCACCTTCTTGCTGTGTCCTCACATGGCTTTTCCTCAGTGAGAGAGAGAGAACATGAGAGCGGGCTCTCTGGTGTCTTTTCTTATAAGTACACCAGTGCTCTCCAAACACCTTAATTACCTCCTAAAGACCCTATTTCCAAATACAGTCATATTGGGAGTTAGGGCTTTAACATAAGAATTTGGGCGGAACACCAATTCCATCTATAGAAATCAGATGCTACCTTTTTGACTTGAGAACTAGCTAAATTTTTCAGGTATATTTTTAAACTTTAAGGTTATCTATATCCAGTTAGCTTAGGAAGTCACTCTGGATTCTTCCTCACACATTTTTCTTCCCATGTCTGCCAGACTTTTTCTCTAACATCTATTCTGTTGGCTCACACCTGGATTTCATCTTTTTACCTCATAAACTCATAATCTCTGATGTCCTAATAATTAGCACAGGGGCTGTTTCCCTGGCTTATTTTTTTTATTTTGATTCTGGATAATCCCTCTTGGAATGCTATTTAAGTGATGCACTACAAATTCATTGATAAAATCCAGATTATTCCCATAATCAACCAATGGTTCTAGGATACCTTACTTCAGTCTGGACCCAATGCTCAGGGAACTCACAAATTTGCAAAGGAGAATGAGAAAAGAAAATGTTAGTTAATTATGTAACCTCTCTTTAGTCTTTTTAACTACATTCTATTTGTTCTTTTGAATTTACATTTACACTACTTCAGATTTTCCCATCTCCTAACTAGAATACTGTTCTGTCTTTCCACCTTATAGCCCATATTGAAAACATTACCTCTATTCTTTGTTCCATATTCTCACTTTCTACCTACATCTCAAATCATTGTTAATTCATCCACTGAAACTGCTCTTACTATGCTTAATTCTTGCTGTTAAACACAATTCATGAAAATTTTTGTCTTTTTCTTATAAGAACTTACTTTGATTGATCTCTAAAATCCTTTCTCTATTATAATTATTATTACTGTTACTATTACTTGACACTCATCTGTTTTCCTCTTACTTTATATCTGCCCTTTTCCAGAATTCTTGACTGAATCATAATCTCAAATGTTGTCATTTCTTCATGTTCTGATTTTAGTCCTGTGCTATCCTCACACCACTGACTCTCCTCAGAAGACTTCATTGCATCCATTTTTTAATCTATCATGTATAAACTGATAGAAACTAATCCCTATAATAAGTCTAACTCCTCACTCTACATTTTCATTTAGGCCACTTGTACCACATTCACAGCTGACTAAACCTGTCCCCAGATCCCAATTTCTTCACCTACTATATTCATCATTTCACATGAAAGGACCAACATTGACCTAGTATTCAAAGTCAAAAACCCCAAAATGGTAGTCATGAGCCTCTCTGCTATGGTTTGAATGTTTGTGTCCCTTCATAATTCATATTAAAATCCTACCCCCCCAAAAGGGGATGGTATTAGTAGATGGAATTTTTTTAGAGGTGCTTTAGTCATGAGGGTGGAACCCTCATGAATAAGATTTATTTATAAAAGAGGCTCCAGAGAGATTCCTAGCCACTTCCACCATGTGAGGATACAATGAAAAGTCTGTGACTCAGAGGAGAGCCCTCACCCAACTGTGCCAGCACTCTTATGTTGGACTCCAGAATGCTGAAAAATAAATTTCTGTTGTTTAAAAGCTACCTAGTCTGTGATATTTTGCTAGAGCAGACACAAAAGACTAAAGACACTCTCCCTTAGCTCCCAAGTCTAATAAATCACTCAGTCCTAGCAATTCTACTTCCCAAACAAAACAGTCCACTTTTGGTAATTTAGGTAATTCTCAATGCTATTATCACTGAAATTCTCATAACTTCTAGTGTACTAACTCATCTTTCTGTTTCTGTTCTTGCCTACCTTCAATGCATTCTCTATTGTGTAACCCAGTTGATCTTACAAATCTGATTCTTTATTCCTCTGATTAAAAACCATCTCATGATTCCAAGGAGCTTCAGGGCAAGTCTCCTTATTGTAACATCCAGAATGCTTTATAATGTGGCCCGTATTTACCCTTCCAGCCTCAATTCCTACAATCATGTTCTCATATTCTAATCTCCTGCCATTCTGAGCTACCTATCATCTATCAGCTGGATCATATTCTCAGGTTTTCATAACTTTTAACATGTACTTCTTCTGGGTGAAATATTCTCTAATACTTTCTTATTTCTTAGCAAATTTCCATCAGTCATTTAAGACTTATCTTCTTCTCTATACCTAACCCCTTTCTATATATTCACCTATCTTTTTTGTTTGTTTGTTTTTGGTTGCACTGGGTCTTGGTTGCAGCAGGCAGGCTCCTTATTTGCAGCTCGAGGGCTCCTTAGTTGTGGCATGTGAACTCTTAATTGTGACATGAATGTGGGATCTAGTTCCCTGACCACAGATCGGTCCCGGGCCCCCTGAATTGGAAGTGTGGTGTCTTAACCACTGCACCACCAGGGAAGTCCCAATATATTCAACTATCTTGATTTGTATATATCTTTCAACAGGCAATTGCTGTAATTGCTCATTACTCATCCATAGGAATGAGGGTGTATATTGTTCATCTTTAAATCTCAACTTCTAGTACAGTGCTAAGGTGATGTAGTTGCCAAATGCACAGATGTTAGCAAAACACAGGAAGTGAACTCTAAACTTCTAAGTAGATTCAGAAGCTGAATGCCAGACTGTATCGTCCCAAAGTTAGTTGCAACAGAATCTCCTATTCCACGTGCTCTTCTAAAATGTGACTGTGGAACTTCTCCCATGAAGAATTATGGTCTATGTTCCCTCACTGTATCACCTTGGCCTTGCTTCCTGGAATGCTCATGCTTGGAGGCTTGAACTACCATATGTGAAGTCCAGTTACCCTAAGGCCACAACACGCTGAAAGACCAGCCACATGGAGAGGCCATGTGTAGATACTCAGGTCCACAGACTTCTAGTCCTGCCTGTTGGAGAAGTGAACGAATGATCCTTCAGATGATTTTGATTGACAGTATTGCCAGATTTTGATCGTCAGTATTTGAGTTTTTCAAGCTAGGGCATCAGACTTTGTAGATCGCTGTTAAGTAGCCCTGGCTATACCATTTCTCAATTCGCAACACACAGAAACTGTGAACCTGGTAAACAATTGTTATTGCATGCCACTAAGTTGGGAGTGGTATATTACACATGAATGGAAACTGGAACAAGAAATATCACCAGTAAAAAAAAAAAAAAATAGGTCAAGATATAAAAAAAGGCACCAGCTTATTCGGTGACACTCAAAGGGTGAGTAAAAGAGAACATAACTTTCTTCACAACTTGGGAAATTACAGATTAGAATAAGAAAGTACTGCTTTAATTTTCTTTCACATTCCTG
>NW_006770402.1:160111-187564 GCF_000442215.2 Lipotes vexillifer | reverse complement strand
TCCTGCTATTTTCAAGGAGTTTTTGATTTCTTTTAGGTTTTGCCTTTCAAAGAAATTAAAATTGAAATTAATAGAAATTTTGATTACTAGATAATCCAATATATATATATCAAGATAATCTAACATGTTCAGATAGCAACTTTTACTGATTCTAGCCATAAAAATCAATCTGCTAAACTGTAGAAACAAGTTTTTAACTGGCAAACAAATCAAAAGCAACACTCAAAAAAAATTTTTTTTTCACTAGTTCTTTCTCCTCTTTGGTGTTGCCAAAACTTCAAAATTTGTTGCTTGGAAGCATTTCAAATATACCCTTCTATAGGAGGGGAAATCACCTTGAATTTTCTCTTCATTTTTTCTCAGTTCATCTTCCCATAAATGTATGGAGCCATTTTACTATAAATAAAAAATAAATTCAATCAATTCTTGCATAAGTTGATATTTTTGCCTAAAGTCGGAATTTATTTTGTCTATAAACAGGAAGGAAAAATTACCAAGTTATTTGAGTTTTTCAAGTATCCAACAAAGAAAAAGAAAAATATTACATCCTATTTGACCTGTAGCTTTTACAAAGACAAGGTATTTTTGCCTTTAGGAATTCAATTACATATCACTATATAATAAACATAATTGTGCATATAATTATGGGAACACTTAAAAAATTCTTCAGAAATTATTGTATTGAAAAATATGAATTATATATCATATTTTAAAGTACATATATTAAGACATTTTTCAAAACATTCTTTGAAAATGTAAGCTTTTAAAAATAATTTTAAGACAATGCTTACTTATTTGAAACAAAAATGAGAGAAATATTGACTCATTTTCTTTCTAGTCCAACAATTGAAATGTTTTTATTTTTATACTCATTTCCAGTCATTATCTATAAATATTCATCAATTATAAATAGCTGGAATTCTAGAAGTTAATTTTTCATTATGTTTAGTTATATTTATTGCATATTATGTTAAATATATTTATTTTTATAATTATCATTTTTAATTATTTCAAATGATACCATTTTCTGGAGAGATTAACCAAAATTATAACAATTCACATACTATTGGATATTTAGGCCATTTAAAAAATTTTGAAAATAATGCTAAAACATCTTTACACATATGCTTTTTGACTATTCCTTTGAATTATTTTCTTAGAGTGGTTTCTAGTAGTGACCCTATATGTGTCATAAATGTAAAAACTCTTCATGACCCTTGACAAATGTTAACATATTGCTTTCTAGAATAGTTACTCAAAGTCACTGATATATTATGTGTGTTCTAGGATGACTGAAACTTTTCAAACATAAGGTCACATTTTTAAGAAATATTGTTAGTTTTAAAATGTGTGAAATTATATCTGTTCTTATTTAATTGAAAATACTTTTCATGACTTATAAATCATAGAACTCTTATAAAAGTTGACTTTTTATATAATCTTCATATGGGATCTCAATGGTTCCATAAATCATATAGTTAAAAGTTCTGCTTGTGTAGTCAATGAGAAACTTATTTGAATCCTAGCTCTTCCCTATAGCAGCTGTGTAATATTGGGCAAATAACTTGATCTCATTAAATTTCAGATCTATTAACTCTAAAATGGGAATAAAAATGTTAACCATTCTCATAGTGTCAAGAAGATAAAATGGGATGAAATATGAAACCCTTAGCACAGAACAATGCCTGAGTAGAAAGTACTCAATATTATCTACTATTGTTTTTTTTATTATTATTATTGTAATATTTTTGCTTGTAAGCCAATTTGAATTATAATATTCAAATTGAAATAATATTATCAAAAAATGAACAATATAGCTTGTTTGTCACTGTAACCTTAGTAGCTAACACAGTTCTTGGCACATAGTAAATCTTCTGTACATAATTGTTAAATAATTGAAGAAGTGAATGCATAGATAAAAACTAGAATTCATGTACACCTATTAAAGTATATTTTAAGCAAATATATTTTTCAGAATTAATTATTCAATTTACTATGGCCTACACAGAAATAAAATTGATACTTAAACTTGAAAGCAGTTTTATGGAAATTATCTAATTCTCATTTTAATCTACATGATTAATCTACATTTTATTAGGGATAAACCTATTGTGGAGGCTTCATCAAACACAGATTTGTGAAGATTAGTTCTCTATAAAAAATATATACAGGACTTCCCTGATGGCACAGTGGTTAAGAATCTGCCTGCCAATGCAGGGGATGCAGGTTCGAGTCCTGGTCTGAGAAGATCCCACATGCAGCAGAGCAACTAAGCCTATGCACCACAACTACTGAGCCCGCATGCCACAACTACTGAAGCCCACGTGCTTAGAGCCCATGCTCTGCAACAAGAGAAGCCACCGCAATGAGAAGCCCATGCACCGCAACAAAGAGTAGCCCCTGCTTGCCACAACTAGAGAAGGCCCGCATGCAACAATGAAGACCCAATGCAGCCAAAAATAAAATAAATTAAAAAAAAAAAAAACTCTGGGCTTCCCTAGTGGTGCAGTGGTTGAGAATCTGCCTGCCAATGCAGGGGACACAGGTTCAAGCCCTGGTCTGGGAAGATCCCACACGCCGCGGAGCAACTAAGCCCGTGAGCCACAATTACTGAGGCTGTGCGTCTGTAGCCTGTGCTCCGCAGCAAGAGAGGCTGCGGTAGTGAGAGGCCTGTGTACCATGATGAAGAGTGGCCCCCGCTTGCCACAACTAGAGAAAGCTCACGCACAGAAACGAAGACCAAACACAGCCATAAATAAATAAAGAGTCAGATCACTGCAAGACAACTGAAAAAAAAAAAAACCTCTATATATAGTATTTTGGACTTCATCTCTCCGATGTTAAAATTAAATTTCTGCATAAAATATACTACAACAAAAATTGGAAGTTATAAAAATCCATAATTTCATAGGAGAACTTGTGTAATTTTTATGTTAGCCTTTTATGGAAGATAGTTTAACATTTACTGTTATCAAAAACATAGCAGTTGGGAGTTGAGGAAGATGGCAGAAGAGTAAGATGCGGAGATCACCTTCCTCCCCACAGATATATCAGAAATACATCTACACATGGAACTGCTCCTATAGAACACCCACTGAACACTGGCAGAAGACCTCAGACCTCCCAAAAGTCAAGAAACTCCCCATGTACCTGGGTAGAGCAAAAGAAAAAAGAAAAAAACAGAGACAAAAGAATAGGGACGGGACCTGCACCAGTGGGAGGGAGCTGTGAAGGAGGAAAGGTTTCCACACACAAGGAAGCCCCTTTGTGGGCAGAGACTGCAGGTGGCAGAGGGGGGAAGCCTCAGAGCTGAGGAGGAGACCACAGCAACAGGGGTGTGGAGGGCAAAGTGGAGAGATTCCCACACAGAGGATCGGTGCGGCCCAGCACTCACCAGCCCGAGAGGCTTGTCTGCTCACCTGGGGTGGGCGGGGGCTGGGAGCAGAGGCTCAGGCTTCAGTCGGATCCCAGGGAGAGGACTGGAGGTGTGAACACAGCCTGAAGAGGTTAGTGCACCACGACTAGCCAGGATGGTGTCTGGGAAAGTCTGGACCTGCCGAAGACACAAGAGACATTTTCATCCCTCATTGTTTCCTGGTGAGCGAGGAGAGGGGATTAAGAGCTCTGCTTAAAGGAGCTCCAGAGATGGGTGGGAGCAGCGGAAAAAAGTGCAGACCCCAGAGACGGGCATGAGATGCTAAGGCTGCTGCTGCTGCCACCAAGAAGCCTGTATGTGAGCCCAGGTCACTATCCACACCTCCCCTCCTGGGAGCCTGTGGAGCCCGCCACTGCCAGTGTCCAGTGATACAGGGACAACTTCCCCGGGAGAACACACGGTGCGCCTCAGGCTGGTGCAACGTCAGGCTGACCTCTGCCGCTGCAGGCCCGCCCCCACACTCCGTGCCCCCCCTCCCCCTGGCCAGAGTGAGCCAGAGCCCCCGAATCAGTTGCTCCTTTAACCCCGTCCTGTCTGAGCAAAGAACAGACACCCTCAGGCAACCTACATGCAGAGGCCAGGCCAAATACAATGCTGAACCCCGGGATCTGTGTGAACAAAGAAGAGAAAGGTAATTTTCTCCCAGCAGCATCACGAGCAGCAGATTAAAGCTCCACAATCAACTTGATGTACCCTGCATCTGTGGAATACCTGAATAGACAACGAATCATTCCAAATTGAGGAGGTGGACTTTGAGAGCAAGATATATTATTTTTTCCCCTTTTCCTCTTTTTGTCAGTGTGTATATGTATGCTTCTATGTGAGATTTTGTCTGTAAAGCTTTGCGTTCACCATTTGTCCTGGGTTCTCTCCGTCCATTTTTTTTTTTACTTAAAAAAATTTTTTTTCTTAATAATTATTTTAATAACTTTATTTTATTTTATCTTTATTTTATTTTATTTTATCCTCATTCTTTCTTTCCTTCCTTCTACTTTTTCTCCCTTTTATTCAGAGCCATGTGGATGAAAGGCTCTTGGTGCTCCAGCCAGGAGTCAGTGCTGTGCCTCTGAGGTGGGAGAGCCAACTTCAGGACACTGGGCCACAAGAGACCTCCCAGCTACATGTAATATCAAAAGGCAGAAATCTCCATCTCAACACCAAGACCCAGCTTCACTCAATGACCAGCAAGCTACAGTGCTGGACACCCTATGCCAAACAACTAGCAAGACAGAAACACAACCCCACACATTAGCAGAGAGGCTGCCTAAAATCATAATAAGTCCACAGACACCCCAAAACACAGCACCAGACATGGACCTGCCCACCAGAAAGACAAGATCCAGCCTCATCCACCAGAACAAAGGCACTAGTCCCCTCCACCAGGAAGCCTACAAAACCAAATGAAACAATTTTAGCCACTGGGGAGAGACACCAAAAACAATGGGAACTACGAATCTGCAGCCTGCAAAAAGAAGACCCCAAACACAGTAAGATAAGCAAAATGAGAAGACAGAAAATCACACAGCAGATGAAGGAGCAAGGTAAAAACCCACCATACCTCACAAATGAAGAGGAAATAGGCAGTCTACCTGAAAAAGAATTCAGAATAATGATAGTAAAGATGATCCAAAATCTTGGAAATAGAATAGAGAAAATGCAAGAAACATTTAACAAGGACCTAGAAGAACTAAAGAGGAAACAAGCAAAGATGAACAATACATAAATGAAATTAAAAATACTCTAGAAGGGATCAATAGCAGAATAACTTAGGCAGAAAAAAAGATAAGTGATCTGGAAGATAAAATAATGTAAATAACTACTGCACAGCACAATAAAGAAAAAAGAATGAAAAGAACTGAGGACCGTCTCAGAGACCTCTGGGACAACATTAAACGCACCAACATTCGAATTATAGGGGTCCCAGAAGAAGAAGAGAAAAAGAAAGGGACTAAGAAAATATTTGAAGAGATTATAATTGAAAATTCCCCTAATATGGGAAAGGAAATAGTTAATCAAGTCCAGGAAGAACAGAGAGTCCCATACAGGATAAATCCAAAGAGAAACACAGCAAAACACATATTAATCAAACTATCAAAAATTAAATACACAGAAAACATATAAAAAGCAGCAAGGGAAAAACAACAAATAACACACAAGGGAATCCCCATAAGGTTAACAGGAGATCTTTCAGCAGAAACTCTGGAAGCCAAAAGGGAGTGGCAGGACATATTTAAAGTGATAAAGGAGAAAAACCTACAACCATGATTACTCTACCCAGGAAGGAACTCATTCAGATTTCATGGAGAAATTAAAACCTTTACAGACAAGCAAAAGCTGAGAGAGTTCAGCACAACCAAACCAACTTTACAACAAATGCTAAAGGAACTTCTCTAGGCAAGAAACATAAAAGAAGGAAAAGACCTACAATAACAAACACAAAAAATATAAGAAAATGGGAATAGGAACATACATATCGATAATTACCTTAAATGTAAATGGATTAAATGCTCCCACCAAAAAACACAGACTGGCTGAATGGATACAAAAACAAGACCCATGTATATGCTGTCTACAAGAGACCCACTTCAAACCTAGGGACACATACAAACTGAAAGTGAGGGGATGGAAAATGATATTCCATGCAAATGGAAATCAAAAGAAAGCTGGAGTAGCAATTCTCATATCAGGCAAAATAGACTTTAAAATAAAGACTATTACAAGAGACAAAGGACACTACATAATGATCAAGGGATCAATCCAAGAAGTAGATATAACAATTGTAAATATTTATGCACCCAACATAGGAGCACCTTAATGCATAAGGCAAATACTAACAGCCATAAAAGGGGAAATTGACAGTAACACAATCATAGTAGGAGACTTTAACACCCCACTTTCACCAATGGACCGATCATCCAAAATGAAAATAAATAAGGAAACACAAGCTTTAAATGATACATTAAACAAGACGGACTTAATTGATATTTATAGGACATTCTATCCAAAAACAACAGAATACACATTTTTCTCAAGTGCTTATGGAACATTCTCCAAGATAGATCATATCTTGGGTCACACATCAAGCCTTGGTAAATTTAAGAAATTGGAAACCGTATCAAGTGTCTTTTCTGACCACAACGCTATGAGACTAGATATCAATTACAGGAAAAGATCTGTAAAAAATACAAACACATGGAGGCTAAACAATATACTACTTAATAACCAAGTAATCATGAAGAAATCAGAGGAAATCAAAAATACCTAGAAACAAATGACAATGGAGACACGAAGACCCAAAACCTATAGGATGCAGCAAAAGCAGTTCTAAGAGGGAAGTTTATAGCAATACAATCCTACTTTAAGAAACAGGAAACATCACAAATAAACAACCTACCCTTGCACCTAAAGCAATTAGAGAAAAAAGAACAAAAATACTCCAAAGTTAACAGAAGGAAAGAAATCATAGAGATCAGAGTAGAAATAAATGAAAAACAAATGAAGGAAATGATAGCAAAGATCAATAAAACTAAAAGCTTGTTCTTTGAGAATATAAACAAAATTGATAAACCATTAGCCAGACTCATCAAGAATAAAAGGGAGAAGACTCAAATCAATAGAATCAGAAATGAAAAAGGAGAAGTAACCACTGACACTGCAGAAATAAAAAAAATCATGAGGGATTACTACAAGCAACTCTATGCCAATAAAATGGACAACCTGGAAGAAATGGACAAATTCTTTGAAATGCACCTGCCGAGACTGAACCTGGAAGAAATAGAAAATATGAACAGACCAATCACAAGCACTGAAATTGAAATTGTGATTAAAAATCTTCCAACAAACAAAAGCCTAGCACCAGATGGCTTCACAGGTGAATACTATCAAACATTTAGAGAAGAGCTAACACCTATCCTTCTCAAACTCTTCCAAAATATAGCAGTGGGAAGAATACTCCCAAAGTCATTGTATGGAGCCACCATCAACCTGATACCAAAACCAGACAAAGATATCACAAAGAAAGAAAACTACAGGCCAATATCACTGATGAGCATAGATGCAGAAATCCTCAACAGGGCTTCCCTGGTGGCACAGTGGTTGAGAGTCCACCTGCCGATGCAGGGGACATGGGTTCATGCCCCGGTCCAGGAAGATCCTACATGCCATGGAGCGGCTAGTCCCGTGAGCCATGGCCGTTGAGCCTGCGCATCTGGAGCCTCTGCTCCTCAATGGGAGAGGCCACAACAGTGAGAGGCCTGCATACTGCAAAAAAAAAAAAAAAATCCTCAATAAAATACTAGCAAACAGAATCCAACAGCACATTAAAAGGATCATACACCATGATCAAGTGGGGTTTATTCCAGGAATGCAAGGATTTTTTAATATGCGCAAATCAATCAACGTGATACACCACATTAACAAATTGAAGGAGAAAAGCCATATGATCATCTCAATAGATGCAGAGAAAGCTTTTGCCAAAATTCAACACCCATTTATGATAAAAACGTGCAGAAAGTAGGGATAGAGGGAACTTTCCTCAACATAATAAAGTCCATATATGACAAACCCAAGGCCAACATTGTCCTCATGGTGAAAAACTCAAACCATTTCCACTAAGATCAGGAGCAAGATAAGGTTGCCCACTCTCACCACTCTTACTCCACATAGTTTTGGAAGTTTTCACCACAGCAATCAGAGAAGAAAAAGAAATAAAAGGAATCCAAATCAGAAAAGAAGAAGTAAAGCTGTCACTGTTTTCAGATGACATGATACTATACATAGAGAATCCTAAAGATGCTACCAGAAAACTACTAGAGCTAATCAATGAATTTGGTAAAATAGCAGGATACAAAATTAATGCACAGAAATCTCTGGCATTCTTATACACTAATAATGAAAAATCTGAAAGTAAACTTAAGAAAACAGTCCCATTTACCACTGCAACAAAAAGAATGAAATATCTAGGAATAAACCTACCTAAGGAGACAAAAGACCTGTATGCAGAAAATTATAAGACCCTGATGAAAGAAATTAAAGATTATGCAAATAGATGGAGAGTTATACCATGTTCTTGGATTGGAAGAATCAACATTGTGAAAATGACTCTACTATCCAAAGCAATCTACAGATTCAATGCCATCCCTATCAAAAGGCCAATGGCATTTTTCACAGAACTAGAACAAAAAAATTCACAATTTGTATGGGAACACAAAAGACCCTGAATAGCCAAAGCAATCTGGAACACAAAAAATGGAGCTGGTGGAATCAGGCTCCCTGACTTCAGACTATACTACAAAGCTACAGTAATCAAGACAGTATGGTACTGGCACAAAAACAGAAATATAGATCAATGGAACAGAATAGAAAGCTCAGAGATAAACCCACACACATATGGTCACCTTATCTTTGATAAAGGAGGCAAGAATATACAGTGGAGAAACGACAGCCTCTTCAATAAGCAGTGCTGGGAAAACTGGACAGGTAAAAGTAAAAGTATGAAATTAGAACACTCCCTAACACCATACACAAAAATAAACTCAAAATGGGTTAAAGACCTAAATGTAAGGCCAGACACTATCAAACTCTTAGAGGAAAACATAGGCCGAACACTCTATGATATAAATCACAGCAAGGTCCTTTTTGACCCACCTCCTAGAGAAATGGAAATAAAAACAAAAATAAACAAATGGGACCTAATGAAACTTCAAAGCTTTTGCACAGCAAAGGAAACCATAAACAAGACCAAAAGACAACCCTTAGAATGGGAGAAAATATTTGCAAATGAAGCAAATGACAAAGGATTAATCTCCAAAATTTACAAGCAGCTCATGCAGGTCAATAAGAAAAAAATGAACAACCCAATCCAAAAATGGGCAGAAGACCTAAATAGACATTTCTCCAAAGAATATATACAGATTGCCACCAAACACATGAAAGAATGCTCAACATCATTAATCATTAGAGAAATGCAAATCAAAACTACAATGAGATATCATCTCACACCTGTCAGCATGGCCATCATCAAAAACTCTAGAAACAATAAATGCTGGAGAAGGTGTGGAGAAAAGGGAACACTGTTGCACTGCTGGTGGGAATGTGAATTGATACAGCCACTATGGAGACCAGTATGGAGGATCCTTAAAAAACTACAAGTAGAACTACCATATGACCCAGCAATCCCACTACCGGGCATATACCCTGAGAAAACCATAATTCAAAAAGAGTCATGTACCAAAATGTTCATTGCAGCTCTATTTACAATAGCCAGGACATGGAAGCAACCTAAGTGTCCATCAACAGATGAATGGATAAAGAAGATGTGGCACATATATACAATGGAATATTACTCAGCCATAAAAAGAAATGAAATTGAGTTATTTGTAGTGATGTGGATGGACCTAGAGACTGTCATACAGAGTGAAGTAAGTCAGAAGGAGAAAAACAAATACCGTATGCTAACACATATATATGGAATCTAAGAAAAAAAAAAAAAAGGTCATCAAGTACCTAGGGGAAAGATGGGAATAAAGACACAGAACTACTAGAGAATGGACTTGAGGATATGGAGAGGGGGAAGGGTAAACTGTGACAAAGTGAGAGAGTGGCATCGACATATATACACTACCAAACGTAAAATAGATAGCTAGTGGGTAGCAGCCGCATAGCACAGAGAGGTCAGCTAGTTGGTTTGTGACCACCTAGAGTGGTGAGGTAGGGAGGGTGGGGGGGAGGGAGACACAAGAGGGAGGATATATGGGAACATATGTATATGTATAACTGATTCACTTTGTCATAAAGCAGAAACTAGCACACCATTGTAAAGCAATTATACTCCAATAAAGATGTTACCAAAAAACCCCCAAAACATAGCAGTTGATAGCTGCTTTATTTGGAGTAGATTTTGCATCTAGTCCAATCTATCTACAATTTCTATAAAAGCAGTGAAAGTTGCTACCATTGCAATTGTTTGATCATAGTCCCATTTTAATGGGATTAACATAAAACGTCTTGAGAAACATTTCAAAGTAATAAGTTTTACAGAGTAATATAATTTGTAGCTGTTGGTCACTGAAGAAATACTATTCCAATGAGCAACATTGCATTAGAATAGGGTTTTCTCATTTAGAGCTTAAGGAGTTGTTAACTAAATATGCAAGTCTTATCTCATTTTTAACTATTTCAGAGAAAGAAAAATGAGTAAAGAAACATCTAACGTTATAATTACAACACTCTAAACCGTACTCTAAAATTCAAAACAGAACAAGTTTTCATTATAAGCATATTTTAGATGGATGATTTGAAAAGGTTTTTTTTTTTATGTCAGGTAACAAATTAACTATTTTGTAAAATTTATTTAAATAAAGACCATTTAATGGCTACATGCAAATCTGAAACTAATTTGAAAATAATTTTGAAAATAGTGCAGTGATATATTTAGAAGATATGTTACTTTAAAGTTTTCTTAAATTTTCAATTAAAAAGTTGTAAATATTGAATATATTAGATGTAAATCTGTATGATTTAAAATGTTAAGCTATTCATGTGGAGGTGAAGAGGCAAATGAGAGAGATAAGAAGACTAGAAGAAAAATAAGCCTACTGGAAAGAGAAAGCTAGTGATAGGATTTGGAAGGAAAATAGCCCAAATCAGACCAAGAAGAGTTAGCTTGCATTTTTTTCATGTTTACTATTTTATGTGGAAGCAGAAAAAAAGAAATTTAAGGGATAAGTAATGTCTTAGATGCGTATTAACATAGCTCGGCTAAAGGCTTTGCTGTAATTAGAAGACCCTTTCAGGTAAATAGGTTAGAAACAACAGGAGGGAAACGAACGAATGGTTTGGTGTTAGGTGGGAAATGAGACAAACACAAAGCCTATCCAGGATAAACATAACCAGTCAAAAGTATTGTCTCTTCTGTTAAGTGAGACTTAATTAACTGAGAAAGAAACCTGAAGTTGGCTTTTGCTAAATCTCTTAGAAACTACAGGGAATTCTTTAAAACTGCAACTAAGGTTATATAATTATATAAGAATAAGTTTTCTTATTTTGAAAAAAAATTCATGTGTACTAAGATTTGATGAAGCCTGGGAGTATGAGTGGTTTAATTTAAAATGTTTTAATAATTGAAAAATTAAAAGGAATTCTTAGTTTAAAATAGTATTAAAAAATAGGTAACTTGAAAAAAGAGCAAGTTAGAGCATTACTTACACCACAAATTAAAGTAATTTTGTATTTAAAAAAAAATACTAGAAAGAAATATAGATGAAGATTTAACCATATTGGAGCAGAATTTTCTAAGCACAAAAAAACTAGAAGATACCACAAGGAAAGTTTGGTAATTATATACTAAAAATACTAATGATACATATTGCTCAGTGATTGACTTGATACTTGACTTTTACTGAATATTAAAAACTTTCCAAAATATATTTTATTTCATTTTTGATAAAGAATTGATACATCATTAAAATGATAGGCCTTCTCTCATTAGGCAATATGAAATAAACAGCATTACCTATGTACTCTTATGCCAAAAATGTTTAACCTAATCCAATCAAGCCCATATCTAATGTCTAATTAGGAGAAAATATTGAGGATAAAGAAGCAAGATAAAGGTCAAAAGATACACAAGTTAATGTCATGACAGAGAGAGAGGAGAGAGAGAAGGTTCAAATTTAAAACTGAAAAGACATAAAAGCAAATATAATCCATGGTTCTTGACTACATCCTGGTTTTAACAGACAGATTGTAAAAGACTTTTTGGGGATAACTGACCAAAATTTGAATACATTCTGGACAAACTATAGCCTATTTCTTTATCGATAATAATATTATGAGTATTCCTTGAAAGTAAATAAATTTTCAGACCAAAATTGAAGAGAAAATAAAAATCTAGAAAAGGCAGAATCTTCTAGATTTGTAATAGATTTTCTCAGTCAAATATGGTAATGTTAAATATGATAATGACAGGAATTGTCAGCACCCATATATAACCTTATAGCCTTACAGTTTCAGTGTGCTCCAGACATTTTCTAACTGAAAATTTATATCTTTGTGGATGATGGTTTTTTTTAAGGGGGTCTCTCTTCCTGCACATGAAGCAGATCAGAAGTACTATGGAATTAACAACTATCAGTCTTCAAAATATGAATGATGAAAATTAATGTTAATAGCCTAGTTCTCTTGACTCTCAAGAAGAATAATGCTGTTTTATACCTTTTTCCAAATGTTTTCTGTAGGATTAAGTTTAAGTTGCCCACTGCAGTAACTGGCTTAATAATATATTATTGTCTATCTTCCTTTTTGTATATTAATCTCCACTTCCCTGCAGGGTTGAACTTGGATATTGTCTCTGGGTCTGAATCTATGGAAAATCACAAGAAAAGATTTGGTACCAGAACTGCTCCTAAGAGTAAATCCTCGGCATAGGATTCTGAGTTGGATTCTGGGCTGGTCAGATGGCAAGGGCAATTATGCTGTTGGTAAGTGGGGTGGTGATACTGTACTAGCCCTGACATATTGTAGCAGCACACTCACTAGGATCCTTATCTGTGGAGATTTGGGACATGATACATATAGGAGATGCCCTGGCTTACCTAATGTCTCTAAAATTTAAGAGATATGGTTGCAATAGTAATGTTGAGGTCTGAAGTGTTGGTTGGTTGCATACTGTTAGCACCATAAATGTGCTGAAGGAGGGAATGTCAGGCTTATGACAGTCAACCTTCAATTCAGGAGCATGGTGAGAAAGCCAGAGTCCTCAGTGACAGCATTTCAAAAGACCTTTATTTCCAGAACTAGAGCTCAGATTGGGCAAAAAACAAAGCCCAGTATATGACTATGACAGTCTCAAGAAAAGGCTTAATTCACAGTTGCAGCATGTCTCCAAGACTAAAATCAGAGAACTATCAGGAAAAAGTAGGTTCGTGGGACATGAGATGGGAACATAGGTACATGCACTTGAAGACTTTAAATGCTCAGATCTCCTCGACCTACTGGCCTGTTGGAAGCGGCCCTCTCCCCTCTGCTAGAAGAGATAGCCCCCTCTAGCCTGCAGACTATGCAGAGCCTTACCTGAGGAAGGAGACTTCCTAAAGATTATCCATGCTTCCTCTTATGGCTTCTAGGTCAACAAAGCAGTGAAGAGTAAACAAAAACCAGTTGTAGAAGTACTCTTTCTGCTTTGGGAGAAAATATATTATTCATGGAAAGAACTGAAGGACATAAGTCATAAGTGTGGCTGGAACTTTAAGAAAATATCCTGGAATGGATCTTGAGATTGCTGACCCGGGGCTGGGGGTGTTGTGATAGAATATCAGGCTAGATAAGGAGACTTTCACTGACATGGTGTTACTCATATATGTGTCAGGATTTGTGTCCTGGTGAGGATACTTGGAGCCAGTCCTAATGTATTCCAGGATGTCTACCTGAAGTTTAGAAAGAATGATGACCTACAGCAAGTGAGGTTTTAAAGAATTGCCTTGGTAGATTGAAGAAGCAGTCAACAGACTCAGAAAAGTGGGCACACTTAAATGGATTTGTTTATCAGGGTAGAGAACCTACCAACTGTGTTTCCTTAGAGTTTCCAAAGAAATCTTCATTCACTAAATCAAGATGAAAGTGTTAGTGTTATGGTCACTGTCATTATTGAGAAAATCAGTGTTGTCTGACCTCTGTATGTAAGGGTTGGTATCTCTTCACCTCCAGAGGCAAAGTGGACATAATTACCACAATCTGCAGCAAAACCACAACAGTGACTGTGGCTACTGATCTCCATAGATCTGTGGTGACAGGTATAGGTTTTTTTTGTTTGTTATTTTTGGGTTTTTTTGCGGTACGCGGGCCTCTCACTGCTGTGGCCTCTCCCGTTGCGGAGCACAAGCTCCGGACACGCAGGCTCAGTGGCCATGGCTCACGGGCCCAGCCACTCTGCGGCATGTGGGATCCTCCCGGACTGGGGCACGAGCCCATGTCCCCTGCATCAGAAGGCGGACTCTCAACCACTGCGCCACCAGGGAAGCCCCAGGTATAGTTTTCATACCTAAGTCAGTTCTCAGACATAACCCTTTGGTGGAAGGAGAGTTTGGGACCCTTGAGAAAAGCCTCTGAAATGCTAAAGGTTGTATATACAGTAGCAGTTCTCTCACCGGGGACCCAA
Organism: Lipotes vexillifer; assembly: GCF_000442215.2. NCBI lineage: Eukaryota > Metazoa > Chordata > Mammalia > Artiodactyla > Lipotidae > Lipotes > Lipotes vexillifer. The sequence continues at coordinate 172,973 of NW_006770402.1, read as the reverse complement.
AATGCCATCATACCTTCCCAACACAGCTGGGCAGGAACGTGGGGAGTCTGGGAGATAGAGTCTTTGCTGAAGTCTATCTCAGAATGGTTCAGTGATGTCTGTGGACCCATCCTATGTTCATTTACTTGACTCTTGTGTTAAAAATGGGATAAAATGTACATAAAAGCTTTCAGAACCCTGAAATTAGTTATCTAAACTGTCCAGGAAGATTTATAATGGTAGAAAAGTAAAAGTAGAAACTCCTGAAGTTAGACTTTGCCTAAGATAGAAAATCAGAAGCAATAGCAAAACTCAAGTAGAATAGCATTCACCAGTGCCACAATTAGATTTAAAGCATGTAGTATGATGGACCCCACAACTATATGACTAAGTATTGATTATTATTATATTTTTTAATTATATACATCTGGGATCACTTAATTGTTAATAAGATCTCATACTTTAAATGGCTTTATATACATTTTTTATGTTACTGAGTAATAATAAGTTTTCTATTTGCAGGCATCATTTTTAACCGCTGTTGAAGTGAAATACAAAAATCTGTGGATTCAAGAGTTAAGTGCCATTTTTGAAGGTGGAAAATATTTTTCCATTTGTTGGATTTAAATTTATAAAAATGTTGAACATGCATTTGGAAGTGTCTTTGTAAGGGGTTATACTAGAATAGAATGTAAAAATGATCAGTCTTTTCTTCTGAAGACCGAGAAATTTCTTATCTGTAGGTGACCTAAAAGCCAGCTATTTTTATATGCAAGAACCAGTGCAAATGACTAACAGAGGACCATTGTGTTGGGCTGTACTTTTACAGCTGCATTTTAACTTCTTGCAGAGTTCTTAAAGGAAGTACTATAATGTGCATTGCCCACGTAGAGGAAAAATGCACACTTCTATTCTTAGATGAGTGTTTCATAAAAGCTCTTTATTTTTTCTTTCTTGGAACAGCTTGTGGTGGCTGCACTCCAAATCAATTATGGGTTTAATGGTCAACTAGGCTAAAATATGTCATATTCCATTTTCAAAAGTTTCTCTTTGTTTCTTAGGATTAGCCGATATGTTAAAAATGATAACTGTTATACATAAAAAACATATAATACGAGCGACACTTTATCAGGTAGAGTACATTTTGCCTTTTGGGAGACATGGTTGGTTGCTGCATCCTTCCCTTCCTCTTTTCTGACAGAGTCCTTGTTTGTTTTAGGGTGACCAGCTCTCCATTATGGCACCTTGCTCATCAGAGGAATCTGAGGCACCACCAGCTCCACATTAGGGCGCAATATTTTTAAAGTGAGCTCATCCATCTTCCTAGTGTCTAGACGTAATCAAATTCTGGTCAGTAGGGCTTCCCTGGTGGTGCAGTGGTTGGGAGTTCGCCTGCCAATGCAGGGGATGCAGGTTCGAGCCCTGGTCTGGGAAGATCCCACATGCCACGGAGCAACCAAGTCTGTGCGCCACAACTACTGAGCCTGTGCTCTCGAGCCTGCAGCCACAACTGCTGAAGCCCACCTGCCTGGAGCCCGTGCTCCGCAACAAGGGAGGCCACTGCAATGAGAAGCCTGCACACCACAACCAGGAGTGTCCCCCGCTCCTTGCAACTGGAGAAAGCCTGTGCACAGCAACAAAGACCCAACACAGCCAAAAATAAAAATGAAATAAATTAAAAAAAAAAAAGAGATGGGTTGCAATTAAAAAAAAATTCTGGTCAGTAAAGCATGAGGATAATTCTGCTTGGAGCCACTGGGAATAGTTTTTCTTGTCCCTAGAGAAAAACCACAGGAAGAGATTTCCCATTTTACCTGACCCTGGATGGTGAAACCTAGAAGAGTTTTAGCTACTTTAGAACAACCTGCCAATACAGAAGATGGCAGATGAGAAACATGAAAAGATCAATCATCTATGAAGCTTACCATATTTTCAACACGCGTGAGGTAATATATTTCCTTATAATAAAGTTAATTTGATTTTAGATGTCTGTTACTTATAGCTAAAAAAATCCTGCATGTTCCATACACTATTCCTTCTATTACCCTTTCTTCTTTTCCTTTATTTCATATCTTCCACATGCTTATGCTTCACTTCCAGAATCAACATCTCTTGATGGTATTACTTAAGGAATCAAAATTCATATCAGGAATCTTAGAATCCAATATTATATGGAACTATTTCTCCTTTTTGAAAACAGTGAAATATAGCTCATTAGTAACTATAACAACTAATTGTTGATCTTACAATGTACCATAAAATGTGTTAGATCCTTTTCACATGTTACTTTTATTTGACACTTACAAATTTATGATTGGTGTTATTTCCTTTCTGCAAATGAAGAAACCAAAATTCATAGAGTTAAGCAACTTGTTCAAAGTTAACCAGAGTATTAAATGGAAGAACCAAAATTTGAACACAATCTCTCTAACTCTAAAGCCCTTAATAATGTCCTCAGTGTCATCAATTTAGCCAAACAGAGAACCCAACACAAATTAGTTGTCATCTGGAATTTCTATTAAATATTTTTGTGATAAGAACAATATTCCATTACCCATTTTGGGGGAACTAAAGCGCACTCACCTTCTGTGGAGAAAATGATAGCACGATTACATTATCCACATTTTACTGCAATAATGCTGTGAACAAGCAAACCTCAACATTTCAGCAGCTTATATCAACAAACATTTACTTCTCACTCATACTAGCTTTTTTAAATTTAAAAGAGTGGTGTGGATTGGCTGAAGCAGCTCTGTTCTCATGTTTATGCAGATATACTTTACCTATCTCACTTTCTGGGGCTAGCAGCAGCATGGAGCATGCATGCTCTTCCCCAGGCAGGTGGCAGAAGCACAAGGCCTCCAAGGAAACCATCATGCCTTTTAAAGTCTCCAGTTAGAATAGGCATTGTGGTGCATTGATTGGCCAGAACAAATCACATGGAAGCTTACATCAGGTAAGTCAGGGGCCTGTAAAACTTTTGTGGTGGTGGCGGCAGAGGGGAAGGGAAGAGTATTTACAGAACACTCACATAATCTACCATAAATTTCAGCATATTTTATATATTAGCTATTATATCTGAAAACATGACTCTTTTGCATTTTAAGTATAGTAATTCCTTACAATTATTATTACTGAAAAAGATATGTTTGGATTTTTAGAAAACATGGAATCCTCAAAGGGTGTAAAAAGCTACCCACATCCCCATTTTGCTGAAGAAAGCATTGAATTTTGTTCATATTTACTTACTCTCATGAATTTAACTTACACATTTATACAACTATCTAATCTATTTAAAAATGTGATGTAGTATATTTTAATCCGCAGCCATGAAAAGCAAAACATGTGGACACACACAGCTCCATCTCTCCTATTCTTTGTCTTTTAATTTGAACAATAACAACCACAGAAAACCAATTACATTTTATACACATATAATTATCTGAACTTAATAACTTGCAATTATGCAATTTAAGTGTAGGTTTAACTCACACAGTCAGCTCTTCTTATATAAGAGTCCTCTGGTCAGAAAAGCCAGGGTGGCTTCTCAGTTCCATTGTCTGGCTGCCTTATTCTCCTCTTTTACTCCTTCATGTCCAGAACTCTCTTCTGTCATTTCCTGTCACAGAGTACAGTCAGAGGGTTTGATCTTCCTGAAGACTCTTCCACTTGTCCTGGAATCCTCACCACTTTGGCACTCTAGTGGCAGAGGAGAGTCAAGGGTCCCCTTCTTAAGCAAGCATAGGTGTGATAGATGATTGTCCCTCAGTGAAGCCTCACAGTGAACAAAAGAACTCTGAAGCACAGAAGCAAAAGAGTCATTTTCTCAGGAAACATTCTTTTCACAGTTCCTACCATGATCAGAAATGAATCTGTATACCCAGAGGAAGAAGAAATCAACAAGATATATTAACATTTTCATGTTACCTTTAATTCGTGCTAAGGATTTTTTTAGTTGTGGTATGGATAAAGATACTTTTTTCTATTGTCTCAGACCAAATTGATTAAATAAGAATGATTGGAGGAAATGAACATATAAAGGAAATGATTTTAGCTTACAAACTTGCATGTGATTTCACCTGAAATTCTAAAGGAATGATTCCAAAGCAGCAGGGCCTATGTGTACATCTGTTTTTCCCACTCAGGTTTCATTGAAAAACAATAGAAAAAGATAACTGTGTAGTCTTCTTTGCAAGTAGATGAAATGTTGGTGAATTTTGTGATAAATTTCTCAATAGTTTGCTGAATAGTTCCATATTCAACATCTGGCTCATTAAATATATATACTATATGATAGAATATAATTAGTGGATTATTCTGCGTAAACCAATTAGATTCATTGTGCCTAGTATGTATCTAAATACTTGTATGTATTTTCAAATTTCACCTTTATGTTTGTGCCATAGAAAGATTTTTTAAAACAAAATATGACAAGTAAATACAAGGTTTTCAGATGGGTAAATATAAAACAACCTTTGCCAATATTCCTTGATAGAATTTTTATGGTAAACAGTAAAGAATTGTTTATGTATTCACATTCATGCTTCTACTAAATTCATTAAGCAACTTCTCTTAATCCTTTGTAGATATGAGAATTCCCTTAATTAAAAAAAATAATATATCAGACACTGTAATTAAATCATATTGTATTTTTGTTTTTACAAAGTTAAACAACACAACTATTTATTATTTTCATCTTTTCCCAGTTTTATAATGTTGGGTTGGCCAAAGAGTTCATTTGGGTTTTCTGTAAGCTGTAACAATCCAATATTTTGTATATGATATAAAAGTTAAAACCATAACAATGGAGAGAATCATTTGGGGGTGATTGTGGCACAATAGGGATAGATTTCAAAGGAATAAAAGTCTTGACATAAGGAGTTTTTGATTGATAAAATACCTCCACACAGAAAATAATTAATAGAGATATGTTCTTTTTTTTTTTTTTTGGAATAACAGACTACTCCTATCTAGAGCCACATATAAACCAATATTTCCACAGTGGCAGTATTAGAGCTTCTACTTCAAGCTATAGGATTCAAACTGTTAGTTTAGGATTTTCTGATAAAAGCAAAGGTCACAGCCAATAAAATAAATCCTCATTAATTGATGAATTAATGATCTGACTTCTCAGTGGTCTGTTCAAGTTCATGAATTTGTCTCAGCATTACTGCCAAGATTTTTGACAGGAACTACTGAGTGCTGTAAAACCTCCCTTATTAGGAACTCATAAATTATAGAATAGAGGAGATGAGATATTAGAAATAATTTAATTGGAATTCTAGCAAATACACTTTTTAAGAGAGGTAGTCTAAATGTAACTATCTTACGCAGTACTCCAGTGTGTATCTAATTTTCTCTAAAATGATTATTTCCCAGTTTCTACTCACAATATGGATTTTAATGTATTTCATACTGTATTTTTTATGTCAGCACTGTATAACCCATACATATTCAAACATGGTTCTACCACGTCTTTTTCTCTTTTCTTCTGTGATAGTGCTTGTTTGACTTTAATATTTTCTGTTCCAATGTATCAGGAATGAGGTTACTATCAACATTATGGGCAGATGATTGTTGTAGGGAGCTTTCTGATCCACTATAGAATGTTTAGCAGTATCTCTGCTTTCTACCCATTAGATGCCAGTGTTAAGACTCCACCCCACCCCACCCACAATTATGACAAAAAAAAGTGTCTTTCCAGACATTGCCAAATATTCTCCGGGGGGAGGGGCAAAATTGCCCTTGTTTAGAATCACTGCTACATACAGATTTTCATATTTGCCCTGATGCATATCATTTCCTTCCTTTCTCTACATTTATCAAACAAGTAACTCATTGGTCACACACTCTATATACATAAAATGTTTGGCTGATATACTTGGCTCTAATGTAACAGCCAGGTGAAAGGGAGGTTGACTACTTTTTATCTACGTGCCTTTTTTCTTACCATTAAATTTCATTTTTTGCATATTTGGAATAAAGACACTGAATATTACAAAGCCTAATTATGTAAGCTTCCATTGGGATAAAAGTCAAGTCATTAATTAGTCACATTCTTCACCACTACATCTGAGAAACGCAAGTAAAGAAGAGAAAATTATTCTACCGTGTTTAGAAAGTTTATAACCTTAGGTCTCAGTGCAAAGCATACTTCAAGCATTGTATACCATTGATTTCAATGAATTTAATCCCTACTGGTTACAGGCTTCATGAGTGCATGACCATCTTTACAAGTGCTTCTCAGAATTAATTGCTATTTTATAGGTAATCACCATTTATATAATTAAATTAGAAAAGTTAGTAATTTAAAAGATGGCTAGAATTGAGGAGTGACATTATGAAGAGTGATACTACCATCACGCTTCTTACATTTTCTTAAACCTCTTTAAGGAGTGTGAAAAAATGGTGAGAAAAGAAGTTATTAAAATAGTAGTCTGATTTCAAAGAGTTTCAACTTTAAGATAAAAGTCTAGTAAAATTTTACTTTTTAATTTCCTGATAATTAAACACTGTCTCTCATATGCTGGAACCACTTCTTTTCAAAGAAGTCTGTGGTATATATTAGTACTGTGATTTTATTTCTTTAAGGAGTTAATTGATGGGCACTATATACAGTAATAGCAGCCCTGTTCATTATTGCCTCTGCACTGGCTCCTGTCTGATGGAACTTCCCTGTTGTCTTATCCACCTGTTCTAAATTGACATCCAAATGCTCTTTCCCCTAGGGCTTCTTTTCAAAATATTTGCTTAGAAAAAAATTGATGCCTACTCCCAGTTTTGATATTCTAGTGATATTCTTACTGAGATTTGGGGACATTACAATGTACTTTCAGAAGTGATGGAGCTTGTCTTACTTCCAGGATTTACTGTTAATACACCAACCTGGAATATATAATATGGAAAGATATTAGTTGATCTGAGGATGAATTAAAATCTATTGATATATGTATATATTTTTAACAGAAAATATATGAAATTATACCAATGAAAGTTTCAGAGTCCTTGTGCTTTTCCAAAGAGTAGGCTACCTCTATAAATCTAGTGATATACAAGTACAATAGTGAATAAATAAATGAAGAGGGGACTATAATATTTTAATTTCAGTGAATGAGATACTTGCCATTCTAACTGAACTGCTTAAACTGCTTTTATATCTAATTTGTACTGAATTTTGCATCTATATCTATCAGCCTGAACATATATTCTTTTTAAAATTTAAGAAATAACACTGAGATAAATAGGCTTTATGGACCTAGCAGTATTTTTATAATATATATTCATGATATATATATATATAATTGGTTTTTTAGCTAATCAGTTAAAATACCGTTTTAGCAATTCAATTAATTCTTTGCTTTAGTCAGTCATCTTTTGAGATGCCAAACTTATCTTGCCCTGTATTTTGGAGGCTACTAACTTTATTCACCAGTAAGACCAATTTCACATGGGATTCAATGTACAGCCAAATATGGAGTATGATTAAAGAAATAGGAAATTTTCCAAGTGTGTTACAGTATCATCCTCATCGATGAATAAGGAGCCAAAAATCACAACCGTGAGTTATTTATCTGTTTAAAGTTCAATCTACTGAACACAACATTGAAAGACAAAAAGATATAATAAAATAGAGCTTAGGGCTATATATTAACTTAATAGTGTTCATTCTTGAATAAGCAGGTATAAGTGATCTATCGTGATAATAATCCTCCTGAAGTGTAGGAGAGGGCCATTTTGATGGTAATTTTAAATTGTTTGAAAATAGGAAAGGATAGATATTGCAGTGGAGTACTAAGGATAAATAGTAAGCAGAATGAGGCCTTTGTTGGTAGATTTAATGAAAAGAAAGTCAATGTTGACTAAACAAGATGACTTTCTATTTACGACCTGACGTAGGACACAGTTCAAGTTCCTTATAATGGAATACAGGGCCCTCTGTAAAAACCGTTCTTTCTGGCTTTCTATTAGTTGAAGGGCACCAGGGAATCTACATCTTAACCTTATTTTGTACACCCCTCCCCCAACTTCAATTAACAGGGAGTTAATTCCTGAACGAGGAGTAGATATTTCCATGATAAAATGTACCTCAATTATCTTCTTTTTATTATATTTTCCAATTAATTTTTCTTTAATAATCTTGCAGAACAACTGAAATAATTTAGGATTTCACAATTTGGATAGGTGATTTTATACATCAATGTTTTAGATTATTACACTAACTTTTTGCTTCTGGCTCAAGCTGCGACATACGTATATACCTTACCTTATACAAAAATATAATTATGTACTTATATTTATTAAATTTTACTTATTTAATATTTCACACTTGACAGTATTGCTTTCTTTGCCTTTCCCACATTTAAACAGTCAGGCATTGTTACTCATTACCTCAAGAAAAGAATATGAGAGGAAAAAGAAGCTAAAAGATGAGTTACTGTTGAAACTTTAATTTGTAAAAGCCTGTACCCAAAAAAGGATAAAAAGTATATAAAAATTTTTTTAAAAAATTAAGAGCTGTTATTCCTAACAAGGAGCTCCCTCCTCACACTGTCTTTCCACATAACCTAGAAGAGAATAGGAGTCCGTGAGCAGAAACAACATAGAATGAAGCAAGTGGTATTGAATGTTAGAGAAAAGGACTATGTGCTCTTTTCTTTGGCCAAATCCCAGGTAAACTTTTGATATTCAAGCATAAAAGAGACCTGTTTCTCATTTCCTGTGAAGAGCCCTTGGGAGATGGTAGGAATGCAGACATCAGAAAAGCATGTGTAATGTCTGTCGCTGTATAAGACCTAAAAAGATTCAGAGATTATCCCCAAATTTTGCCTGCAGATACCTTGAAAATAGTAATTTTTACACAAATAATGGAGAACCAGTAAGAACAATGGTCATCTCAGGAGATGTTAGCATACACATTATCAATTGTACAATTATCTATTGAACCTCTATTATGTGCCAAACATTTTTACAGATTGTGAGGCATAGCAACAGTGATCAAAGCACTCAAAATCTCTGCCTTTGCAGAAATTACATTCTAGTAACAGCTGGGTGACATTAAGAACCAGATATTCATACCTAACTCCTCAGCATGATGTAAACCTTCCTGAACTTGAATTGAACTCTCAGGGAAATGAGAATCTGTGCAAGTGAACACAGAGAATGGACTATGATAAAAATGACACCACACTTGGAGAAGTATGGGAATTAAATTGTAATTGAAAATCAAGTAAAAATTTAATTAATTATAATTAAATAATAATTATAGTTAATTAAATACTGGAGTTTTTGCACTGAGCATTATATCTATTTCTCATTATATACAGTAACTTTTGTGCTAGAAAATGTGTAAGACACTTCTATTATACATTATTTTATGATACTGCTGTTGTGATCATTTATTGAGCACATTCAACAAACAGTGCACAGGATAGAGAAAGTACAATACATTCTTCCCAAATTTATAAACTTCTTTAACTTTTTCAAAAAATAAATGTGAACATTAAAACGTCATTCAGGGATTCCCTGGTGGTGCAGTGGTAGAGAGTCCTCCTGCCGATGCAGGGGACATGGGTTCGTGCCCTGGTCCGGGGGGGTCCCGCGTGCCGCGGAGTGGTTGGGCCCGTGAGCCACGGCCGCTGGGCCTGCGCATCCAGAGCCTGTGCTCTGTAACAGGAGAGGCCACGGCAGTGAGAGGCAAAAAAAAAAAAAAAAAAAAAAAATGTCATTCATATTCAATCAAAGTGAAGAGATACAACATTCTTCAGGATCACTCAAACCCGAAGTACTAAGTATATGTACCATTAAGACACATTGCAGTGTAATAAATCTTTCATATATACATTTTTAGATCAGCATAAGTTTGTAATCTGGAAACACTATGTTGTTCTGGAAAATGCTTCTAATTGGGTGAGATCAAATTTTATTTTAACCGTGGAAAGCATGTTAGTGACACTATCAAGAGTTGATATAACATAAAAATGACAAATTACTTCTTTTAACTGAGATATAATTCACAAACCATAAAAAATTTTAGTATATATTACAGATTGTGAAACCATCACCTTTATCTAATTCCAGAATATTTTATTAACACTACCAAAAAACCCAGATCTGTATCAATAGTAGTCACTCTCCATTCTGCCCTATGCCTATCCCCAGGCCACCACTAATCTACTTTCTGTCTCAATGGACTTTGTCTATTCTGGATATTTTATATAAATTGAATTATTCAATATGTGGACTTTTGTGACTAGCTTTTTTCACTTAGGATAATATTTTCTAGGTTCATCCATATTATGACATGTATTAGTACTTCATTGCTTTTTATTTCATTAAGTGCATTTATTCCATTGTACTGATACCATGAGTTACTTATTATTCATCAGTTGATGAGCATTTGCATTCTTTCTATTTTTGAGCTATTATAAATCATGCTGCTGTAAATATCTGTGTACAAGTTTTTATATGGGCATATTTTAAATTCTCTTGGGTATATACCTTAGAGTAGAATTTCTGAGTCATAGGACAACTCTATGTTTAACTTTTTGAGGAATTGCCAAATTGTTTTCTATGGAAGTTGCACCATTTTACATTTCTATCAGCTATAGGTCAGAGTTTCAATTTTCCTACATGCCCATCCACATTTATCATTTTCCATTTATTTGACTATAGCCATCCTAATGGGTATAAAAGGGTATCTCACTGTAATTTTGATTTGCATTTTGCTAATGGTTAAATGTTTACTGACCATTTGTATATCTTTTTTGTAGAAATACCTTTCTAAATCTTTTGCCTATTTTTAAGTGCGTTATTTGCCTTTTCATTTTGAGATGTAAGAGGTGTTTATATATTCTGGCAACTAGGCCCTTATCAGATATAGATTTGTCTTTTGACTTTCTTAATAATGCACTTTGATGCAAAAAAGCTTTTAATTTCAATGAAGTCCAATTTATCTATTTTTATGTTGTTGCTTATGCTTTTGATGTCATATCTAAGAAACCATCAACCAATTAAAATCACCAAGATTGACAGGTATATTTTCTCCTGAGAGTTTTATAGTTTTAGCAATGTTTGTGGTTTTTTGATCAACTTTAAGTTAATGTTAGTATATAGTGTGAGGTAGGGATCCAAATTCATTGTATTGCATGCTGATATCCAGATGTCTTAGAAACATATGTTGAAAAGACTATATTACCTTTATTGAATGCTTTTGGCACCTTTGTTGAAATCAGCTGACCACAGGTTTATCTCTGGAATCTCAATTCTATTTCATTGATTTTTTTGTCTATCCTTATGCTGGTACTATGCTATCTTGATTACTCTAGTTTGTTGTTAAGTTTTGAAATTGAAAAGTACGAGTCCTCCAACTTTGTTCTTCAAAATTTATTTTTGTGAACGTGGGTTCCTTGAATTTTCAGGATCAGCTTTTCTATTTCTGGGGAAAATAAAAAGGGGGTAGTTGGAATTCTGATTAGGATTGCATTAAATCTATAGATCAATATTTGGAGTATTGCTGTCTTAATTACATTGTGCCTTCTAATCCATAATCAAGGGATTTTTAAAAATTTATTTTGTTGAGATTTATTTTAACAATATTTTGTTTTAGTTTTCACTATATAAGTATTGCACTTTTGTTAAATTTATTCCTAAGTATTTTATTCTTTTTAATGCTAATGCAAGTAGAATTTTCATAATTTTATTTTCAGATTGTTTATTGTTAGTGTATCAAAATGTAGCATTTTATTATTGAGCTTGTGTCCTGCAATTTTGCTGAACTTGTTTGTTAGTTCTAATAGATTTTTGTGAATTTGGGGAAGTTCCTATATATAAGACCATGCCACCTGGAAAAGGTATAATTTTACTTCTTCCTTTACAATCCAGGTACCTTTTATTTCTTTTCCTTGCCTAACTGTCCTTGTTAAAACCTATAGTACATTGTTGAAAAGAGATGCTAAGAGTACCCAGCCTTGTCTTGTTTCTGATCTTCAGGGGAAAGCTTTCATTTTTTCACCAGTAAGTATGACTTAGCATTGAGGAAATCCCATTCCAGTTTCTTTTCTTTTCTTTCCTTTTTTTTTTTTTTTTTTTTTTTTAGTGTTTTTATCATTAAAGGGTGTGGATTTTGTCAAAATTTTGTATCTGTATCTATTGAGATAATCATGGTTTTTTTCTCTTCATTCTAGGAATATGTTGTATTTCAGTGATCCATTTTCTTATACTGAATCAACCTTACATTCCCCAGGTAAATATTAGTCAAGGTGTATAAACCTTTTTCATATGCTGCAGGATTTATGTTGCTGATTTGTACTGATCTGTTGGGAATTTTTACTTTTACATTAATAGGGGATACTGGTCTCTAGTTTCTCTAATTGTAATGTCTTTATCTGATTTAGGTATTATGGTAATACTGACTTTTGAAATAGGTTAGGATGTGTTCTATTCTCTTTTATTTCTTCTATTCTCTTCTGAGTGTAAAAAGGATTAAGATAATTCTTCATTAAATATTTGGTAGAATTCACCAGTAAAATCATCTGTCCTTCTAATTTAAAAAAAGATGTATACATTAAGATTTACTCTTTGTGCTATAAATTTCCGAGTTTTGACAAATATGGAGTGTCATGTATCCACCACTAAATTATTATACAGAATAGTTTTATTGTTCTCAAAAATCCCTTTTCTTCACTTGTTCAACCCCCTTTCCTCATTCTGCTCAGCCACTGATATTTTTACTATTTATATAGCTATGCCTTTTGCAAAATTTTATATAAACAGCGTGTTGCCTTTTCATACTGACTTCTTTCATTTGGCAATATACGTTTAAATTGCATCCAGGTTTCAGTGTAGTTTTATAGCTTTTTTTTTTTTTTTTTTTTTTTTTTTTTTT
>NW_006770402.1:138278-160047 GCF_000442215.2 Lipotes vexillifer | reverse complement strand
TACACGGACCTCTCACTGTTGTGGCCTCTCCCGTTGCGGAGCACAGGCTCTGAACGCGCAGGCCCAGCGGCCATGGCTCACGGGCGCAGCCGCTCCGCAGCATGTGGGATCCTCCCGGACCGGTGCACGAACCCGTGTCCCCTGCATTGGCAGGCGGACTCAACTACTGCGCCACCAGGGAAGCCCAGCTCATTTGTTTTTATCACTAAATATTATTTAGTTGTATGGATGCAGCACAGTTTGTTTGTCCATTCACTTTGAAGGATATCTTGTTTCCTTCCAGTTTTTGATGCTTTTGAATAAAATTGCTATAGCCACTCATGTGCAGGTTTTTCTGTGACTATCAATTTTTAAGTAAGTTTGGTACTACCTAGGAGTGTGATTGCTTGATCCTATGGTACAATTATGTTTAGCTTTATAAGTATATATTTTTACTAAAGTGCATGTACCAGGCTTAATTCCCACTATTAGTGAGAGTTTCTGTTGTTCCACAATCACACTGGCAGTTGGTATTGTTAGTTTGTTGTTGTTGTTGTTCTGATTTGGATTTTAGCCATTCTAATATGCATGTAGTAGTATCTCATTGTGCTTTAATGTGCATTTCCCTAATCATAAATGGTGCTGAGTATTTTTTTTTTGATGCTGAGTATTTTAATATGTTTATTTATTTATTTTTATATGTTCATGGTGATTTATAAATTCAGGTCTTTTGCCCATCTTAACTTTTTTCCCACTTTTTTTTTTAATTTTAAGAGTTCCTCTATATTTTAGATATGTGCTCTGGTTTTATTATCCATAAAATTGGGATTAATAATTATAATCTCCTCATTGATTGGTTTAGTTGAGAAAATGCAAAGATTTAGTGGAGACACTATATACTGTAAGTGCCAAATAAATCTATTTGTCTGGGAACAGCTTTGTTCACATCTTACCTTTCCAAAGCCTACCACAGAAACATAAATAAAAATGGGTCAAATTAATTAAAAAGCAAGTCTAAAATAGGTGGGATTCAGGCTTATTTGTTTGGTCAGAACCTTTACATACACTCTACATTCACATCAACTGCTTCTAGCTTAAACACAGTAAAATGTAAAACAAAATGTATGATCATGCACACATGCAAACATGTTTTCTCCTAATAGTCTTATACAAACCATTTGTTTTCATTCTTCTATTATACCATTTATTTATCATTCTATAATACAAACATTCTAAAATATTGATGGAAGAAATTTTCACATATTGAGGTACAGGGAAGTCATTCTGGCTTGTATCTGCTTTGGCTTGAATTTCATGCTAACTAGAATAGCCTGTCTTATGGCCTGTCAAACAGGTATTGCACATCTTCTTTAACCATTAAAAAAAAAAAAATGTTTTTACCAGATTTTGTGGAATGTCCACGTTGAAGATAGGGATAAATGCCCCCCTTTCCTATGATGTCAGTGGTAGTACTCCTTCGAAGATGAGGTTCCCTTCCCAGACACTAAGGTCATGATGACTCACTGTGTATGTGCTATTCTATCTCTTTTGAAACCTTAAAGGAACGTACTCCTGTCATGTTTGATATTTGTTCTTTGTTCTGACAAGTTGTAAAACTGTGGTTCATGCATCCAAAATGGAGCCCGGTGGCCATTTTGGACATGGTTTCAGACATATATCTGCATCACTGAGAACTTGAATTTTCTAAACTGTATCAATCAAGGACTCTCCCAACCGATTTTCAAAACAATATCTGCTAGAAACTGTCAGCTGTAACCTTATGGGCTCAAGCTCTCCCGTTGTAATTATGCAACAGTTTTAGACTCCAACCAATCCTTGCTTAGCAAGCATCCTTAAATTCTTGCCAGATCCAGTCTTAATTCTTGACCAACAAATTATATAACTTTGTGGTTTTTGCCTCCCCCATTTTGCAACCGGATAGAACACAATTCAAATGCTTCTCGATTCCATGTCTCCTGGGCTATAGTTCTCAGTTTGGTTTGAATACAACTCTTTTCTAGTCCTAGTATAGATTGCTTGTTGATTATTTGCATTGACAATATGCAGTGGTTTCCTCTGTATAAGTATAATTTCCAGCAAATAGTATGTTTTAGTATATGTTCTTATACTAAAATTCATAATATCATTGTGAAAAAATAATTGAAAAATACCCTGAATTCCTGAACTTTCAAAAACATATTTCTAAACACTATTTTTCTAATAAAAAAGTTGTTAATAAACATTAGTTATTCCTTAGCTCTATGCTGTTTTGCAAATCTTGAATCTTAATATTTAAGCATATCTTGAACCGATTACACATAAATTATTTTAGAATTTTTAATGTACATAGTTGTCTCCTCAATAAAGTAGGTACAATCACAAGGTTAGAACTCAATAAAAAGAAGCATTATAGATCAAAGAAAATACAGTTAAATCAAGTATCTGATTCCTATCCTGTATTGGCACTATAGTAAATAAATATTTGGCAAAAAATAATTTGAATCAGTTTGGTGAGGCTGCTGGTTCTTAACTAAACAAGTAGTTTGTGTGAAATCCTTCATGAAAACATGTTAAAACACACATATTTGGGCTGAAAAGATACTGGGAGGTAATCTAACATAGTATCTTCATTTTGGATACTTAGACATATGGAATCTGTGAATTAAATAATTTCAAAGGCTTAGTCCATGTCCAAAATTAAAGAATTAATTGAGGAAATGGTAGTAGATCTATAATCTCCTCTTACTCATTTTGTCCTTGGAAAGATGACTTCACAACTCAAATACTCTTACTAGTTTATACTTTCAGGCTAATAAGAAAGAAGATGTACTCACCCAACAGGTAATTATGTTGCTTTGCTTACTATAGATGGTATTCTAAAAAATAAAAGTGAAGAAAAATTTTTCTTCAGTTAAAGCAAAAACAGAAACTTTTGATTTTCCTTTTGAAAGGTGAAATCTAATAAAAATAGAAGGAGCATAGGACCAACTGCAGAGTGGTGTACAGGTTGTGAGTTTAGATTCTAGAATCAGAAATATTTCTGAAAAAATATTGAGCTGCCAATAGCTCTGAGAATTTGCTCATAACTTAATCACATTAAGCCTCTGTGTTCTCATCTGTAAAATATGGTTAATAATAGTATAATTATGTAGGATTTTGTGAATATACAGTGAGAAAAAATGCATACATATCTAGAGCATAGTTAATGCTTTAAGTGAATGCTGCTTCTTAATGTGTTTTAAGTTAAGCAATCTTTCTTACATCTTACATAAAGGAGGAAACTCAAGAACTTATTTCTAATGTGTGCATGTGTATGTATGTGTACATAAATAGAAATAGAGGCCAAGAATAATTTTCAGTGTTGACCTACTCAGCATAGTAAGAGAGTTGACTGCATTGAAGATTACAGAGGAAACATATTTTGGACAGATTGCTAAGAAGTAGAAGAACTGGGGATAAGTTTTAGGTGAAAAATAATAAATTCTAGATATAATTTGGAAACCTTTGTTTGATAGAGTGTTTCCACAGACAGAAAAAAACACATAATTTCAGTAAAGGTGGTACATAAAAAGGAAGCTTGAATTAAACTCTAAGTGGATCAATCTTTATTTTTCTGTTAAATGTAGTATGTGTATGGGAATCTATTTTGTTCCAGAAAGCTGCTGAATATATAGCAGTTATCAGAGCAAATATGGTTCCTGTTTTCAAGATCTTTTTAATTTATGAAAGAAGAATACACTAAACAAGTACTGTAATATAAATATCCTGAAATTTAGAGAGGGAAGTGTTTTCAAGCTGTGTAATGGACATACCCCCAAATATTCTTTAAACACTAATTTATTTCCTGTTTCATATAAATATATTTATATCAGTAAGTTTATATTTATTATGTCAATTTTGAAAATATTTATAGCAAGATGCCCTACTGAAGATTTAACTTCTGTTGTTACTGTTTGAATGTTTTACCATTACCACAAGCAAATAGCAAGAAAGTTACCTTGGATATATTTGGGAAGGTAAAAGAGAAGTGATGCTGTTCCAAGTTTAGAGGTCAGTCTCCTTGCTGGAAAGGTAAAAATGCTTTTGGGTAAAAGACTAATGCAGAAACCACATGGACAGCATCCCTAGGACCACCAGCATCTTGTAGACATGTACACGGGATTAAAATGAGCTAAAAGAGCACAGAAATGTGAATAGGAGAGGGACACTGTGGGAAGAGCTTAACCAAGGAATCAGATATATAAAGAGACTCAGCAGATCTGTACAACCCCTCAGGTCAACTCCTCTGAGCATCAGTGGTGAGATCATTGCAGTCTTGAGAAGACCAGTAGAGCCCACTGAACAGACTTCAGAGGATCCCCATTTAAGTACGCAGGACTGGCTTCTTTTCAGCCCTTCATACATTTCCACATCATGAGGAAATCTAAGAAGGCCAGAAGCAAAGAGAGTGATAGTAGAATTTCAGCTCTTCAGACCCATTAGAGGGAGCTTCAGTTTGTGTAGTAAAAAAAAAAAGCATATGTGATATTATTAGAATGCAGCATTCACTGTGCAGATCATTTATGATATATTTTTTCTCAAGGTGTTTTACCACAGGTTCACTTTATTCAAATATCCACAGTTCACAACTGGTGGACTTAGATATCCAAAAAGAAATATCACTATTTACTACAAACTACTTCAAAATGAATTCAGAAACCTCAGTCCTTAGAAAGTGGCTAAGCCATTAGACACAAAAGACTAATACTTGTAAAAGTGTCTTCCTTTTGTCATATATGTTTACACTTCTCTGCCACTTTCTTTCAAAAAAAGAAAAATGACATCATAAATAATTTACTGTTCTTTGAGCCAGAATAGTCCTTAAAAAAATCATCTGATACAATCACTTGCTTTATTCTGTCTGATAAACAAATATTTATTGAGCTTCTTTAAAATTCTGAGCACCCTGCTATGGACACATAGCGACAAAATTTTTTAGCTCTGAAAATATTTTCTTATCCCATTTCATAGGTTAGGAAACTGAGGTTTGGATAAATTTAGTGACTTTATCAAGTCTGAGAGGCTATAAATAATTGAATAGAGACTAGAACCCAGTTCTTACTCCTAGTGCTGTGTGATTGTCAATACACTACTCTGCTTTGCAAATGTAATCTTAAAATAATTTCAGTGTTTCATTCAGTGATTTTGATATTGCCTAATACTGTTTATTGATTATACTGAATTAACTCCTATATATAAAAGGATAATGTCTTGCTATTTTTTTAAAACTTCTCAAAGTCAGCAGAAAAGAACAGTGTGCATATTATATATATGCATCTATTTGTATGTATATACAAAGACCTTCTTTCACTACTGTGGATGATAAATGGTAGAAATCTTATCAAATCACAGGTATGCAGGAGCATTTTACCACAAACAGCTACTAAATGGGACAGAAGAACTGTTATGGACATTGAGAAAGTAGCAACACTAATAAATATTATACATTAAACCTCTAAAAGGTAATGAAGCTAAACATTGCGTGTTATTCTCTTCAGGCAAGATTCAAGTTGGAAGCTACTACCTTATCATTTAAATGTCTTGTGCTGTATACTCTAAACCATAGGCAGTCTCCAACAGTGAGAACATTTTTAGGCAATAAAAATCATTTGAATAAAATTACTTAAGCAAGTGAGCATCTGTGCCTTTATCTAAATGACCAAATGATAGAAATTGAGGAAAGGAGCCAAGATGATTTTTCTTAAAAAGAGGCAAAACAGACAAAAAAACACAACACAGCATTTAGACACAGAAAACTGGCTTATTACTTTTACGTTCCTTGAAAGATTTTTTTTTTCTTTTTCAGCTAGTTTGTATCTCTGTCTCTTGCTTCTGAAATAATTTGCTAAAGTTATTTTTGTCTTAATAAGATAATCTTCAATATTATGCAAGAACAGTATGTTTAATAAGATAATCTTCAAATATTATGCAAGAACAGTATGTTTAATCATATTTTCTGTAAAAGTGTGCTCTTTTCCTTTATAAAATCTTTGTACATATACTTCCTGACTTTCATATTCAAAAAGTATACACACATATTTTAGGGTACATACTATTTTAATTAATAGTGATTTACTTTAATTTATTTTTCTCAGAAAATATTCTCACAGTATCAGAAAACTGAAAAAATACTTTTTACTTATTAGTGATATCTAAACCTGATATTTTTTGCATTCTCTTATAGGTAAATGATGTCGAACTAAGATTATTCATAAACTAAGATTATTTATAAACTAAGCTTGTGTCTAAATAATAGAAAAAGATAGAAGACACGTAACCTACAAATAGTAGACATTAAGTTATATTCTAAGACCACAAAATTACACAATGATAGAAATTTTTTGTACCTTGAACTTCAGTTTGATACCTCATTATATAGGGCAAACAGTAGGGAATTATAAGGCCAAGACTCAAAATACAACATTTCATTAAAATTGTTAGAAAAATAAAATAGTTAAAATATTTTTTAAAAATAAAAGAAAAACCTTAATTTGCCCTTTCTTAGCTAACTTGCTGGGATGTTTTGGATGTAAATGAAATAACCAAAAGTCAATGCAAACATAGTTATTTTATTCTCAAATCATTTTATACTGCCTGGAGAAAGTACTTATGAAAGACTTGTTTTTAAATTGTAGGTGAACATTTTTAATAACCTAAAAAGAAATGCATCATATGTGGGGCCTGATCAGCAGAAGAGAGGGTCAGAGCATGTCCAGACAATATTTAGAAAAAGATTAGCCCAGAAAGAGAATATGGCTGTTTCAAAGATATCCAAGAAGTAAATAACTGATGGCAATTCAAGCAATGGGTGCTCAGCATGAAAAATTATAACGACTGTTGAAAAGTAGAGCAAGAAATTCGCATATCTCATAATTGGCACAAAGGAAAATCCTGTTAAGCCACAGACTAGCATTCTATCTACTACCATGGAGACTTTGGGAATCATATTCTGGGTCAGAATTTTTGACTTTTGTCTCAAGTACATTTGTTACCATGCACCAGTTCTGATAGAAATCCTAGTTCTTAGTAGGCAGTCATGTTGTATACTACATGATTTTTTTCCTGGGACTTACTAATTAGCCCTGATGCTACCTGGGACATGTCCTGGACTCATGGGCTGACAACCCACTGAATGGAAAGTTAATTTGACATGGCCTGCCCTTAGAAGGATAGGCCAGACAATTTCCCTCTTTGATATCTAAATTAAGGAATACCAAATTAATAATACAGCTTTCAGGGTATGCTATAACTGAAAAGATATAATCAGAATAGCCATGAGATCCCATAAGGAATTCATAATAAGAGAACACTCATTTTCACATATCCAGATATACAAGAAAGGAGACTATGTGGCTTTCAAAAGAGTAAGAGACTCACAGAGAAACTAGGTCATCCCTAGAATGTATAGATTGAAACCTTATGTACCTTAAAATTAATCTTCCTTTGGTCTTGAGGCAATGTGAAGAACCTCTGTTTCTTTTATATAAAAATCCTAGAGAAGAGTTCATGATCCAGACATTTGGGGGCAAAAGGTAATACAAATTATGAGTCTCCTGGGGACATAAAAAAGACAGGAGCCAAATACCAAGAGGCAGGGTATCCAGTCCCTGAGCTTCTAGGCAGTGACCTGCTCCTGGGGAACCCAGGCCAGGAACAAGTCAAAATTCAGAATGGAGATAGGTTTAAGATTATTTTTATATAAATCTCAGGTCTATTAGAATTATTTACTTACCTATAAGCCTTGCCCTCTAAACTCTAGGAATTAAATACATGCTAAAAAATGGAGGTGAATCCATCATCAAGTTTGTAAGTTGTACAGGATGCCTACATAATTTGTGGGGTCAAACTGAAAATGAAAATGCAGGGCCCCTTTTACCAAAAGCATTAAGGATTTCAAGAGGGAAGCAGATGTGCACTGAACCAAGAGGGGGGCCCTTCTTACACAGGTTCCTATACAACTGTGTAAGCTGGCCTTGAAGGGGTGGGGCAATCATACCAGTTTACCCTGAATAAATCATTTTACTGGGATAACATTCATTTATGCCCAGTCTTCTTGACCTATTATCTGTCTTGTAATTATAAGGTGACTTTAGGTTTAGGAATACTTGCTTTTTTTGCTTATTAGTTATCTCTTTTCTAACTCAAAAAGTGGCACAATACAATTAGGAACAATGTCCAGAATATTCTCATCAGATTAAAAATTCTATGCATCAGGTTTCATGAAGTTCTCAAATTCAAGTGGATAACAGCCTGGGCTGAACTCAAAAGAGAACACGATTGAAGTTAAAATTTTGTTATAGACTCTGAAGGAAAATTAGGAATTTCCCTCAGGCATGTATTGTCTAAGGAAAAGCTCCCCTAATTTTGTAGGCAAAAAACCCACTTATTATTTCATTACTCCTGTTCTTCAAAGTTAAGTTCAAAATCACTGTATGTGGCTTAAATACTTGGGAACAAATTATCCTATAATTTGTGAAGTCTAACTCTTTGATAAAAGTTCATTTCTGATTAGGAGGTCTTCCAGGTCTGTGTAAGTTTCAGGTCCCACTATATCTGATCTTTAGGTTCAAGTGGAAAGTTAATGTCTATTGTTTCATGCCAATTTATTTTGTGAGAGAGGTTTCTAGCTTGCAATTTCCATTGATTTTGCAGAACTGAGTTGTCATTTCCCATGCCCTGGCCCCTAAGGATGAAAACCATCTTAGTCAAAGATACCTAGGGGGCTTCCCTGGTGGCACAGTGATTGAGAGTCTGCCTGTCGATGCAGGGGACGCAGGTTCGTGCCCCGGTCCGGGAAGATCCCACATGCTGTGGAGCGGCTAGGCCCGTGAGCCATGGCCACTGAGCCTGCGTGTCCAGAGCCTGTGCTCCGCAATGGGAGAGGCCGCAACAGTGAGAGGCCCGCGTACCGCAAAAAAAAAAAAAAAAAAAAAAAAAAAAAAAAAAAAAAAGATACCTAGAAAACAGCCTGAGGCAAAAGTCAATTGCCAACTCTACTATGAGGAGTAGAATCCCAGGAAAATTAGAGTAAGAGAAAAAAGAGAGTGAACCTGGGGAGGGGGAAAAAAATACAAAGTGGTACATTACAGCAGCTCCAAAACTTCACTAAAAAAACTAGACTGAATGCTTCTTCACCTGGGACATCTCCAAATAGGAAGTGCAAGGAATTTAAGTATGTGCCATCTCCTGTCTCTCATTGGTCAAATATAATCTCAAGATACATGAATTCCTACACAATCCCTTCTAGTTGTACTCTTTTTGAGCTCTGAGATGTCTCAAAACACAGTGCTTCATCTGGGCCCAGGTGTGGAGGGAAGGGTCAGAGACATACAGAGCTAAGAGCAAATCTAAGAAGGTGAATAAATCAGGTATGAAACTTCAAGGTTACATTAGCCACAGACTTATTGCTTAGGAAAGAAGGATACAGCTTTTGTCCATTTTTCTTTGTAGGCAAAGTCACCTTTTTACATGTAATCTGAGTGTAATGTAATTGGTAGTAAATACATTTCACCATGAATATACTTGAGTCAGTTTTAATTTATTCATTTAACAAGATACTCTCGACCTTCTATTATGTGCACTGGATTACGGAAGGGATATAAAGATGAATAAGTCATGGGCCCTACTCCAAATTCTAATTAGTCCATTTTAGATTTGCTGCTGAAAGATTCACAGGTGCAAGTTTATCCTTATTCCACTGGCTTTTTATAACAGAATCATAAGGTGAAGGCAGGGAAGAGGTGACAATTTTATCATTCCTTATTTTTTTCTTTCTTCTGATTTTTAAATAGTTTTAGGAGGGATATTCATTTAACTTTAATGGCTAAGACGAGCTCTATGCTACATAAATCTCAAAAGTTAAACAATATCATGCTTTGATATTCTTTGTGAATCCATTGTTCTCACCTCTATAATCCAAGATAAGATCCCCATTTCATGATCCTTAATTTTTCCACATCTGCAAAGTTCCTTTCTGTTATATAACATAAAATACAGGTTCTGGGGATTGAAATATGGCCATTTTGGGGGCCATTATTCAGTTTACAATACTAGGCAAATTCAGAAGAGCAAATAACTCACAAGGTATACAATAAGCTCTTCTCACATCGGAATAAAGTTGCAGGATATTAGGTATCTTCCTATAACCTCTACTTAGGTTCTGAGTTGTAAATAGTCAGCTCTTATCAGACTTCCCTTTCACACATCTATGAGCTGGTTACTCCAATAATCTTTTTTTACTGCATTCATTAGCTGAAGGAGAATCAATAAAACAATCTGTAGAGTATGCTTCACTAATGGGAAAATACAGTTCTGTCATAGAATATTCTTAAGCTAAGAATTATATATGTAATTATAAGTTTCTACTTCTTTGAACTATAAATAAAAATAACTAAATCTACAAAGCACAATCCCATTTAATTGGAATCACAACTCACTCTATTATATACTTTACCTGCTACCTATCTTTCTGTCTTTTAACCAACCATTCCTCTGTTTTCTTTAGTGATCAAAGAGGAATTTTTTCATATAAATTGCCTTCCCAAACTTGCATCTTCTAGAACAACACACTGTGAGATGCTCCACAAACAGCAAGAGTTTCAAAATAGAATTTGTTTCAGAAACATTACATAAGTTATATGTCTTTGGGAAATCAACATGAAGGTCTGTGAAATCCTGCATTAAAAAATTTATCTTTTTTTTTTTTTTCCACTGTATGCGGGCCTCTCACTGTTGTGGCCTCTCCCATTGCGGAGCACAGGATCCGGACGCACAGGCTCAGTGGCCATGGCTCATGGGCCCAGCCGCTCCACGGCATGTGGGATCTTCCTGGACCGGGGCACGAACCCGTGTCCCCTGCATCAGCAGGTGGACCCCCAACACTGTGCCACCAGGGAAGCCCCCAAAATTTATCTTTTTTAAACCTGAGTTTTACAATTTATCTAATGATAGAACACTTTTTCACATAATGTTAGTTAACATCCTGTAAAATTAGTGTTTTTATAGAGCACACAATGTTTTAAAAAGACCACTCTATATTAATTGGATATTTATTTCAGTTTCATCAGTAAGTTTTTAATGAAACCCTGATCCTCTATTTATGTTTACTTTTATCGAATACTAACTTTGTGTATTGTTCTTTAGATGTGTTAATATTAACTAGCAGATTAAAACTATTAGCATATTATCATATTGTTCATAATCCTATGAGGAATTATTATTTTCTTCACTTGACAGATAAACAACTTGAAAGAAGAGAGGTTAAGTAATCAGCTAGAGAATTGCAGCATGAAAATCCAAGGCAATCTGTCTCCAGTGCCCATTCTTTTCATCTCTAATTTTACTACCTCTCAATGTAATCTTTGACTATAGGTTTCTTATTAATAAAACTAATCAACAAAGGTTTTAGAGCAAACATTGAAAAAGAACCCATTTCTAAGCATTGTGGACAATGACATAAAAGAAGGAGTTTGAATTAACTGGACAGTAAAATGTCTTTCAAGTAAAAGGAAAGCAAGATCTGGTAGTATACATACATGGAAAGAGATAGTTGTTAATGGATGACTGAAAAATAGCAAAAAGAAGTAAGGAGTGTGATTCTTTTTCTTCTTGAAAAACTGTGGTAGAGGAGACTCTAGTTAAAATAGTCCCCTCATATGTTATTGGAACATGGACTACACAGAACTCAGAAAACCTGGGAGATCAAAGAGCAGGTTTATTCTACCTGCCCTAAAGATGGGCCAAGTAGTATGTAAGGACAGATTCTGAGGAATGTTGGGTTTATAGCAGCCATTCAAGACCTCGTTGTGAAAATGTTGAAAGTTTTCATTGAGGTTCTCAGTTGAATCCACAATCAGCATGCTCCGGGAACTTCTGGGAAACTGTGAAAACTGATCCAAAGGGCAACAAACACCAGAGATTTTGCACATGGAACCTGAAGAGAAAACTATGTATAACAAATTGTCATTCAAGTAATGGAGGTACCTAGGAATTCATAGAGCTGCTTTTATAATGCATGCTCAAAATTTTAATATTTTTAAATATGTTGTGTTCTGTTAAAATATTTTAGTTTATTATTAAACATATATATTACAGTTTTCATATTCCTTATTGTGCTGGTATAGCACAATAAGCCATCTAGCAGTCAGAATGTTAAAATATATAATTATAGTACACAGTATACTTAACACACATATTTACATATATATTATTTGAAATATTATATATTGCTTAAAATTACAATAGTTTTTGCTATATACTTTCAAGCTTTATACTATCCAAAAAATTAACCTAAATTATGCTCTATCTTAACAACTCTTATAATTAAAGTCCAGTTATTAAAATATACTATTTTTCCTCAAGCTCCATTTTTATAAACTATTTAAAGTAAACCAATTCAATGTTTATTTACTTCAGGAAGCTCAAGTTTTATTAGGTCAAGTATTATGGGTCTGCCAGTGACATTCTTAAGAATATTTTCAGTGTTGCTAAATGATTTTTCTATCACTTTTCTCATAAAAGGATAATGTCTCAGAAATATCATTCATCTTTTCTTCACAGATAAATTCTGTATGTGATTATAAGTTTGGTGTGAAATTAGCAGTTTTAGACAAATATACAAAAGATGAAACTTTCTAAGTAAAATCTTATCAAAATTAAAGGATTGTCTTTCCTGCATATATCTAAAACCTCTTTAAATCAATGAAAATTAATTCTAACGATAGCAATGATAATACAAAATAACTGTCACAACTAAACTAACAATTATTGAACTCTTATCCTGTGCCAGATTGTTCTAAGCACTTTATCTCATTTAATATTTGTAAAAGCCTGAAAACAATGATGGGGAAATGGGAGCAAAGAAAGAAAAGAACCACTTTCTTATAGGAGAAGAAAATAGAATGGAGATAGGATGAGAAACTGGAGTAAACTAAGGAAAAGAATATGTAAGAAAATACATACATCTCAGTGTTTAGTGAAGCTGGCCTTCTTTAGTCTTGAAATGAAGAACGGCTGCCACAGCACTGATACAGCGCTCAAGGCTGTGGATTTTTTATAGCATCCTCCCTCTCTGCTTAGGCCTGCAGGCCTCTGCTGCTAGCTGTGCTCACCAAGCCAAGCACAGCAGGAAAGAGCCATCAATTACTCCCCACTCAGCGTGCAGGGCCACAGCCTGCCCTCCTGAATGTGTGTCTAACTCCCTGCAACTTGAGTGAAAGTTAGGTGCGTGTAATTGAGGGCGGAAAGTTAGGTGCGTGTAATTGAGGGTGGAATTTGATCCCATGAGGTTGAGTGAGAAATGATTGATTGGTTTGAACTACAGGAGTTCTTCCTGAACTAATGGACTTCAACAGGGTCCAACTGGCTCTTTAGGGATTTTGATTCTTATTTTCTCCAATTTTGGCTACTTTGTGCAACATTTTCCCTCTTCTTTCTTATTTACTGTCCCTCAATGTTCTGGTCAATTGAGTTGTTCAATTGGCTGAGTGTTTATAAAAAGACCCATCTATTCTTAATCATTCTTGAATTTAAAGAATTTGCTTAGCAAGTCAGAAAATAAAAAAGTATTATATAGTCTACATATAATACTTAGTACTCAATGGATTGCGAACAATAATTTTTGCTACTCAAAATGTAAAGCTATAAATATCTCTCTGATCAGGAGTAGAGTTCATTTTTCAAATACCATAAAAAGCTAAAGAAACTCAGCATGGAAAGTATTTTAAAATATTTGCTAATTGTTCCATATTGGAAAAGTAACTATTATTGTCTTTAAAACATTAACACCAAGTATATTTTTCTTACACTTATTAATCTCTAAATTACCTCTTTTAAATAAAAAAACATATTAATTTATCATTTTAAAAGGAACTATCTTTGACACATGTTTTACTCATAGTTTGATGAAGATTTGTCTTCATTAATGTGCAAGTCCCAGGAAGGCAAGGATTGTGTCTATTTATATTTACCACTGGTTCTCTGGTACTTTCTGGATTTCTGCTATTTATTTCTAGTACTTATTCCTCACCCATAAGAAATGCTCATTTTCCAAAATTAAATTAATGCATTATTTCAGAATCTTTACTATATACAAACCAACTGCTAATAGATATATATATTTTTTAATTTTAAAGGTCTTATTGCATTCATATCATCATTTGGAGACAGATGAAATTCTGTGGAAACACAACATCTGAAGTTGTTAGTTTAAAAGGGACAAGGGTTAGATCTATTTTTTCTCTAAATGACAGCCATTCTTTCAGACAAAGATTCATTTATATCAGCAAAGTGAGCTACTAGATGTCCGGTCAAAGATATGGCACTCTGTTCTAATTAATGAAGTCCAAAATCATTAGATGTGTCAGGGTTCAAATTTCAAAAACAAAATAAATTGTGTTCCCTTATCTTTGAAATATAAATGCTGTTTCAGAGCATGAGGAGATTTTTCCATGACTTACACAAGCATGAGTCAATTCTATGAGTGTCTAGGAAACAATGGCCACATTACTTTTCAAACTTTAGTAATGTTAGTAAATTGAAGCAAGGTTAAAAAATTGTTTTTGTTTTTTCTGTTCTTTATATTTTTTTCCCAGGATTAAACCTTTCTGCTAGTACCCAAAGACACCAGGTAAGTGTATTCTTTATTCTATTTTTGCTCTTTATAACTTTTGAAAAGTTATATTCTCATTGTCTTTCTGACACTGGGCACTCTTCCAGATGTCTCATTATTCCCCCTTACAAGTTTCATGTAGGCTCAGTTTCCATAGACACCGTGAGTGCATAAAATATCCCTAGAAACTGTTCTTAGATTTTTCATTTAACAAGATAATGTCACCATTTGCAAATAAAATTGTGTTCCATTGTTTCGGGAAATGTATAACAGGTGCTTCTTTCTTTAAATTTTTATATTGAAAAATTCAAGAGCTGTATTGATTGTGCCAAGTTGCTTCGCTTTACTGCACTATACATCCTTTTATTTTTAAATAGCACTTCCAATTTGTAGAGTGTTTTGCACAGCATGAACTTCTTTGGAGCTATGCAAATATTAATAAATGTCACTCTCCAATCCACTTAGATGGAAGTAAGTTAAGGGTATATCAGCTTTCAAGTACAGCAAAAACTGAGACAAATGTTGCAATTCAAGAGAAAAGAGTTCTGAACAGTAAAGAAACAATGTGTAGCAACCTTGAGCTAATTCAGTTTGTCTCATTTCAATGTAATCCTAAAAATATTTATTATCTACTTTTGGAAAGACACTGCTTGGCAGTATTATGTATATAGAAATAAACAAGATATGGTCATTGACCTTAAAATTTCTATTACCCATCAGGAGAAACAGGCATGGATACAATTTTAAAATATTGGACAGGTACTAAAAATACAAACAAAATGCTATGTAACAGAGAAGGGAGTAATATTAATGCTGAATAAAGACATTCGTTCATTGGGAAGCTGACATGGGAGCTGTATCTTGAAGGATGGGTAAGGTTTAAACTGATGAAGATGATACCTGTTAGTGACAGAAATGCATTTGATGATGCGAACAATGTGATCACAGGCAAGATGGCAGCAAATAAAAGGAAGCAAGCAACAGGGAGAGGTTGAATGGTGTGACTTTGTTATAAGGTAAAGGCATGATGAAGGGATGAGATAGATGGCAAAGATGTATTTGAGGTCAGATCACAGTATCTATAAATGGTATGCAAAGAACATTGGAGAGTCCATCTTGTATATTTAAGAAATCTTTTTTAGAATAGTGTTTTATTAAATTAGCTATAGGTACATATCTTGACCATGTGTATATTTTTTCTTACTCAATCCACCATGCACATTTAAAATACACATTACGTATTTACACACATACAGGCACACAACTAAGATCACTCTTTCTTATATAAGCACTTTATAGCTACTCTGCAATGATTATGTTCATTTATAAATAAACACAACACCTTTATTTCTGTAAAAGATCATACAACACTTCACCTATTTGAAATTTATGAATCTGAAAATCTCCTTTATGAATGCAGTTAAGCACCAATCAATAAAGAAAATATAAGTAGGTTAAGAAATATTAATGTCACACAGTCAATGCATGAAATTGCCTATTCTTTTTCACAAGGGGTACTTTCTGGATATTGCTTGTGGACTATTTATTTTATACACAGTTCTTATATGTATGACTGTTTGGCCTTTCAGTCCAAGAAGCAACACATTAACAGAGGGAAGAAGAGCCATGTAAAGAAGTCACTCAAGGTTAGTGGGAAGTGGCAACAGTTGAAAATTAAAATTATACAAATAATTTAAAAGAACTCAAATTTGATAGGTAATTTTGTTAGACAAATAGCTGGAATAATTTTAAAATGTCTGATATCACATGGTATAATTAATGAGTATATAGAGCTCTACATTCCCTAAAATAATTTAGGTCTCTGTGATCATTAGAAAACTATTCTTTTCATCAAATGTTTAAAAGAAAAGTAAAAGCATGTAATAAGTATAAAGCTAAACACTTAGATATTGAAATTGTATCATGTCTACTTCCAAATAAAAACTGTTTTAACAAACAACCCTAAAAAATTTGAACCATGTGTTTCTATTCATATACACATAAACCAGAAATTGTACTGATATTTTTACTGTTGGTTTGAATTTATGTTTTCATCTCACATTGTTTCCTCCAACTACTTATCTTAGTATCCAATTTCACCACCACCACATATTTCCAAACTATGATTAGCATGGTGCAAAGGCACATAGTAGGCTCCAGGAAATATAGAATGAATGAGTGAGGGAATGGATACCACCAGCCTCTGCTTTGTGGCATTGGGCTGTGTTCAGATCATTGACTCTATTAAGGAGAGAAATGCACAGATATAATATATAGCTACTGGGTCTAAATGCATCCTGTCTTATGGGCATTCAGAAGTAAGTGATAATAGGGGGAGCTGTTAACATGGGAACCCCATCTATTACTGGAAATATCTATGACAAAACATGTTTGGCTTGATTAGTCTACTAACCATATTTTTCCAACATCAATGATATAATCAATTGTAATTTCTCCACAAAGAAGTTAGAATCACTGTGCATGACGTTCTTTCTTTTATTATTTTTTTCCTACTACAACACATTTTTAGGGGAAAAAATTGATAACAGACGATAGGAGGAAAAAACAAATCTTTGTTACGTTTAAAAAATTTACTTTGTTTCCTTTGTTAATATTTTGCAATTTCAATGTTTTATATTTTTAGGAAATGAAAATCAGTATTTAAAATTATTTATAGTGCCCTTGGATCATCTAAACTAGGGTAGATGAGCAACTGAAGCAATTGGAAGACCACACATGAAGAGG
The DNA here is from genome assembly GCF_000442215.2 of Lipotes vexillifer. NCBI lineage: Eukaryota > Metazoa > Chordata > Mammalia > Artiodactyla > Lipotidae > Lipotes > Lipotes vexillifer. Next base: position 142,676 of record NW_006770402.1, on the reverse strand, counting down.
ATATGTGAAATATAGTGATTTTGTTTATTTTTTTTATATCATCACCAAGTAGTAGTGAATATTGGGTGACAAAAGAAAAGTCAGTGTCAGCCTATACACGCCTTACATGAATGACTTGAATTTTCAGCTTATTGAAGTCTGAATCTAAATTTGTATATGCATACTTGATAACTAAGGAAAATGGATAGGGTCAAATTATAAATAACAGGAAAAGGGAAGCATATTTAGACCATACTTTCTTTTCTCATCATAGGTAGAGCTTCATGATATTAAATCCTATGCATTTACTAACACATGGATCTTCACACAGTTTGAATCCCTGGCACTACATAGGCCATGGCCTTTCCAAAAAATGTAAATATCCTTAAGCGTCTTTAGAGGTTTCTGGAAGATTGTGCACATAACCAAGTTTTCCACAATATTTTCTTTTTAAATCAGACTCTGTCTACGTGACACACAATGTGTGAATTCTAAACTGATTTCTGCTCATGTTTTGTTAGGATATTTGTACTTTGACTGAGTGGCTGTAAATGACAGTTTTAGTTTCTTTATGATTCTAACATGCGTATTTTGAGAAAGCAGAGAACTGTATGGTTCAACCTCCTCAAAAGCTCCTCACTAACTTCTTATTGAACTGATTACAGGCATATGTTTTGCTGACAGGTGACATTTGGTACATTAAACAAAAAATACATAATCTTCACGTATTCTCTCTTGTATTGTCAGCTCATATTATGAGGGCTAGGTGCTGCAATGTCTAATTTATAAACCACCGAGGGATTGAAAATCATTCGAAAGACAGCAAAGAGTTAGTGATGATATAATCATCACTTAGATTCAGAAGCTCTAGACTTAGATAATTTTCTAGTATTCTGTAGTTAATCTAATAACAAACAGAAGGAACATGTGCCCCTGGAGGTAGGCTAGGTTCCTGCTCTCAATTATCCTCCTCAGGGCCATTTCCAGATCAACCTCATTTTGCAGCTTTCTTTTATTTAAAAGAAAAAAAAAATGTATCTACATATTTATACATATGAGCTCCAGATATTTTCCTCATTTTACCTTTCTTTCCCAATTCCCACTTTCTTCCTTTGTACTTGAATCTCTGACCCCTGCCTAGATGCGGACAGGCTGCTAAACAATAGGAAACAGGATATATCTATTTCTCCCCTAATGGCTATTCTGAAAAATAGAAATTCAAACTTTTGTATTTTTAAGAGGGTTTAATGCTGGTAACTAAAAGAAATGACAAATAGTGAATAGAGCAAGAGTCACTTGAAGAATTATTTAGTCCAAAAAATATTTAAAAAAAATTAACTAGCTGGTCATTCCTGATTTTTATTTAGATTTGTTTTAAGTGAATTTAGGTGTTATAGGCCCTGTCTGTCATGCTTCCCTCTGTATTTATAGCACTAAAGCAACATCTTACACATACTAGTTGCTAAGCAAATATTTGCTTAATAGCTAAATTAAAACCTGCATGAATGATTTACCTTCTCATAACTCTGTGTCTTGCCTTACTTTCTACACGTCTAGATTTGTGCTCCTTTAACAGTCAGCATACCGAACTACATTTAAGACAATATATATTTATTCTTTACGTCTATGTTGAATGTAAATCACTGTAATTCTATCATTTGTCCATCTATCTTTGTACCATTTTGCTTTCCTGGAAGGCTTTGATTAACCATTATTTTAAAGTCTATTCCTACTGAGGTAAAACATTATTCTCCCGTTGTTCCAAGTAAAAGCTTTGCAAACTGTGCTCTTTAGAACATTAGTTGCCAGTGATGCTTTACATAATGGGATTCTGTGGCCTAGTCAAGATTAACACTAACATAATTATAGTTCTGAAAAGCCCTGCAATGAAGGAACCTATTTAATTATGTTTAAACTGATTCTCTATCTTTATTTGACCAAAGACAACTTTTTTTCCAAACAAACCCAATATTCCATCCAAATGAAAATATTGTTTCACAAGATACACATTGTCATACCCTGTTCTCAGGTAATATGAGGAAGATTATTTCAAAAAGAGTTACGTTCCACATACACTTTGAGGGAGAAATTTGTTCAAAACCTACAAGCTATGAAAAAACTGTCTCCATTTTTCACCTCATCTCCAAGTTTTTGAGGACCTCCAATTCTGATTTCATTGGCAGAAGAGAGATGAAGGCCACCCTTATTACACAAATGATTCAAACCACCTATGGTCACCAGCCACAGTTACTTCCATAGGTTCTCAATATCATGGATGTCTCTACCTACAGCTCTTTACATATAGATCTCAGATTTAAGTAATTACAGCCTGATAATAAACATACAGTTAAAATAACACGTACAATTCACCTAGAACAAAGGAGGTCTATTCTCTCACAATGTCTTAATATATTTATTCTCAAATAGAATTTGTCCAGACTTAGTTCAAGGTCAATGTGAAGAACACAGAGCTCATAAGTAAATTCGTATTCCATGGGTGTATACAGGAGATTCAGAAAGGACTGACATATTTGAATTCTGAAGTATAGGACCGATTTAAATGTTTTCTGATGAGTCATGGTTCTACTTATTTTACTGTGCAAATATGAGTAGAATAATATACATTAATATATATTTGTACTACAAGCTGAGTTATAAAATTTAGATAATTTTTCAAATAGAATTTAGGTAGAATTCTTACTTTTGATTCTCTACTGTTTTACTCAATGAACTGGAGGCAATTAGAAAAATCTGAAAACAATTTCTAAGAATGACTTCTATTAAAGCATGCCTCATAGTTTAGCACTTCTTATATTAACACCTATCATTTTCTAAATTAGAACTTTGAACAGTGTTCACAGAAGGCAAGTGCAGTTTCCAAAATGTTTTTAAAGATTTGCTATTGGAACTGCCCTGGAAAAAAATAAGGAACGTAGCTATTGTGTTATAAAGTATAAACAAAATGGTGGGGTATACAATTTGCTGTAGGAATTACTCTCATTAAAATTTAGCTACATCCTTCAGTATTTGACCACTTCTTTGGAATTTTTTCCATTAATAATTTAAAAATTGATGATGATTTTGTTATCTAACTATAAAATATTAACCACTCTCTACTCATTGGGAATTCCTTTTTAGTAGGAAACCATTCTGATTGGCTTGAAAAGTCATTTAAGGACTTAGCATAGCTCTGACATCTTTGCCTAGCTGCCTGTGCAGGGAGGTTTTGGCTAGTAATCCTAATTATCTATTCAGGAAGTTGGCCACTAGCTTAGCTGCAGCTATTGTAAAGTATCAAGGATTCCACCCTCAAAAAGGACTTTTCTGTGTTACTGTGTGTATGTGTGTGTGTTTACTGACAAACCTGTTTGGTATCTTTTCGTCCTTGTAAGACTTTCTGCCCCACTGGAGCTTACAATCTATTGTAGGGTATAGGCAATAACATCATATGTATACATGTTTGCGTGTGTGAGTATAGTAATGTGTAGTAATGGCAAATCCAGTGAAAGGGGCTGCTACCCATGAGGTAATCAACAAAAGCTTCTGTGAAGTGACATTAAAAAAAAAAAAACAACTCAATCAATGAAAGTGAAGGAGAAAAGTATGTTACGATTTAGGACAATGGTGCTCAAGTGTGGAGAGCAGCAAATAAAAAGCCATTGAGAAAAAAGCATATGTGAGGCACAGCTGGAGACTCATGTAGCATTTTGATTTCCTTAGAGAAATGAAATGGTCACTGCCAGTCTCCTATGGAAATTATAACACAGTTAAATCTCCAAAACATGTTTAGGTCTTTAAAGGAACAGCTTTGCCTTTAAAGTGAGAGACAACAGTCCTGGCAGAGTCTGTTTTATGAGCTTGAATATTTTAAATTGACTTACTTAATGCCAGCATAAGAGACAGTAACAACTTCATTATTTTACTGAGACATTTGCAAATAGCAAAATGTTACCAGTGCTATTTTCAGTATAGAAAATAGGATTTTTGCCCAGAATGTTTCCAGTCTTCAATGTATATCTTTTAATTTGTTGTATACAGTATTTATAATTAAAAAAATATTCTAAAATAAAAGAATGAATGGCGTTTCAAAATATAATTATGACAATAACCAGGGTAGAGAGGGGAAAGAAAGCTAGATGGCTTATGGATTTGTAATGTAACGGTATTACTTGTTGTTTCAATGGCTCCCTGAGTGTTGGCACCCACCTTGCTTGTTTTGAACTTTTACCTAGTTATTGCCTATCTCTGGGCATTCATTTCCAACATGTATGAACAATAAATTCCCTGATGATTTCCCATTTTATTCCTCTCCTTTTCACTTGACCCAGTTACACTCAAATTACCCAGTGAGAATGCTTCTCACATGCCACAGCTACCCCACCCAGACATTTGCTCATGAATCCTTGCTCTGCTCTTTCC
>NW_006770402.1:129813-138242 GCF_000442215.2 Lipotes vexillifer | reverse complement strand
CTCTGCTCTTCCCCTCCCTGCCATGACCAAACTTTGAGCTTTTGGTGACTTTGTGTGGCCCTCTGAGCATGGCATGCCTTCCTCTCTAGAACCTGTGAGGATAATAAATACTTCAATATCACATGTCCCTTCTAGTGTAATTTCCACAGTCATTTTGGAGTGATCCTTAATGACCCCACTAGGGGACTTACTCTCCCATTTACAATACAATATTGGACCTCGTTATGTAAATGAAGTGCTGAAATTGAAATGATTTCTTTATTTTTATAAAATAAATGTTGACTCTACCTTTGGATATACAAACCAGACTACCATATTTGAGAACCCTCAAAACAGTACATGTACATTTTGTGATTAAATAAGCAACTCCCTTTAGATCTACAAAAAATTGAATATAACTAGTCAAAACAGGCATGGGCAAGAGTGTTGTTCACAGGGAGAGAATAGCTGGAGAGACGGGAAAAGTCCAGGAAAAGCGAGCAATGAAAGATCCCAAGCAGCCTTGATCTCAGACATCTCAGACCCAGAGCCCAGTGGTCTAAGGCAGAGTTGAAGGAGAAATCAAGTGACAAAATAAATGACAAGGCCATGGGGAACAAGCTTTATAAGTATTTATGGAACCGGACCATACATGATACTAGAGACCCAGGCAAGGTGAGATATCAGAAACGGGACAAGCAGTTAGGAAAGCAGAAGGGAGTCAGCAGTAACAATGAAAAGGTGAAAGAGAGTGATGTGTACCTCAGACAGAAAATTTGCAAAGAGTTCCTATGATAGCAAAAGTCAGTCCTAGGAAATAGTCTGATTGTGGCCTTAACATAGGAGTCAGTGAGTTACTATAGGACTATAGCTACCTGGTTGGATTGGGCAATGTGTTGCAAAGAGTAGTTCTGACAGGAAGTGAACAGGCATGTTTATGGATCATTTCCTGTGGCTACAGGTACTTGAGTTGTGGTCATAATGTACAGCCTGTTTGAATCCAATGTTTACCAGTCACATTCCCTTTGGGGTCTCTTTAGAGGAGTCAGGATGTGGCGCTATTAATTTAAAATGAGAGAAGACATATATTTGAAAAGGCTCCTACAAGCATTTCTCTGTGACTTTAAAACGATCTGCTTTTTCTCCCCCCCACATGGAATGAAATTAGACTTTAAATCTCATTACTGAGATTGAATGTTTCACGTGGATTATTTCTGCTGAAAAGAATATAAATTCTTCACTCCCTTACTGAGTTTTGGAAAGCCTGGCTAAGGAGACATACCTGTGGAAATGAGGAGGTTCTAACCTCATCAGTTTAAGTGAAGACCATTTAAATAATTACCTTGCACCAAGTAATATATTTTGCTGTCCTATGAATCAATGCCACTTTTTAATGTTTTTCCTTTTCATTTGTATTAATAACCTCAATATCCCCTTATTAAAGGTGACCCCCAAATATATCAAAGATTAATAAAGTCATCCCAGTATACATTGATTTTGATTGAGTTATTGATATAATTTATATCCACAAAGAATACATACTACCTAAGACAGCATTTTCCTCTTTGTTCTCATTATTTATCTTTAGAATATATACTTTGGGGATATATATGGTGGGAAAAAATCCATGAAAATATCCTCAAGAAAATCATAAACCTTAGAATAATATATAAAAACTTGTTTACTCTTTTATTTTACTCTGCAGGCTAAATATTTCTGCACTTAAAAATCATAAGCTTATTCCTTTGTGAACGGTTCTGGGCTTTGTTTTTGAGACAAGATATCCTATAATGAAAAAAAAAATCATTTCAAGAAAGCCATGGGGGAAGAATGAATAAGTATTAAGCACCTACTGTATAATAGCACTCCCTTGAGCTATTTACAATCTCTAAATCCTCACAACAGACCTATGAGGTATGGACCATTAAACTCATTTTTTCAAGATAAGGAAACAGAGAGGATAAATTATCAGTGTAGGGTCACTCAGTGGGACAGTGGCTGGGTTTCACATCCAGGTCTCTCTAAATACAAAGTTCATGCTCTTACAGCCTGTGTAGCCAACAATAGCTGTGTGGCCTCTGGATTCTCAGGGAAGTGTGTGAAATGGAGCAGATCAAATATGAACACTTCAGCAATGGGGCTAGCAGCAGGAGAGGAATAGCTGTCATCTGGAATAGATTGTAGAGTAGTTTTCTGTTCTCCTCTGATATACAGTCTGTATATAAGGGCAAGATGTTAAGTTCATTTTGGCACAAGACTGAGCTAGTCTAATAACTTAAAAAAAAAAAAACACACAAACAAAAAAACCACCAAAGATAGCACAGTCTGTGAAATTATTGGCAAACCATTGTGGTATACTATTTGCAAAAATTACCTCAAATCTTCACCCACTGCTGTATCTACATCTTTGCAATGCTATTCTTCCAATAGTTTCATCAGAAATTAGAATCTATTTAGCTTTTCTATATGGGCTTGTCTTATAATTTGCTTTGTTTGATAAAATGTAGAAAAAATAATGGTGTGTCGGTTCCAAGATTTAACCTCAGAGAGCTTGTACTCTTCTGCTTGCTCTCTTGGATCCCACCATTCACCACTATGTGAATAAGCCCAGGCTAGCCTTTTCCATCTAACAGTCAGATAGCCAGTTACAACCTGAATTTGACTGTCCTAGAGTCACCACCTCCACTCAAACTTCCAGCTGATAGCAAATCCAAAAGTAAACCCAGCTACAAACAGCCAACCCTGAAACTTATCATCAGATGTGTCCAACCAATCTATGACAATAATAAACACTTTTTTATAGTTTTAGGGTAGTTTGTTATACAGCAATAATTAACTTGTATAGCTGGTAAATCATATGGCTTTAAGATAAAAACAAACACATACTTGGGTACTTCACTTTAGGCAAGTAAATGAATGGCAGTGGTTATTGATGAAAGCCAAGATGGCTCAGGAATTCTGTCTTCCTCTGTGAAGAACATACACATAATGTTTGACATGGCACTATGCAGTATTTTCTGATTGCTGTAATTTCTAACATGGCTCAGAAATAGGAATAATTATCTGGTACTTTAGTCTTTCTCAGAAGTCAAGAATTGGAGTAGGCAATGGAGTTTAGTGCTTATTCCATTTGGAAACATTACGTGGAAACTAATATCCAGGAGAATATATGTATAAATGCAAAGATATGAGGATTGTATGTAAATTTTTAAATTTCACTGTACAACTCAATAAGATGTCTCTCACATCATATAAAAATGATTAAATCTCAGGTATTCTGTGATTTTAATGACTAAAAAAGAAAGCACATTCTCAGCCTTCCATTTGTGTCCTACCGTTACAGACTTGCCACTCTGGGTTGAACCTGTCAGAACTGTTACAAATTTTGAAATGAAAAGTCTGGCCAGAGAAAATAGATTCAGTTTTTGCTGAATGGAAACATCTGAGGAAGCAGAAAACCAGTGTTCCTATTGTTTGTCATGTAGACATTTGAATTTAATGAACTGTTATACAGACTTGCATCAGTTAGAATCATTTTGATTTTCTAAATATCTGGTACATAAAACATTCTGCAAAATGTACACTATTGAGTAAAGTTTCATATTTACTTAAATATTTTTAACACTGCTTATTTCCCTCAACAATTTTAAGATATTTGTGTTATTGAAAAACACGTAGGGCTTCCCTGGTGGCGCAGTGGTTGAGAGTCTGCCTGCCGATGCAGGGTGTCCTGATCCGGGAAGATCCCACATGCCGCAGAGTGGCTAGGCCTGTGAGCCATGGCCGCTGAACCTGCGTGTCTAGAGCCTGTGCTCCGCAACATGAGAGGCCACAACAGTGAGAGGCCTGTGTACCAAAAAAAAAAAAAAAAACACGTAAAACAGGATTGTTGAAATATATAATTGAATGTAACACAAACACAATTGAAAAGGAGGAAAAAATAAAATTACTCTAGAGATAGGGTGACCTGATTATTATAACTGAGTACAAATTTGAGTTTTCAGGTTTCTGAGAGCTTAGGCATAATAAGAGTTATTGGAGACTTATTAAGATTCTACTATATGTTAGTCAATAGTTTAAGCAATTTATCTGTTTTATTTCACTTAATCTACAATACAATAATCCTATTATACATAAGGCTGTATATTATGTTTTGTAGCAGAAGAAGTAGAGGATTTATAGCCAGATGCTCTAGTTCATATCCTGGCTTTGCCATTTACAAGCCATATAACATTCTCAGGCTTCAATTTCCTAATCATTAAAATGGAAGTAATAAATAACTCATTCACTTTTTATTTATTCATTCATGCAATTAGCATACATAGAATAGTATTTTGCTACAAGAAATAGCTCGTGTGTGTGTGTGTTTGTGTGTGACAAGGCAGATTCAGAATAAATAAGTGTGCCAGATATTTTGTACTCATCTTCTAAATAGAGAGGAATAATTAACAAACCTATAGGTAGCTCACAGCCTAGTGTCAAAGATAAGTAGCTAGACAAATATTTAAGGGGCAAAAGAAAGTGTTTTGAATAGTGTATTAGTTTGATATTGTTGTAAAACAAATTACTAGGAAAGTATTGGTTTAACCAATCACATCTACTGTCTTGGAATTTCTGTGGATCAGGACTCCAGACATGGTTTAGGTGGGTCCTCTGCTCAGGGTCTCATAAAACTGCACTCTAGGTGTTGGCCAGGCTGCTTTCACATCTGGAGTCTCAACTGGGAAAGAATCCACTTCTAAATCCATCTGTAGTTAACAGAATTCATTTCCTTGTAGCTGCATGACTGAGGACCTTGGATTTTTCCTGTTTCTTGTCATGCGGGATTCTTCAACCTGGCTGTTTATTTCATCATGCCCACAAGAAAATCCTCTAGCTCTAGTTTGCTAAGAATTTGTCTTACATGACATAATGTAATAACAAAGTGACATCATATTATCTTTACCTTACTTAATTGATCAAAAGCAAGTCATGGGTCCTTCCAACACTCAAGAGGTGGGGGTTACTCCAAAGTATAAACACCAGGAAGTGGGACTCATTGAGGATCACATGATCACACTAAGTTCTATTTCTCACACTAGGGTCTATTTATTACAAGTGCACAGGGAGGGGAAGAAGAAATTTGATTCTAAAGTATGTCAGAGAAAGGCTTATAAGTAAAATGACATTTGCAGCTTTAAAATATTTATGAAATTTCACCTTGTGAAGTAGAATGACAGGAAGGGGAGGTGAAAGTATTCCAGGTAAGTCTTGAGAAAACTTATTAAGAGTAGGGATAATGTATCATAGATCTTATTATCCCTCACATACCCTTTCATAGTACCCTGCTGATTAGCATGATCAATAAATATTGTTTTAATCTATTGATTTCATTTATGTTCACATTATCTTCTTACCTGATATTTGACATAAAGTAAAATTTACAGCTAAACACAATTTAAAATAAAATTATTTAAAAATGACTAGTCCGCTGATATCTTCATTTTAAAGAAAGTTCTTAAATTTACCAATGAATTGATGTATATCAGTATTATTTATATTTTTTAACTCCACTTTTGTTTCCTAATTTGTATTATTTTGTGTCCATGTTTTGTGTTTGTCTCAATTTGTGAAACTTTTTGTTATTATCTATGTCCAAATCATATGAGTATCTTATTCAACTGTTCAACTCAAACTATTTTTACACAATATATTACGTATTAATACTGTTCTTACTGAACCAACTAAATGAAGTGACAAGAACAAATTTAGCTTTAGCATCTATGATGTTGTGTTTGTCAATCACAAACTTTAGCCACTTTACAGAAACAGACAATTTGGACTTTTCTTGTCTTTGACAGTTGGATTTGAACTCATTTTATCTAACAGTCAAATCAATTTATATAGATATAAATTTAAAATTAAAGCACAAAATAGAAATAATATTTTTAATCATTTAGGTGGTGACAATAATGTGGTATATACTTTGAAGAAGCATTATAAACCTAGGGTTACTATGACAATAAAACTTTTGATTGATAGAGAGTTGCCAATTACAGACTGATAAAAATATCAATAAATATAAACTATATTATTATTACCTTTTTCTTAATCATATGAATTTAGTGTTTGCTGATAAAGACTTGCCTGTACTTCCTCCTCATCTAAGGTATTGAAATATAATTATTGCAGTTTAATTAAATGTATATAGAAACTCAGTCTTTCTGTAAGTAAAAGTTCAAGTTCTGGGTCTGTGTCCTTAAATACAAACCCTTACTCCACCATTATGAGTTGTGGGACCTTAAGTAAATTAATAAAACCTCCTGTTCTTCAATTTGTTTATTATAAATTTAAGATAAAAATAATATCTATCTCACGTGGTTATTTTGAGGTTTAAATAAATTACTACACATAAAGAATTTAAATAAGTGAATACTTAAAGTTTCATGAGTACACAATAATGTTATTATTATTTTGTGAAATTTTGAAGATACAGAAAGCCAATATATTTTTATTTCTAGAGGTACAGATTATTTATTTTTAGAAAGTTCAAAAAGATAACTGATTTTAACATTGCTAAAATATGACTAAAATTAATTAAAGGTAAATTTGGAGCATGCTACTATGGATGTGATCTAAAAAACACATTTATCTCTATGATTTTTTTTGGATTTAGTAATCTATCATTTGAGTAACAATAATGCTTTATGGTCTTATCTTCCAACATATTTTTGAGAGATGTTTCTAAAAACTACATAGTTAACCAAAGTAAATATTTCTATTATCAAAATAATGTATGTTTCTAGGATTTTAGTTTGCAAAAGTCATAGTATTTGCAATTTTTTTTTAAATTATGGAACATCCTAAATATTTATTTTGAACATAGTATATTCACTATATGAAAAAAAGTATAATTCAAAAAATTACATATACCTTGAAAATCACATTAAATTTTTTGCTTTATGTTGGAAATGTTAATCTTCTTATTTATTTATTCATTTGTCTTTTATAGTATGCTGCTGTTTTTCAGGAGGCAATAGATATGGTGACTTGTTTCTGTGTTTCTCATTGGGGGCAGTTAAAATTGATTTCGCACTTTCTGTGGATATTGATTGGAAAGGAAACCTTGTAAATTTCTAGTCTTTTAATTTACCAAAGTTATTTATTAAACATAAGTGATCCTTAGTATTTAATTCACGCAGATGACTAAACCCAGTCACAACAAGCAAGAGTAAGATTCCTATTAGTTTTATAACATTAGTTTTACTTATATGTGTATATACACACACACGTGTGTGTGTGTGTGTGTGTGTGTGTGTGTGTGTGTGGTGTGTGTGTGGAGAGAGAGAGAGAGAGATCAACTATATCAAATATATTTTAGATGAATAAAAGTAGACAATAAATAATCAATAATTGGAAGTGCTTATAGAAATATAATTATAATTTATATAGATTTTTCATAGATCATGCAACCAATATTAGATTAAGGTGATTAATGATATGACTAAATGTTTTCCTTTTTAATTCAGGAATTCTTTTAATCCCTTAGAGAAGTTTAACTTGATTTCTGAGATTAGGAGAAATACCTACTTTATGCTCTCATAGTCCCATGTTTCTTTTCTTATAATTTTTTCAGTCACAGATATTTTTTTTTTTGCGGTACGTGGGCCTCTCACTGTCGTGTCCTCTCCCGTTGCGGAGCACAGGCTCCGGACGTGCAGGCTCAGCAGCCATGGCTCACGGGTCCAGCCGCTCCGCGGCATGTGGGATCTTCCCGGACCGGGGCACGAACTCGTGTCCCCTGCATCGGCAGGCGGACTCTCAACCACTGCGCCACCAGGGAAGCCCCTGCACACATTTTTGATTGCTATCTTCCTCTTCCCCTGCTTCTAAGAGGGCAGAAAACATGTCTGTTTTGTTCCACATTGAATCCCAGCAATCAGCACCTTTTTGACACATAGTAGCTGCTCAATAATTGACTGACTGACTGAATGAATGAGTTAGGCTGTGGAATTTCTTATGGTTGAGACTTGGACAGAAGCACTGCATTATCAGCACTAAAGCTTATACTGATTAATTTGGAAGAAAAATATAGGCACATATATAAACATTTAAAAAAATGATTTGGAAACAAAACTGAAAGAATGTCATACAAATACCACTGAAACTGGCTCTAATTTCACCAAGAATATAACTGATAATACTGAAATAAAATATTTCCTTCTGAATGATATTTTTGTCAATAAAAATGTTTGATTTTGGGCTTTCCTGGTGGCGCAGTGGTTGAGGGTCCGCCTGCCGATGCAGGGGACACGGGGTCGTGCCCCGGTCCGAGAGTATCCCACATGCCGCGGAGCGGCTGGGCCCGTGAGCCATGGCCGCTGAGCCTGTGCATCCGGAGCCTGTGCTCCACAGCGGGAGAGGCCGCGGCAGTGAGAGGCCCGCGTACGGGAAAAAAAAAAAAAAAAAAA
>NW_006770402.1:119461-121727 GCF_000442215.2 Lipotes vexillifer | reverse complement strand
TGAGCCTGCGCGTCCGGAGCCTGTGCTCCGCAATGGGAGAGGCCACAACAGTGAGAGGCCCGCGTACCGCAACGGGAAAAAAAAAAAAAAAAAAAGTTTGGTTTTTAAAAATGTGTGTATTTTAAAATTTACAATAAATCTATTATAAATCATAATCTCCTCCCTAATGGTTCTTTTTTATAAGCCATTCTCCCTGCAACATAATCTGTAACATACAAATTTTTATTGCACTGAGTACCAATGTGAAGAGCTTAATTTTTTGTTTTTTGTCTTATGGAAGGGAATTACTTAAAGGGTAGGATCAGAGTCTTAAATTACCATCTAATTGCCCTTAGGCTCTTGCCTCAAGCTAGTGTTTTCCTACAGAGACATGAACTTTATAACCCTACAAGAAATGGAGAGACCAAGATCAGCCAGGGTAAAGTAGACCTTCTACTACTACCATGTTCTTGCAAAGAATCATCCAAGGTCCTGGCTTGCCGATTTTTAATATTGTATTAGGAGCATTCACTTTTATAACAAGTCAAACCAATGCTTCTTTTAAGTTCAGCTCCAGAAGTTTATTTCCAAATAATAAGAAACCTGTACCTATTTTACACTTGAAAGAAGTTAAATAATAAATGGAAGTTTTGTTCTATTTCTATTGTTTTACCATACTCTTGTTCCAGTACTTTTCTGTCCTAAAACATGAAAAAAATTCAGTTGAATTCTCCAATTCATAACTTGCTGTATTCTTTGATTCAGTAACCAAATGTTTCCCTCTTTTCTCTTAAATTTTCAGGGAGGCAAAAACAAAATAATACTTATTTGAGCGTGAAATAAGTAATACATGGAGAAGCATAATGGTAAACATGTTGTTTTTATTCACTCACACATGCACAATTATTTATTGAATTTTTGAGTGCTGGGGCAGCTGGTGGTGCTGGATATGGGGCAGGGGGTTGCATATAAAAACGCACACACACACACACCACACTATTACCAAACACTGACACCACTGACACCCAATTAGGTGAAAAACACGTTTACTTAAATATCTATTACGCCAGTGCCTAAATGATATATGTCTTAAGGGGAATAAGAAATACTTTAAGTAATGTATACTATTAGATACTAAGCTTTTTGACTGTACCGTTTTTTAACTCTAACCAAAGCTCTATGTGATAGGTGATGTTATTAACCCCACTTTACAAATGAGAAAGATGAAGCACAGGGAAGGTAAACATATAGTTCAAGGCCACACAACCAAATGAGGAGCCAGGATTGGACCAGACAGGTAAACTCTGCAATCAGTGCGCCTAGTCACATTTAGATTGCTTCAAGCATGCTGATGGGATATGGTGAGTATTTGACTCCTTGTATCCTATGTTCTAAACAACCCCCCAACCATATGACATTCAAGACCATGCTTGTGTAAAACTATTCCATTATCTGCAGAGGTAGTTCTCCTATATCCAGATGCAGAAAGTAAAGAAAGGAATAGATATGATAGATGTGGAAGAAATGAGTAGGTCTAGAAGATGACTAAGAGGTAATCTATAAATAAAAATAAAATTAGATATTGAGACCAAGATTCTAAATGAATAAACATTCACAGGCTTTTAAAATCTTATTTTTAAGGTGGTGGCTTTTAGGGTAATGGCTACAGTCAACGTCCATGGACTATCTGAATTCAAATTAGCTGGCTAGCTAGGTGGCCCTCTTATTAGCTTTGTGGCCTTGGACAAGTTGATTAACCTCTCTGGCAATAACAGTATATACTACTGTGAGGATTAAATCACTTAATATTTGCAATGTGATTAGAGCATCTCCTGGCACTAGTAAAATAAAAATAAACTCTTCTCAAATATAAAGAAAAGAAAAAGAAAACAGGCTGAATGGACATATGTATTTCAGATACGGCTACTTGTATTCACACCAAGTAGGGACTTATTATCTCCTATCCTAAAACCTGTATTTCTCAAATAGTTCACAGATTACTTTTACCAATTATTTAAAAAAAATTTTTTAATTTAATTTTATTTTTGGCTGCATTGGGTCTTCATTGCTGCGTGCGGGCTTTCTTCTAGTTGTGGGGAGCGGGGGCTGCTCTTTGTTGCGGTGCATGGGCTTCTCATTGCAGTGGCTTCTCTTGTTGTGGAGCATGGGATCTAGGCACGCAGGCTCAGTAGTTGTGGCAAACAGGCTTAGTTGCTCCGTGGCATGAGGGATCTTCCCAGACCAGGGATCGAACCTGTATCCCCTGCATTGGCAGGCGGATTCTTTT
>NW_006770402.1:76730-112375 GCF_000442215.2 Lipotes vexillifer | reverse complement strand
GCAGCAGCAGCCTTAGCGTCTCCTGCCCGTCTCTGGTTTCCGAGCTTTTCTCGCGCCCGTCTCTGGAGCTCCTTTAGGCAGCGCTCTTAAAACCCCTCTCCTTGCGCACCAGGAAACACAGAGGCAAGAAAAGGTCTCTTGCCTCTTGGGTAGGTCCAGACTTTCCCCCGGACTCCCTCCCGGCTATCCGTGGCGCACTAACCCCTTCGGGCTGTGTTCAAGCCGCCAACCCCAGTCCTCTCCCTGAGCTCCGACCGAAACCGAAACCGAGCCTCAGCTCGCAGCCCCGCCCGCCCCCGGCGGGTGAGCACACGAGCCTCTCGGGCTGGTGAGCGCCGGTCGGCGCCGATCCTCTGTGCGGGAATCTCTCCGCTTTGCCCTCCGCGCCCCTGTTGCTGTGCTGTCCTCCGCGGCTCCGAAGCTCCCCGCTCCGCCTCCCGCAATCTCTGCCCGCGAAGGGGCTCCTAGTGTGTGGAGACCTTTCCTCCTTCACGGCTCCCTCCCACTGGTGCAGGTACCGTCCTTATCCTTTTGTCTCTGTTTATTCTTTTTTCTCTTGCCCTACCCAGGTACATGGGGAGTTTCTTGCCTTTTGGGAGGTCTGAGGTCTCCTGCCAGCGTTCAGTAGGTGTTCTGTAGGAGTTGCTCCACGTGTAGATGTATTTCTGGTGTATCTGCGGGGAGGAAGGTGATCTCTGCGTCTTACTCCTCCGCCATCTTGGAAAGAGTTCTCGGCAGGCGGATTCTTAACAACTGTGCCACCAGGGAAGTCCCACCAATTATTTAAAGGAAGCAACAATTTCTATTCTAGACAAATTATGCCAGCAATCAGATAGAGAGAAAGGCTTAATATTCTTATGAGGCTAACATATTCTTGATATAAATAATGCCAACATAGGAAAATATTATAGCTCTAATTTATATAGAAACATAAATTTCAAATGTCTGAAGAAAATATTAATTAATCTAATAGTTTATTAAAATGAATTCTAATCAAGTGCCTCCTACCTCATAAAGGTAAAAAGAGTTATAAGTTAAAATATCTAGCAATGCAATTCATCATGTTAATTAAAAAAATCTTAAAATTGACAAAATTTTTTAAATTACATAATTCAACCCTGTTTATGGCTAAAAATAAAACAGAACACTTAGACAAAATAAGTAGAATAAAAAATGCTTATATACCTGATGGAGAATCTTTAGATGTATTCCTTTAATAATAAATGCACCATAAGGTTGTCACTATTGTGTCTACGTTTTATTTCAGTACTGAAGGTTGTGACCAATGCTACATGAAAAGAAAAGCATCAGATATGTAAATATAAGAAAAAAAGAGAAAAATGTCATTATATGTGGATTACATAATTATTCCTTTAATAAGCTACAATAGAATGAGGAAACAAAAATCTTGCAACCAGGATCAGCAAGTCTTAATAAGTTCTTGCACATGCAATATTTAAAGTTAAACTTCCTTATATCAACACTTCTGAAATAGAAATTGAATTATTTCTCACTATTAAGGCAAATTACAAGTATAAAATAATCACCCTGAAAATCATGGAAAATATCTTTATGGTTAAAAGATTTTTAATCATATTAAGGGACATGAAATATTTGAATTAACTTGATCATTATACAATATTTCTTACTGGGACACATCTTTGTAATGACAATTATTTTTGCAATTATATCCTCAAATTAAAAACCCTCCAGTAAAAAATATCAGTTTGATTTTTTTTTTTAGGACTTCTATAGTCATTCTCATATTTATATAGTATAATTAAAGTTAAGAAAGATCTATTATACTTTGGAAAAGAAGATAACAGAAAGATGATTACCTTAATATAGTGTTATATTAAGAGATTATAGAAATAAAACCAGTCAATTTCTTGAAAGGATAGGCCTCAAATCAATGCAAAAAAAAAAAAATGTTGAGAAGCAATTCCATGTCTATATTAGTACCTGATATATGATAATCATTGTGCTACGTAGGGAGAAATACCAGATAGTTTAGCAGATAGAGCTGGGAAAACTAAATTTCTATGGAGAAAAACAATAAGCCCAGGCCTAGATTTTGCACCATATATAAAAGAGGTTTCAAAAAAATGAATAAAAATAATGGAGAAGAAAAATATTTGTATCCTAGAGGAAGAGAAAAACTTATTACCAAAAGAACAGACCTTATAAGATTAGAATTGATAAGCTGAATTTTATCCAAATAAAGATTTCTGATAAGAGAAGAACAGCACTGATTAGGAAGATATTTTCAATGTTTCTGGAGATCACTAGGTATCCATTAGCAGGTGAATGGTTAACTGAAATATGGGGAATTCATGTGATAGAGGGAATGTAACAATAATTTGCAACAAATATGCAGCAACAGATAGCTCAAATTGTTGAATGAGAAAAATAGAAAAAAGTAATGCAAACCCTTAATATTATTTGTACACATACAAACATGCAAAATGTCACTGCTTATATTGCAAAGATACATATAAGTTAAGAACATATATTAAATATTTTAGAGTACCTGCCTTTGTAGGGGTGATAGCAGAAATGGAAAAAGAAATTCAAGAAGGGATTTACATGTACCATGATGACAAGAGTGTGGTCCATGAACTACTACACCACTTTTTAAAAACAGAAAGGTACAAACTCTGCTGTGGAAGGATTTATTCCCTGAATAGAATACATTACCCAACATTTTCCTAGGACATTACTGCAAAATAATGGTGATGATGATGATGATAATAATAATAATGATAATAATAAAGCATTCATTGAGAACTTACTATGTTCATTTTACCTACATATAGTGAGTAAACTGTAATTCCCATTTTTTAATGCATATAAAGTAATACACTGTACAGATAATATAATGGTGCATTCATCTCAGTTTATTCTCTAAGTAGAGAATGGTCTTCCCATCAAGAAAACACTGTCTTTTCTTATTGTAAACAACAGCAGAATATGCTACTCTCACAAACAGAAAGCATCCACCGGAAAAAAAAAAGGCACCGAATACTCAGAATATGAAAAATGAAGGATTGCATCATCAATTGGCCATTTTCTTTTTTTTTTTTTAATAAATTTATTTATTTTAGGCTGTGTTGGGTCTTTGTTGTGGTGTGCGGGCTTCTCTTGCTGCCAAGCACGGGCTCTAGGCACGTGGGCTTCAGTAGCTGTGGCACTTGGGGTCAGTAGTTGTGGCTCGCAGGCTCTAGAGCGCAGGCTCTGTAGTTGTGGCGCACAGGCTTAGTTCCTCCGCGGCATGTGGGATCTTCCCGGACCAGGGCTCGAACCCATGTCCCCTGCATTGGCAGGCGGATTCTCAACCACTGCACCACCAGGGAAGCCCCAGTTGGCCATTTTCATTATCCAGTAAACAGGTGGCAATTTGAAGAGCATAATCATGGAAAACAAAGTCATTCATAGAAATAAACTTATGGCACTCTGATACTAAAGACAAGTCTTTAAGCAGTCCAAGACTGGTGATAAGTGTTGGAAGTAAAAATGCACTCAACAAACACAGAGCAGTATTCCCAGGAGAAAATCCAGACAAAAATGTCTCTTTAAACACACTAATTAGGGTTTGTTATCATCTTTAATGGGGAGGTACTGAACACCGGCACAAGAGCACACTCTGCATCTTTTTATCCTTACTAAAGTCTGTGATTGTGCCCGTGTCAACTGTTCATAATTTTACTATAATTCTGATGACTGATATTAATTTATTTGTCAAATATGCAGTATATCATTCTTGAAAATGAATTTTTGACAATCTTATGAATTTTTAAAAAAAATATTAGTATATTTCTACTTTTATAAGATATTTGTTTAATGTATATAAAGTCGTCTCATTCCATGGAAAATAACTACTGTATTTTTTTGTCTCATTTTTCACTTTTGCCTTAAATTCTCTATCATTTATATACTTTTGTATTCATTTCTACACAGCTAGAGTTCTTCTTAATGGTTTTCCATATGAAGAAGTTTTGTTTTTCTGGTCAAATATGAAGCATATGTTGAAGAGGAGCAGAATTACTACCACAAAATATGTCTCTTTGGTATAAGGATCATTTCAGTCTGATTATTTTTAAGAAACAGCAGACTCAGGAGAAATTCTAAAAACCCAGTAGAAGTTACCCTTTTGTAAGAGACATTTACATTTAAAAAGAAAATCTCTATTTATAAAGGTGTCTCCCTTGCTGTACTAGGCAGAGAGGGTAGAAACTCTTATCAGTGGAGAAGGCTGAGACTTAAATCCACATAACAACCATACCCTAGTTTACTGTGCTTTGACTAAAATCCTTTCGTAACTGCCCACCACCACCACCCCCATGGCCACACACACACCTCAACATCTTCTTCTGTCTTTATCTGGATATATTATTTAAAGTGAAAGCTTGGACTATTTCAGAATTCTTGCCAAACCAGACTTGGGTCCACTCGCCCACCATGCAGCAAAGCTAATCTACTGACCATGAACTGTGGTGAAGGAAAGTACAGTGTTTATTGCAGGGAGCCAAGCAAGGAGAATGAGCAGCTCATGTTCAAAAGACTCAAACTACCAATAGCTTTCAGGAAAGGGTTTTTAAAGGCAACATTAGGGTGAGGGTTGCAGGGTGTGTCATCAGTTTTTGGACTTTCTTCTGATTGGTTAGTGGTGAGGTAACAGCGTGATGTTTCTGAATCTAAATCATCAACCTTCTGGTTCCAACCAGACTGGGGCCTACTGCTTGTGGTCAGCCTGTAGTCACTATCCTCCACCTGGGTGGATCCTAATCTCTGCAGAACAGTTCAAAGATATGCATTAGATTGGTATGTATATCCTTTGAGGAGGAACTAAGACTCTTTTATCAGGGGACTGCTGTTTAAGTTATCTTTACTTTTCTTAATTGGCAGCTTTTCCTTTGTTTCTGCATTCCCTCATGTCTCTAATTGTTAACTGTTTTGCCTGCTCTTTGGAACTTAGGGAAGGCCTAGGAGACTAAAGATTTTTTTTTTCCTACAAAAAAGAAATAAGGAACACAGAGGGGCTTTTGTACCTGAGAAGGCCCTGCAGGGTGCTGCTTGGTTTCTGGAGTTACTCTTTTCCTGGGTATCCCCCCTGTATACAGAGGGTACATAGGTTATCAAACTTCTGCCTGTTTTTCTTCTAGTAAATCTGTCCTTATTGCAAGGCGTCTCAGCCAAGGACCTAAAAGGGTAGAGAAAAATTATTTTCCCTCCTCTACAGTGTTTTGCTATGTGGGATTTGTTTAGCATTAGGCTTGATTCCAGAATACTTATATTTAAATTTTAAATATCCTAATATTATGTAAAAAACAAAATTCAACCAATCAAATTTGAAAATCTATTTGGATTGGCTTTATTCAACCATTCATGAATCCAGCAGCATCCCATCTAGCAACTGGAAGTGTGCTCCATGGGGTGGTACAAAATGAAAAGTTTTCATAGGCAGGAGGGTGGGGCAAAAGTGCTGTGAGCAAAAGAAAAGACAGGCTTATTTTTAGGCCAGGAAATGTTTTTTGAAGGGAAGGGAATGGCATGGGTTTTATCATGCAGATTGCAGTTTCTTCCTTGGGGTAATAGAAAGGACCTGAGTGACAGATTACTTCACTGGTACTGACCAGAAAAGTCCAGATGGGATGATTAAGATTACATTTCTGAGGAAAGTGGAAACTGCAATTAAGTCAGGTATTAAGTGTAGGTTTGGTATCATGGGCACAAGTGATACAAGTGAGGCCATTTGGGGCCTGGGGTTTTCTCTTTAATACTTAGTACTTTTTGTTGCTTTATTTCCTTTAACCACATGTTAATTTACCTACTGATTCATTATAGTGTTAAATTGTGTAAAATTTTGTAAAACCTCTTTAAATATAAAAAAGATCATATATATTTATATGACATTTATTGTGTACTTAATATCATTTTGTATAAGTTTACCATTTTATATTATTATGAAATTAAAAGGGTTTTAGTATATGTTAGCCTCATAAGTAAAAAATGTTGGATAATCTTTTGAAAAAATATATAACTTTGGAAATTTATATAATAGAAACTTGAATTATTTTCATTTTTTTCAGATATACTTATACTGAACTTTAATCAGAACTTCTGTTTCTCAGTTATATATTCCTTATCTTTTATTCATAATTTTCTTAATTATTTATAATTATGTCCATACATATAAATACAAATATATATTTTAGTTCTTTGTCCAGTTGCTCATTGTTCATGGTCTGTCTTCTCCATAGGAATATAAATTCCACAAGGGAATAGCAATTACTGTTGTATAATTTTTTGTTTGCAACATAAGTAGCATACTGTTGTAGCAAGTGGTATTTGCTTAATAAGTATTTGTTGAATTTAAAAAATGACAAGAAAACATCTTGATAATTTAATGTTAAATGAAAAAAGAAGACAAGAAAACTGAATGTGTGGAATGATATTGTGTGTGTGTGTGTGTGTCTGTGTGTGTAGAAAGTCTGGAAGAAGATTCAGTGAATATTATTCTTACTCTTTTACCTTTGAGTGATGGTATTATTGGCAAATTTATTTTACATCTATTTTTCTATTAAAAAACCTTCATATTATATACTTATATAAAATGTTATATAATAGCAAATTTTAAAACAAAATTAAATTCAATTTTTTCTAATTAAAATAATTTTATTATAAGATTGGAATTTTTGTTTCATATTACTTTCATACTTTTGATGTCTTTTGTGCCAGATGAGTCTGAATTCTAAATTCTTATGGTTTATTTTTGCTGAAACCTTCTATTTTTCTACAGCGTACAGGTAACTCATGCTAGGGTTTTATGTAAATTAAAGCTAATTTTTAGGTTTGATCAATATAGTAGTTTTCTTTGGGGATGCATCCAGGTAGTTGTATAAACCATAGAGAAAATTAATACCCACATTGCCCTTAGCATTACACTTCCTTCTTCTGCTATTTAGTAAAAATGGATCACATAAATGTTAAATTTGTGCTGTTCTGCTGACAGTGAAACTTAAGGAAAGCCCCCAGTGCTATTAGGCTAAAGTTAAAAGAGTAGAGCTGAAGAAATTTCTCTACTGTAAGAGAAATGTGAGCTTTGCAGAAAGTAAATTGGCTAGGAGAAATTCAATGAGGTACCATCTAAAATGTGTAGATAAAGTAAAGAGAGTGCTTTGTAGAACCTGTGAGAAAGCAATTTAGATATTCCTGGTGATAGCTTAGATGCCTGGATGCCTAGAAGTGATCTAAATCTGAAACTACTTGAAGGATATTGAACAGGAACACTCTGCCTTGCATCATTTTTGTGTTTATCTTTGCTTGTTGATCTGCCATCACTGTTAACCTTTCATTATTTATTGAATCATTCCATTAAAAAGAGTAGAACAAAGACTTAAAACACCAAAGTCCAAAGTAACTTCCATGCACAGGAAGTTTCTCTATGTATCCAGTATTCATGAGCACTGCTTAATTCGACATTCTCTTCCAAATGGAACTAAAAACATTTTGATGAAATTAATTTCAAGCCCATATTCATATATATTTTGACAGTAGCTATCTCTTGACTATCCAAATAATTAAATTTCTATATCTAAATAAAACTTTGGTAAATTATAGATGTTTTGGTCTATATATATATATTTAATATATACATATATTATGTATACCTACATACATTCTTTTTAACAGCAGGAAGTCTGTTGAACCATTTATATGCATTATCTAATTCAATCTCTACAAGCACCTAATGAGCTAAATACTATCAACCTCCTTTTAGAAGTGAGAAAGTGAGACTCAAATATCACTGAAGTTGTCCAAACTTTGAGCTAACAATGGACAAATCTGGTATTTGAACCCAGTTTTCCTTAGGCTGAAAGCCAATGAGTTAATGATTTAAGTGTTAAAAATAACATCATAACTGTATTAGAATATAGATGAATTCTTTTAAATTTTATGTTTAAGATGACTTTCTAAAGAGCGAAACGTTGCAAGGAAATGCAATGATGGATTTGACTACAAAAATAATGTTAAATGACTTGGCAAAAAACAAATCTGTAAACTTCAAGAAAATTAGTGTCATATGTGATGAATAACAACATATTAAATGTAAAAGAAACCAAAGTAATCAATTAAAAAAGCACACAATAGAAATAAAGTCAGAGATATGTATAAGACATTTACAAAAGAAGAACTAAAAATGGAGCATTAATCTATAAAAGGATGTTGACATACCTAGTAATTAAATATGTAAGATGCTTTAAAATTTAAAAATCATTTTATAGCCTATGGGTTGGGTAAACATCTCTGAAAGAAAGATACAGAGACCAAAACATTTAAAAAAGAAGTTTGCTTTCAAAGAACTGGAAAAAAAGTCCAGGCTTTCAAAGAACTGGTTATCAAATTTAAAACACAAAACCAAAAACAGTTATTGATTTTTTTTTTAAGCACAGCAGAGTTATCAAATTTACTGAGTTTACAGTTAGCCTGTTTATGGTGAAAAAACAATTTTCTTATGTTGTTATCATTTTATCCACAAAGATAAGGTCTTATCCTTAGATAAAAGCTGTGCAAAAATCAGGGATAGAATTTTTTCATTAGGGAACTAGCAAATTATAGAAAATGCCATGGACTTTATTGAGTTTGGAGCCTAGAACTAAACAAAGAGACCCGATTATTTATGGTTTATCTCTCAGTGCAAAGTGTTTTGTTTCATTTTGCTTTCTGGCTGTGGGACATAATGTACATACTTTTCCTAATGGATTCAGGACTGTCTATATTGTTTCCACAATTTAAACAATTGAAACATGCTTGTGTTGTAAAAGATGTAGGAATATGGGCAAAATCATGCACAACTAATACAAGAGCGAATCAACATAATTTCGCAACTTAAAAAGAAATTTCCAAAGTAAGAATGCCTTTTAACCTGGGAATCTCCTTCCAGAAATATATAATAAAGATTTGAACAAATAAACCACAATTTATATATCATGGCAGTCATATTGATGTCTATTTTATTCAAATATTGGCCACAACTTCTATATGTCATTCTTAAAGAGATGGGTTAAATTTTGATATATCCTTTAAGTGGACTAAAATTTACTGATTCCAATTTATGATTTCAGTCTCTTTACTGGAAATTGGCCAATAAATATAAGGAAGTAATGAAGTTATCAAAACGTGTTGATCACAGTTTTGAAAATATTTATGTATCAGTATAGATATGAAAGCCTATATACCAAATGGTAACCATAATTTATACTGGATAATACTTTTCTGACTATTTTATATTGAACACCTGTTTATTCCTTAAACATAAATAGGTGAAATATGTATACAAAAAATATTCTGTTAGAAGTGTGACAGTAGACTGAAATAACACTAGATTCTCTAATCTTGCTAAAATTTAAGCTAAAATTTAGTTTCCAACAGTTTAAATAATGAAACCTATATTTCAGGTATTCCTTATTTTATTCAAACGATTGTTTGAAGATTTCAGAATGAATATGAAAGTATCATTTACAGGTTAAATAATCCTTGCCAAAATTACTTTGTCTTAAAGAAAATATAAAAACTTCAAATTTTCTTATGCTGCATAAAAGATGCTGTTTTGGTTCTTGTTAGCCTAATGATAATAAAAATAGTTTTTTAAAAAGCTTTAGTTTTCTTTTATATGCTTACAGGGAAAATAGTAAATTGGCATGCAAAAATTGTAGGTTTTTGACAAACAATATCCTGCATTTACCATTAGAAGGAGGAAACGTGAAGCTCAAGTGCCTAATAAGGACTTGATAGAAGAGTATTTTACTATAGCAGAAACATCCTGTGTGAGAGCATGAGGACAGGCTCTCCCAATACGCTCTCAAGAATAATCATATGCTTTCACTCTGCTCTAACTGCAAACTTTTTCCTCTCCAGCTGTCCACACATTTTTTTTTGTTGATTATTTTCATTTAACCTAACTGGGCAAGTAAATGCATTGTACCATAATATCAAAAATGGAGCACATTTTCTCTATAAAAAATATTAAAGTATATTTTGTCCTTGATTTTCCATATTATGTGCCTAAAATTGCATATACCCTCCAAAAAAGAAACTAATTATATTTCCAAACATTGTTAGTGATGGGTAGCTAAGATTAATGTTTTCTGACTCCTAATTCTCCAAATCTGCTGCTTCTTTTATGTTTTCCAGAATAGTTGGAGTGACCCTTGATAAAAGTCTAACTCATTCCCCCAGAAGGTCATCAAATCCTTTACCATTTGGTTTCCTTCTATTTCCACTGTCATGTCTTTAGCTGAGATGCTCTTCATTTCACATTGAAATACTCTATGTGTGTATATGTGTCTATATATATATGAGTCTATATATCTCCACCATTTATTTTTCAAGCAGGTAAATCTGATATCATCACCTCCCTATGTAAAAGCCTATATTATTCCTAGTAGAGAGTAAAATACACCCTTTCATTCTAATTCAAATATCTTACCCCTCTCCCTCAAACTCTGTAACCAATAGATCACCATTTTATGGTTGAGTTTGATAGTATTCTTTAACTATTACTACAGTCCCCCTCTTTAGTGTATCCCCTTTACCACTATCTTAGATCAGTGTTCTTAAAGGGAAGAAGAAGGTGGGAGATGCAATGCGGTGAAGGGAGGTGTTTGCCCCCAGGGAATATTTAACAAAGACTGGAGACATTTTTGGTTGTCAAAACTTAGGGTGGAGATGATACTGGCATCTAGTGAGTAGTAGCCATGGATTCTGCCAAACATCCTTCAATGCATGGGACAGCCCCCCACAGCAAAGAGTTATCCAGTCCAGGATATCAATAGTGCTGAGGTTGAGAAAATCTGCCTTAGATCAAGCCATTATTAACTGTCATCTAGGTAACTGCAACAATCTGTTAATTGATCTTTCTCCATCAATCTTGCTCTTATCCACGTCATTTTTAACACTGCAACTAAAATGGCCTCTCTATAACTTAATATGAGCCTGTATTTTGCACTTAAGATGTTAATTGTTCCTGAGCATAACGTCTGAAAAGACTTACAAGATTCTTCATGATTTGATTCCTGATTTATTCACTTTCTTTTGTCATTCTTTTCCTTTCTCATACTAAGCTTCAGCCCTACTGAAGTACAGGTACCTTCCATTCTTTGAACATCCATCCTCTCTCTTCACTGTCTGGTTTCCAGCATTTTAACATGTTGTTCACTCAGACTTATACTAGAACACTCAAGTGTCAAGCCTCGTTCCCTTAGGACAAGTGCCTGCCTCTGAGGGAAAGTGGAATGTAATCAAGAATAGGCACAATAACCACTGTAATACCACTGAAGTTTCTGAGACAACAGGTTCGGCTTTTTTGAGATCTAAAGCTTAGTCCATTTGCTACTTTAAGTATTCAGTAGATGTTCGGTTTCATTGTTGTTTCTGCTACTATTACTGCTTTGTTTAGCATACTGTAAGAATATTTAGTACAGTTTTCTTCCCATCTGTTTTGGCACTGGAACCTGGAGTTATCCCACTGGGGCAGAGTAGCTGAGGAAGATGCACTTCCCCTTCATTTGCAGGCTCCCTGGGGATCAGTGTGGGTGCCAAACTGCAAACAAATGTGGAGAGGCATGTGTGCATTGGAAATATTCCATCTATTTAATAGCCAGAATGTCACAAAATAATAGAGAAAAAGATGACGGGTTTAGAGACACGGGGAATTCCTCCTGGCAAACTTTGAGCCAGAGGGAAAAACCAATATGAACAAAATTTTTGGTGATATTAACTGGAATAGGAAAGGTAGGGAATACATTTTTTTCTTTATCTTTTTTGACTTCAAGATGCTGACATGAGAAACATATCATTTAAATATCAATGTTTCTATTTTGAATTTTATAGTATTTTTATGACAAAGAAAAATCAATTATTTTGTCAATCTGAAGAACAGTGCTTTCTTATTAAGAAAAAAAACATTCCACTGACTGCAAAAATAGAACCCAGGTTTTTCTTACATCACACTGCTTGATTTTTGTTGACACTACTGCCCAATTTCTCTTAGATTTACTTTTAAATCCTCTTATGCAGTCAATCCAAGTAACTTCACAACAAGTTGGACACACTCTTTTTTGTGATACTGTGGAAATAAAAATCATGAAAATATACATTGGAAATTTCCATGCCAATTTTTAATAATTATCATTTTCATGTTTAATTTGCAAAAAAAGAAAACTCAAACAGATGTTATTCTTTAGAAAAGTCTTCCCTCATAGGAAACTTGAATTTCAAGGATTCTGATTTTTCTTTCAGTTATCCACCATAAAAATAGTTGTTCTAAAGGAGAGAAATAAATAAGCTTTTATCTTATTGACAAATTGTAAGTAGGAAATGAAATGAGTTCAGATTGGTAAAAAAGTCATTTTCAGAAAATGTGTAAGTTCGATTGTTTTTTAACACTAAAACCAAGCATCTCTAAATGATGTGTTTAACTCTTCTGTCTTGTAAAAATATTCCCCAGATAAAAGTAGGCACCTCTAAAGCACTCTCGAAATTCAAGAAGCATTTTTTTCTCTCTTATAAAACTCAAGTACTTTGTATTTTTTTCTTTTGTTTTATTGTCTATTAGAGAGGGGTGGAGATGCTAGCTTTAAGAAACAAGGAACTATTAGATATATATTATGTGCAGCAGAAGTATTTAAAATTTCATCTCTGCCTGTCTTAAAAATTGTCAATTTAAAAAAACCCAAGTGAACTCCATTCTAATTTTATTCTATTCAAAAATGGAATTTATTCAAGGATATTCAGAAATTTATCTAATGGGAGGTTAGATCATTTTGGGTAAGAAATAAAATATATTACAGGGAAAAATCAGTGTTTTTTAAAGTTGTGTGCACTTGAAATGTGGAGTCACACAAAAAGAATTCATTGTCAGAAATGTATTACAAAGTAAAAAATGAATAGTTTTGATCTTAGATATGATATAGAGTAAAGGAACTACTTGGGAGCTTTAGATTTCAAAATATTCGTTCATTCCTTCTTTTATATATTAGATGTTGAGGATACAAAGAAAGACAATGTAATTCTCATCATCATCTCACTATGATATGAAGTTCATATCATAGTGAAGAAAATGTCAATCAGTAAAAACTGGTATACTGGAACTTAGAAGGGGCAGAGGAACTATTGGGCCATATTGGCAGAGGTTAAGCATGAGCAGGGGCAGAAAAGCGGTGGAAATACAGAGATAGAAACTGAGAGACGCATAGAGTGTATCATAGATGGAAATGTGTTGGTGGGGTAGACTTTGTTACTAGAGAGAAGTTGGAAATTTATCTGAGTTCATGTTTGAATAGGTTTTAGGGGTCATATAAATATTTTGGAGCTTATTGCATGAATAATAGAGTGTAGTGCTACCTTTTTAAGTAGTGTGTGAAATGAATAAATGCTTGTTTAGAAATTAACTCTTGTGGGATAGGAGTGAGATGCAATATTGGGCAGAGAGACTAATATCAAGGAAAATAGCTAGGGGTCAGTCACTGTTATTTAGGCCAAAGGTAGAGAAAGACTGACTGGAAGCACTGGCAATAGTTAATAAAAGGAGAACATATTTGGAAAGCAGAAAAAGCAAAATATGATGGCTTGTTGATGGGGGAGACTGATGTGTGAAAGAGGAGAAGGAATCAAAGATAGCATTAAATATGTCAGTTTTTCTGACATCTGGTCCTGGAAAACTATGTATTCTTCTAATCTCACATACCACCTATGAAGAAATTTGGATGACTTCACAGTTTTTACAACAATTTAATTTCTCCTTCTTCTGGGTTGTGTCTACACTTTATAGATGCTTCTTTTATTCAAATCACATTGTAATGCACTTGTTTAGACCTCTCTCAGGAGGGATGGAGGTAAGAATAAATGAAAATAAGCATATTACTGAAAAAGTCTAAGTGAAATTATTTAAACTATCAAGTAAAAAATTGCTATGGATGCTGTTAAATTAAAAATTAAATAAGGGATAAATTTACATATGACATCTAGTTTCTAAATCTACCAGGCATAGAAAGCAGAAAGAATTAGTGGTAGAAATTTTATTTTTATAGAGAATATTATAGCTATGAAAAAATTTTATTTTCAATGGTATCTGTTGAATGTACAGAGATTAAATTGTCATAAGACTACTTTATTTTTTCTCTTTCCTCAGACATATTAATGTCTTTACTGTTTAAGCATATAACCTCTTCTATTTAATCATGAAACAAGTCTTTAAAAGTAATGTTTATGTTTATGACAATAAAAGTAATACATGCTTACTATAGAAAATTTTAAAAACTGAAAAATATATAAAAGAAAATAGAATTGAAATATAATCTTACCACAATACATTGCCATTATTAACATTGCATTAATGAGTCTTACTGATCTCTCCCTTTATTTGTGCCTTCTGTCTTCTTCCATGTGTGTATATACATGCCTTTTTATTGATAAATTAGTAATAATTTGTTGATTGTCTTGGACTACATATCACCAAAATATTGTCGCTTTTCTTAAGATTTCACATTATGTTACAAAAGTAGGCTGTGATTTAGAAATTTCTTAGGTTTTTTAAAAAAGTTATAGACAAAAGTGCCACAAATATCATAGGGGCTGTTTATGTAAGGCTCTTTGTCAGAATCTATACTTGGTTGATTTTGTGGGTAATATTTGTAACAGATAAGAAAAGGAGAATCAAACTAAAAGAAAATTTGGGTAATGGAAATATTTTAAACTTTAGTTTGTAAGTTAGTAGATATCAATTTAACATTTATTAAAACATATAAGGGTTGTGATGTCTGAATTTGAAAAATAAAAAATCTAAAAATGGATTGTGTGCAATTTTCAAATTGTTCTGATAAGTGGGAAAATTGCCATTGAAATTTATAGTCAAGAATTGGTTCCCTAGAGAGAGGATCTTGTAATTACAGTTTTTTTTTTCTCTTTAAGAAGCTGAGCAAGAAATAACCCTATTAGAACATAATTTTTTTATTATTGTTTCCATAAATTTGGAAAATGTAATGATATTTAACTTTTTGTGGCAATTCTATTAAAACTCACTAGTATTGTTGATTTTGATTATTAAATGAGCAGAAGTATAATCTTTTCTTAGCTCATGAGCAAACTGTAAAAGAAAGTACCTACTTTTATCCCCTCATCTTGTTTTTCTCCATAGTCAATTTTCACCTAATTGAATTATTCAAAAATGTTGAATATTATTTATATTATGCTTAAATATCTAAGTGAATTTAATTGTACATCAATTTTTATTCTTATTATTTTTAAATTTCTCATTATTTCCGTTAGACTAATTTCAATGTTAACAGCATTAGCAAGTCAAATGTGAGAAATGTCAGGTATTAGAAAGGTTGGTTCAGAAAAATGGTGTGGGAAGAAAAAATTGCCTTTACCATAGAATTTCTAAATAGAACCTACCAGCTTGTGCTTTAATTAAATTGCAAATGTGTTTCTCCTTTGAGTATTAAGCATTAACAGCTGGTGACTTGTTGGATTAGCAAAGCTGTATATGGGGGAATGGGGAGAGAAGGTAGCCATTTTTCCATGTTTCATTAATTTTCAATTCTTTTTAGGCCACTTAACACACATACACATATACATACATACATAAGAGTACTCTTATACTCTTATTTCTTTTGGAAGAGGAGTACTAGATAGACATTTTGAAATTGCCCAGAGTTACATCTCATGTAGAAAATGGCCAATAGTTCGTAGGACCTCCCTGAGGCTTTTATTAACACACTGCTAGATCTCTGTAACTGCATGGGGAGATGTTGCTTGTGGTCCAGCTGGCCAATTTATTGAAACCAGGACAAAACCCCAGTTTCTATTTAATTATCTGTGACATTGCTTCAACCCTAAGAAATTGGGTTGCCTAGTAATTTTGCCTCATTGCTGAATCTGTTACAAGATAAAAATGGTAAATTCAAGAAATTCATTGGGTTACAGGCCTAGAATGAAACTTTAATGCCTACTTCATTCATCTCCCTGCCTTAATCCTAGGTTGGCATTAAAGTGATACCAAGAAGATAGACATCTTATTTTTATCCTTAAGGAATGAGAATCTACAATCTTACTTGGAACCCAAGTCTCACATCTCTTCATCATCTCAGCCAGAAAGTTCTTCCAAGCATCTGTGCAAGGTTTAGCCAAATTACTATTTGCTACTTCTCATTGAAAATGGATTGAACTTTCACATATATAACATCTTGAAGATGTGATGTCTATTACCAGAATAAAGGTAAATGTGTCTATTAAATTTTTCTTATAGCCTTGCTATTTAAACTCCTATATTTGTGATGTGGGGAAATTCCAAACACCATTGATTGTCTCCTGAACGCTCTGTTTTAATCAAAGGCTGTTTATTATTGACATGGAGAATTATATGAATAATTCTAGACAACATTTCAGTGCTAGTCTTCTCTTAAAACACTACCAGATGATTCAGTTGTTGAAATATTTACCTAAACATTATTCATAATTATATCTATCTTTTAAATTCATCAAACTATTTGAACTTTAATTGAATTCCCTTAAGTGCATTGCCCTGCACAAACTGGGCTCAATTTATAAATATAGTGTAAACATCTATTTATCTATTTAAAAATTATTTATTTGTATGTTTTGCATTGAATTGAGATCTGATATTTGAACTAGAAAAACAGATAATTTAATAATAGCTACTACTTTCTATTTCATAGAAAGGGGAACTAAAACTCAAGGTGATTAAGCAGATTGCTGAGTGTCTATGTGAGGAGTACACAATTATCTTACCCTTATATCACAGTAATGTTTTCTACAATTTAGAAATTTAATGAGACATACCATTCTAACTAAGGGGGTCTTTATTTCACTGTTTGAAAATACTTGTATCTATTAAGACAAAATGAGAGATAACCAAGAAAAAAAATTGATATACCCCTATTATTTCCCCTGAAAGTGCACACACACAATGATACTCATAAAAAAAATTATCTTTTGTGGAACAGATTCTGTGGCATCACTGGATTCTCTGGCCATGGAAATTAAAATGTGTAGAATCCACAACAATGTTCAGGGGCTTAGAAAACATAACTAAAACAATAGCAACAACAGAAACAACATAAAATAATGAACTAAAACCAGATAAATAAAAATGAAAATTGTGACCTGGAAAACATGTGACAGCAGCACAGTTACTTCTTTTCATGCCACTGAATATGGGTTAAGAAGCTAATTGAATTAAGAGGAGCTTGAGGGGCTTGCAACTATCATGAAGGAAAGAAACCACTCAGCCTTGTGCTGTTGTTTGTTTTAAGCAGTGTTTTCTCCAATGTTGTTCAGTTTCATCTAGAACTCTGGAATGTTGCATAGAAGAGTTCTTTCTTGGAAGCCAGAAATTAAGATGGGGAGTCACAAATCACTGAAAGAAAAACTGGGCACATGCTCTGGTTTCCTGCTCATTCATAGGAAAGCAGCCATGCTGAATCCAGGTAAAGCCAACAAATGGAGAGTCCAGGGTCTGTAAATATTCTCTTTAACAGAAAGAGGTTGAAGAAATTGTCTATGTAAACCATTGAATAATATTGTGAATTATGAGGGAAGGGATAGAAATCAATAACTCCCTGCAGAATTAAAACTTCATCACCAAGACAAGACCCTGACTTGTGTGATGACATCATAGAGAATTACACAAGCTTTGCTAGGGAATCTGGGGGCTGGGTCTAAAGAGGTTGTGACGAGGTATGCTGTACCAACTCCTGCTCTGTGAGGCCACCACATGGATGCTAAATTTCTGTATCTTTGGCTAAATTAATTGAGAATGTGTAATCTGGAGTATATTCTTTTTACCAATCTATTGCACGACAGTACTACACATGCTAAATAAGAATCTGTATAGATGTGGCACATGCTGCATATTAAGAAAATTATACATATACTATAAAAAATATAAAACTAACATTTTAAACATTAGGAAATGTATGCCAGTCATGTGTGTGTATGAGTGTGTATGTGTGTGTGTATGCTTAAAACTGTGTACTTAAAATAATAATCCAGTGCTAAAGACACAATCCTTTGATGTGATAAACTATGCGTGAAAGATTTTCAAACTCCTTGGAAGAAAAGCACAAATTTCTTGTAATCATAAGGAAGATATTTTATAACATTAGTCATTTTTCCTTTTGTTCAATTTACACTTTTAAAAGTCCACTGAAATAGTTTTGCTTGATTGGTTTATGCCTTTGGTAATAGTGGCAAAGTTAATAAATACTATAAAGGCAAAAGAGAGTCTTTTACCTATTATGTCAAATGCTTTTATGAAAATGCAAACAATAATTCAAAATTATAATTGCCAATATTTATATTGCACTGCCCTAGAGGGTTTAGTCATCAATTCACTTAATTCTAACTATAACCTCATTAGATGAGGTCCTCAAGAGGATGTGACCACCTGTTGACCCACAAGCTAGACCCAGACAGTGGAGGCTCCTCACCCCCCTTTCCTGTCCTTGGAATGTACATTCTGCCCACCGTACCCACAACTGTAGCCATTTTCAAGGATGCAGCCTTGAAAGAGCAATGAGTTATTGAAACCATCTGGACTGGATATGTGACTGAATCCAGTTAAGGTCTCTGCATGTACTTTTAAGATTCTGGCGTGTGGGTACCGAGATGTACTCGTCTTGCAGCTGCCCAAGGCAAGCCTCCTATATAAGTTCCCTTGCTTATTAAACCCACCACCTACCAATCTGAAGTGGTCTGCCTCTCTCTTTGGTCTCACCTTGCCCTCGTGTACTGGGGCAAATTTATGAATCAACAAGCCCTATGTGACGTGTACTGTTATTATCTCCATTTTACAGACAAGGATACTTGTCCTGTGAGGATAAGTAATTTTGTTCAACAGTCAGTAAATGTAGAGCTGTTTCTGACCAGGGTTCTTGGACTCCTTAATCACTAGAAATTGATAAAAGGACAGATGAGAAATTCAGGCAAGGCTTTATTGGGACTCAGGCTGCCACATGAGTGAGCAAAAACAACTAACTGGTGTCCTTACTTGTTCTCTGAAGGGGGGCGAACTGGTCCCTTAAATGGGGTGAGGGCAGGGGCAGATACATGGGTTGGGCTGAAGGAGGGTTTAGGTGGTTAGCCCACCCCCTTGATGCTGTGTGTAGGGATCACGTGCAGTACCCTGCTTTTGCCCCTCAGAAGCGGCAGTTGGGTTTTTGGTCTTTTTGTATCTTGTTATTCATCATTTGCCCCAACTGCACATGAGTGAAGTTACTTTTAGTTCCTTACAGTTTCTTTGTATTCCGTTGCTCTGGGGAGACATTTGTCCAGGTGCAAGCACTGCAGCAAATGGTCCCAGGTCCCAGCCTGTTTTAGAGCCAGCATAAAATTCTAGGTAGTTTGGCTGTGATGTCTATTAACCACTATGCAATAATTTGTCCCACTGGTGAAAAAAATCATGCCTCTCATAGACTGGAAACACTATAACTATAATATGTAATTAAAACTGGTCATTTAACCTTGCCAGGAAAATCTGTATGGAACTGTTACATTGAAAAGGAAAATACAAGAGAATGTAATGATATTCCTCCTATAACTGTCCTTTTAAACCTATTATGTTTGGCTAGTTCCTCCCTGTCCCTTAGATGATGTCTCGGGCAGGATCTATGATTTTTCTGCTCACTCTCTGAGGTAATAAAATGTTCCATGATTACTTTAGTCACAATTAAGTTTTATTTTCGTATGACACAGTTCAGGACATAATACTCCAAAATACGGTGCCTTGGCATACTGAATATTTTAAGCTGAAGAAATTTGAGAAATGACAGGTGCAAGAAGGACTCTCTGACATTTTCCCCATCTCCCCAAGTTAGATCATAAGACCCTCATATGAGAGGTGCCTGCCAAGACCCAAAGGAAAGGACAGTCCTTATTCTGAAGACTGAGGAAGGCAGGGAGGAATGGAAATGAAAAAACCTTGCTGAGTTCCCCCAGTTTATCACACTTAGCTCATATCCTTTTGTCCTATCACATTTTTCCATGGCACACTTCATCAAGCCTAGCATTAGAATACTCAGGTTTAACAGCTTCTTCCCATCTTCATTTTCTCAGGAAAACTCCCACATGGCATAGTACATGAATCTGTATATAATTTTTTCTTGGTAATCTCTTTTGTTACAGACCCCCAGCAAGAACCTAGAAGGGTAGAGGAGAAGATTTTTTTCCTCCCTATGGTAATTAGAATATCCATTCTCATGTAATAGTGAGAACTGTAAACTTCTAAAAAACTTATACTTCCTCCATTTTGCCATATTTCAGTTAGAGACCTGCGGTGGTTTGAGAAAGTGTTGTCTTTTCCTCGTATACTGTTTTTTTTCAACTTTCATTATGAAAACTTTAAAACATGTGCCAAAGTTGAAAAAATGTAGAGTAAACACTCATATTCACTCCCCTAGATTATACCACAAATATTTTGGTGTTCTTGCTTCATCAGGAGTCCTTTCCTTTACCCATCCTCTATTATTCCAACCATCCATCTTATTTTTGGGTCGATTTCAGAATAAATCAGAGACATCAGAGCATTTCTAAATATTTCAGCGTGCAGATCTTAAATAGAATTCAATATTTATATACAGGTCTTTTTTCTGATGTCAAATTTACACACAATTTGTGTGTAACGCATTTCACAAATTTTAGTGTACGCTTTCTGAGTTTTGACAAATTCACACACTCTTGTAAACCAAATCAAGATACAGAATATCACCATCATCCCCAAAAGTTCGGACATGCCCTTCCCACTCAACTCATGCCTCTCACAAGAGGCAACTATTGTTCTGATATTTTTAGAACACATATTACTTGTGTCTGTTTCAGAACTTGAAATTAATTAAGTCAAATAGTATTATCTCTTTTTATTGGTGAGCAGCACTGTTTTGTATGGATAAACATCAATTCATTTAATACAGTCACCTGCTAGTGCACTCAGCTGTTTCCTGTTTTTAATTATTATGTATAAAACCACTGTGCAACATTTTAGTACAAGTTTCTTCTGCACATATACTTTTATTTGGGGGTTAAATACCTAGTAATGAAATTACAGGATAGTTGAATAAATGATGTTTACTTATATGTGATATTACCAGAACTTTATCCAGAGTGAGCCTACAAGTTGAGAGTTATGGGTGATCTACATTCTTGACAATTTTGGTGATATCAGTCAGTTTAATTTATCATACAGGAGGGTAGGTAATGGTAGTTCGTTATAGTTTTATTTTTTATTTCCCTAATGATTAGTAATGTCAAACACCTTTTCATGGGCTCACAATGGGCTCACAGTGTGTTTTGCTCTTGTAGATTAGAATGTTCTATAAATGTCAACTGGGACAAGCTGCTTGATTGTTTTTAACATCTGTCTCATATCAGAGTCTGGCTCTGATGATTACTTTTTGTCTTCTCAGAATTTGTTTTTCCTCACCCCTTTGAATACTTCATGAATTTTTATCAGAAGCCTGAAATGTTGTTGTGTAAGACAGTAGATATGAGTTAAATATTTTGTTTTGCTGGTAAAACTGAACTCCTTTCCTTCTGCCAGGCCTGTGATGAGTAGGCTTCTGAAAGTATAGTGAGGAATTGAACTGGGTCCTAGGCCCCTTGTTGCTGTGATTACTCTCATTACACTCTAGCCATTAAATTCTTCTGGCTAAACTTTCTTTGAGATGTGGGTTAATTTGCAGAATTTTTTTGTCAGTTTCCTCAATATCTGCTCCCTTCTTGGCCTTGCATTTCCCTTTTGTGCTGCGGCCTATAGAGGCTCATGCTCTTGCAGTTCTCCCAGCTGTATCCCATCATTGCCTTCACTCAATGCTTATTAGCCTGGGGGGCAGGTGTTGGGGGAAGGGTGCATTCTTTGTTCTTATTTAACCTCAGTCTTGGCCTAAACTCCATGGTGTAGACTTCACAAATCCTACTTGTCCTTTTGGAGCTGGAATACTGGGCCTAGTACGTATTCCTGCATCTTTTCCTAGGAGCAGTGCTGGTCTTTGTTTTTGTTCTTTTCTAAGTTGCATTGGATTTCCCCCAATCTACAGCCTGCACGTAACAGTTTTTATTGCTTTTTCCCTGCAGATTAAGGTTTGTTATCTGAAGGGAAGATGGGGGAGACCCTACTCTGCAAATTTCCCCAGCAGCTGGTTTTCCCCTCTACCACAAGAAAAGCTTCTTCTGGATTTTCCTCAATCTTCTGTGAGCACCGGGTAGGGTTTGTGGGGGAAAAGTCTGCAAAAGGTATGACCTTGCTTCCGTATATCTGTCACTTCTAAGGGTTGCATGCTTCTGTTTTTGTCTACACTTGACTTTTAGATATTCTTTAAAATGTTATAGCTGTAACTTCTTACCAGTTGATACTTCATTCTACAACATCTTTTCCAGGTAAGCAAACGCTGGAGTATTTTTTCTTATTTCAAGTGCTTGTGTTTCTACAGATTTTGGGTCA
Organism: Lipotes vexillifer; assembly: GCF_000442215.2. Taxonomy (NCBI): domain Eukaryota; kingdom Metazoa; phylum Chordata; class Mammalia; order Artiodactyla; family Lipotidae; genus Lipotes; species Lipotes vexillifer. Next base: position 89,859 of record NW_006770402.1, on the reverse strand, counting down.
CTTGTTTCTCCTGCAATTTCTGTTCTCTGGTGGGTTCAAGAGGAGTTGTTAATTTGAATTATGTTCAGTTTTTGCCTTGTCGTAATGATGGGAGGGATATTTATGTGTCTCTCTACAACTCTGAACTGAACAAATTTTATTTTGATTAATTGTATTTTTCTCAGCCTGGTGTATTTTTCTCCATCATTTTGCTTTTAATCTGTTTGTGTCATTATATTTGAAGTAGGTTTCTTGTAGGTAGCATATAGTTGAGTCTTGCCCTTAGTTTGTGGCAATGTGTGTGTGTGTTTTTACTTGAGTTTAACCATGTACATATAATGTGATTATTGATATAGTTGGATTTAAATATACCATGTTGCTAATTGTTTTTCATGTGTACCATCTATTCTTGTTGTTGCATTTTTCTCTTTCTGCCTTTTTTTGAATTGAATATTATTTATGATTCTATTTTCTCTGATTATTAGATACACATTTTTAGGGTTATAACTTTTTATGTTGACTTAAGGTTTATAATATAAATTTTAAAATTATCACAGTCAGGGACCTTCAAGATGGCAGAGGAGTAAGATGTCAGGAACACCTTCCTCCCCACAAATACATCAAAAATACATCTACATGTGGAACAACTCCTAGAGAACACCTGTTGAACACTGGCAGAAGACCTCAGACTTCTCAAAAGGCAAAAAACTCCCCATGTACCTGGGTAGGGCAAAAAAAAAAAAAAAAAAAGAAAAAACAGAGACAAAAGAATAGAGGTGGGACTTGCACCTCTGGGAGGGAGCTGTGAAGTGGGAAAAGTTTCCACACACTAGGAAGCCCCTTCATTGGCGGAGATGGGAGGGAGGGGGCAGGGAGGAAGCTTCAGAGCCATGGAGGAGAGCACAGCAACAGGGGTGCAGAGAGCAAAGTGTAGAGATTCCCACACAGAGGATCAGTGCCGACCAGAACTCACCAGCCTGATAGGCTTCTCTGCTCACCTGCCAGTGAGGGTCAGGGCTGGGAGCTGAGGCTCTGGCTTCAGAGGTCAGATCCCAGGGAGAGAACTGGGGTTGGCTATGTAGACACAGCCTGAAGGGGGCTAATGAGCCACAGCTAGCTGGGAGGCAGTCCGGGAAATTGTCTGGAACTGCCTAAGAGGCAAGAGACCATTGTTTCTGGGTGCACGAGGAGAGGGGATTCGGAGCACTGCCTAAACGAGCTCCAGAGATGGGAGCAAGATGTGGCCATCAGTGTGGACACCAGAGATGGGCATGAAATGCTAAGGTTAATGCTGCAGCCACCAAGAAGCCTGTGTGCAAGCACAGGTCACTTTCCATACCTACCTCCCCTGGGAGCCTGTGCAGCCCGCCACTGCCAGGGTCCCGTGATCCAGAGACAACGTCCCTGAGAGAACACATGGTGTGCCTCAGGCTGGTGCAATGTTATGTCGGCCTCTGCTGCCGCAGGCTCACCCCGCATTACAATTATAACTACTGTAACCCTCCCTCTCCCTGGCATGAGTGAGCAAGAGCCCCCTAATCAGCTGCTGCTTTAACCCCCTCCTGTAAGGGCAGAGACCAGATGCCTGAGGGTGACATACATGCAGAGGTGGGGCCAAAACCACAGTTGAACCCCAGGAGCTGTGCAAACAAATAAGAGAAAGGGAAATTACTAGCTAGAAAGAAGTGGCAGGACATATTTAAAGTGATGAAGGGGAAAAACCTACAATCAAGATTATTCTACCCAGCAAGGATCTCATTCAGATTCAACAGAGAAATTAAAACCTTTACAGACAAGCAAAAGCTAAGAAAATTCAGAACTACCAAGCCAGCTTTACAACAAATGGTAAAGGAACTTAACTAGGCAGGAAACACAAGAGAAGGAAAAGACCTACAATAACAAGCCCCAAACAATTAAGAAAATGGTAATAGGAACATATATATCGATAATTACCTTAAATGTAAATGGATTTAATGCTCCAAAAGACACAGACTGGCTGAATGCATACAAAACCAGGACCCGTATATATACTGTCTACAAGAGACACACTTCAGACATAGGGACACATACAGACAGAACATGAGGGGATGGAAAAAGATATTCCATGCAAATGGAAATCAAAAGAAAGCTGGAGGGCTTCCCTGGTGGCGCAATGGTTGAGAGTCTGCCTGCCGATGCAGGGGACACGGGTTTGTGCCCCGGTCCGGGAAGATCCCACATGCCACGGAGCCTGCGTGTCTGGAGCCTGTGCTCCACAACGGGAGAGGTCACAACAGTGAGAGGCCCATGTACTGCAAAAAAAAAAAAAAAAGAAAGAAAAGAAAGCTGGAGTAGCCATTCTCATTTCAGACAAAATAGTCTTTAAAATAAAGACAATTACAAGAGACAAAGAAGGACAATACATAATGATCAACAGATCAATCCAAGAAAAAACATAACAGTTGTAAATATTTATGCACTCAACATAGGAGCAACTCAATACATAAGGCAAATGCTAACAGCCATAAAAGGGGAAATCAACAGTAACACACTCATAGGGGACTTTAACACCCCATTTGCACCAATGGATAGATCACTCAAAATGAAAATAAATAAGGAAACACAGGCTTTAAATGACACATTAAACAAGATGGACTTAATTGATACTGATAGGACATTCCATCCAAAAACAACAGAATACACTTTTTTCTCAAGTGCTCATGGGACATTCTCCAGGATAGATCATATCTTGGGTCACAAATCAAGCCTTGGTAAATTTAAGAAAATTGAAATCGTATCAAGTATCTTTTCCAACCACAATGCTATGAGACTAGATATCAATTCCAGGAAACAAACTGTAAAAAATACAAACACGGAGGCTAAACAACACACTCCTAAATAACCAAGAGATCGCTGAAGAAATCAAAGAGGAAATCAAAAGTTACCTAGACACAAATGACAATGAAAACATGACGACCCAAACCCTATGGGATGTGGCAAAAGCAGCTCTAAGGGGGAAGTTTATAGCAATACAGTCCTACCTCAAGAAACAAGAAACATCTCAAATAAACAACCTAACCTTACACCTAAAGAATTAGAGAGAGAAGAACAAAAATCCCCAAAGTTAGCAGAAGTAATCATAAAGATCAGATCAGAAATCAATGAAAAAGAAATGAAGAAAATGATAGCACAGATCAATAAAACTAAAAGCTGGTTCTGTGAGAAGATAAACAACATTGATAAACCGTAAGCCAGACTCACCAAGAAAAAAAGGGAGAAGCCTCAAATCAGTAGAATTAGAAATAAAAAAGGAGAAACAGCAACTGACACTGCAGAAATACAAAGGACCATAAGAGATTACTCTAAGCAACTGTATGCCAATAAAATAGACAACGTGGAAAAAATGGACAAATTCTTAGAAAAGCACAACCTTCTGAGACTGAACCCAGAAGAAATAGAAAATATAACCAGACCAATCACAAGCACTGAAACTGAAACTGTGATTAAAAATCTTCCAACAAACAAAAGCCCAGGACCAGATGACTTCACAGGTGAATTGTATCAAACATTTAGAGAACAGCTAACAGCTATCCTTCTTAAACTCTTCTAAGCTATAGCACAGGGAGGAACAGTCTCAAACTCATTCTACGAGGCCACCATCACCCTGATACCAAAACCAGACAAAGATGTCACAAAAAAAGGAAACAAGAGGACAATATCACTGATGACCATAGATGCAAAAATCCTCAACAAAATACTAGTAAACAGACTCCAACAGCACATTAAAAGGATCATACGCCCTGACCAAGTGGAGTTTATCCCAGAAATGTAAGGATTCTTCAATATATGCAAATCAATCAATGTGATACACCATATTAACAAATTGAAGGATAAAAAACATATGATCATCTCAATAGAAACAGAAAAAGGTTTTTAAAAAATTCAACACCCGTTTATTATAAAAACTGTCCAGAAAATAGGCATAGAGGGAACCTACCTCAACATAATAAAGTCCATGTATGAAAAACCCACTGCCAAGATCATTCTCAGTGTGAAAAACTGAAAACATTTCCTCTAAGGTCAGGAACAACAGAAAGTTGCCCACTCTCACCACTATTCTTCAATATAGTTTTGGAAGTTTTAGCTATAGCAATCAGAGAAGAAAAAGAAATAAAAAATCCTAATCAGAAAAGGTGAAGTAAAACTATCACTGTTTGCAGATGACATGATACTGTACATAGAGAAACTTAAAGATGCTAACAGAAAACTACTAGAGCTAAGCAATGAATCTGGTAAAGTAGCAGGATACAAAATTAATGCACAGAAATCTCTTGCATTCCTATACACTAATGATGAAAATTCTGAAAGAGAAATTAAGAAATAATCCCATTTACCATTGCAGCAAAAAGAATAAAATACCTAGGAGTAAACATACCTAAAGAGACAAAAGACCTGTATGCAGAAAATTATAAGACACTGATGAAAGAATTTAAAGATGATACAGATAGATATTACATGTTCTTGGATTGGAAGAATCAATATTGTGAAAATGATTATACTACCCAAAGCAATCTACAGATTCAGTGCAATCCCCTTCACTCTACCAATGTCATTTTTCACAGAACTAGAACAAAAGATTTCACAATTTATATGGAAACACAAAAAACCCTGAATAACCAAAGCAATCTTGAGAAAGAAAAATGGAACTGCAGGAATCAGTCTCCTTGACTTCAGATTATACTGCAAAGATACAGTAATCAAGACAGTATGGTACTGGCACAAAAACAGAAATATAGATCAATGGAACAGGATAGAAAGCCCAGAGATAAGCCCACGCACATATGGTCACCTTATCTTTGATAAAGGAGGCAAGAATATACAATGGAGAAAAGATAGTCTCTTCAATAAATGGTGCTGGGAAAACTGGACAGTTACATGTAAAAGAATGAAATTAGAACACTTCTTAACACCATACACAAAAATAAACTCAAAATGGATTAAAAATCTAAGTGTTGGGCCAAACACAATAAAACTCTTAGAGGAAAACATAGGGAGTGGTTTATTCACAGAAAGACATTTAGACAGGGTTTGCAGTCAGGGCACCATAAGTGATGGTGCAGGCACCCGTAGTATCAGCCTCACTCTTACCAGCTGTAGGAAGAGGTAAAAAAACGGGATGGAAACCTGGAAGGAGACTCGTGTGGAGAGAGAGAGGGCCAACCTCAGAGGCACAGTCTGACACTTGAGGATTCAGCCATCTGAGGTGGCCTGGTCAAAGGCTCAGGGAGAGGAACACCCTGACCCTCAGAGTTTGTGTGTATCAGTAATTCAATTCTGTTTATTGCTAAGTAGTATCTACAGTATGGATGTACAATAGTTGGTTTAACCATTCCCTTACTGAGGGATGTGGTTGTTTCCAGTTTTTGGCTATTAACATATAAAGGTACTATGAACAATTGTGCAGAAAGTTTTGTGGTGATACAAGTTTTCATTTCTCTGGAATAAATGTCCAGGAGTGCAATTGCTGAGTTATATGGTAAACGTAGGTTTAATTTTTAAAGATGCCGCTAAACTAACTTCCAGAGTAGCTGGGTTGGAGAGATACATTTTTATCTGCACCCTTGAGAGATACATTTTTATCTTCATCCTTGTCTGCATTTAATGTTGCCTCTCTTTTATCTTAGCTGTTATATTAGGTGTATTAGATTATAAATTGTATTATAAATTATCATTATAATTGGTTTGAAGCAGTTTACTTGTGATATGTCTAGGTGTAGTTTCTTCATGTTTCTTATGCCTAAGTTTCTTTAACTTCTTATATCTGTGTGTATATATACATATTTTTTCATAAAATTTAGAAAAATTTTGGCATTTATTTAAATATTTTCATCACCCCTTTAATTCAGTGACTTCAACACACACATGTTTAGATGCTTGTTCACTGATGCTGTTATTTTTTACCCCAGATGTTTTTCTATTTTTTATTTCTATTGTTAGATCTTCAAATACGATAATATTCTGTAATGTCTAATCTGTTAATTTCATCCAGTGTATTTTTGATGTTAGACAATGTATTTTCTTTTCTAGCCTTCATTTTGGGTATTTATTTTTCTATAATTTTGATGTCTCTTCTTAACATGCTAAATCATTTTATATTCTTGAACAAACAGAATATAATTATAATTATTGATTTATTTTTCTACTAATGTCTATATTTCAAGTTTAATTTTCCACTCTTTTATAACAGCTTTATTAAGATATAATTATCACGAAATGTATCAATTCAAAACATACAGTTCAGTGATGTTAAGTATATTCAGAGTTATGTGAATGGTTTTTATATTCAAAGAATTATCAATGCAATCTAACATTAGAAATTTTTTCCTCTCTCTAAAAAATTTTACATATATAGAAGTTGTTTACCAACTCCATCCTTAGCCCTAGGAAACTACTAATCTACATTGCCTCTTAGATTGACCTGTTCTGGACATTTCATTTAACTGGATTCATAAAATAGGTGATATTTTATTACTAGCTTTCTTCATTTAACATAATGTTTTCAAGTTTCATCTATGCTGTAAATGTATCAGTAATTCATTGTTTTTAATTACTCAATATTTCACTATAGGGATATACAACATTTTCTGTTTCATCAGTAGAATAAATTTGGGTAGTCTAATTTTGAGTTTATAAACAATGCTGTTATGAATATTTGGTATAGGTTTGTATGTGGATGTATGTTTTAATTTCTTGATAGATACCTAGGAGCAGAATTGCCGGGTAATATAATAACTCTATGTTTAACATTTGAGGAACTGCCAAACTATTTTCCAAAGTGGCTGTAGCATTTTACATTTCCATCATCAATGCTTAAGCGTTTTAAATTTTCCATATCCTTGTCAATACTTGTTATTGTCTCTTTTTGATTTATGCCATCCTAGTGGACGTAAAGTGATATTTTACTGTGGTTTTGATTTTTATTTCCCTAATGAGTAATGCTGTTGAATATCTTTTCATGTGATCCATTTCTCAAGGGAAAAATATTCTACATTGCTTCAATGTCCTGAGAAATATTTTCCATTTTTTCCATAGCTGATATTTTAGTTATTTCAGGAAGGAGGGAAAAGCCCATTTCTTTTTGTCCAAAATTGAGAGTCCTTTATTACAATATTAAACAAAATGATTTTAGTGATTCACAGAGGTCAGTTGGAATTACATTACCTTTTGTAATTGTTTCAAAACAAGCCTAACAGCTGTATATGCTCCTTGTAGCCCAATCCATAGCAAAAATATTATCCTGATTGAGAGTGGACTGAACTTCAGATTTAGGGCAAAAGATAAAACAGGCCATCCCATAAGATTTGCCTTTAAATTCAAAATTATAAGTGCTTCCAGATGTTCCATTAACCAAAGTAGGGTTACAATTTTGACCAATATTTTTCTTTTCACAGATGTTTAATAAATCATTAACTGTAATTTTCTTGGCTAATTACTTAAATCTCATATATAACTTGAATATATTGGTAAGAGTGACCAGCTTGAGGAAACTCTGGGTAAAATAACTCTTCATGTTTCAGATTGCTGAGAATTGAGTCATGTTCCCACCAATTCATATGTTGAATGCATAACCCCTAGTACCTCAAAATGTGACCTTATTTGGAGATAGGGGTTTTAAAGAGGTAATTAATCTAAAGCGAGGTTGTTAGGGTGGGCCCTCATACAATATGACTAGTGTCCTTATGGAGGGGAAATTTGGACACAGAGAAAAGTATAGAGGGAAGATAATTGGAAGACATAAGGAAAAGATGGCCATCTACAAGCCAAGGAGAGAGGCTTGGAACAGATTCTTTGACAGCTCTAAGAAGGAACAAACCCTGCTGACACCTTGATCTTGGACTCCAGAACTGTTAGACAATAAACTACTATTTTTATACCACTCAATCTGTGTTATGGCAGCCCTAACAAATATAATACACAAGAGAATTAATTTATTTCATGAACCCAGCCCTCCTTTTGCCTCCATTACTTTGTCCTTGGCTATAACTCTATTAGACTAGCCTTTCATTTTCATTAGTCTTGCAGTGAACTACAGGGAAATGTTGACTTTTCCACAATGCTGACACCATGTTAAGTCCCTGTCTGCTCCTGGCAGGTATTTTCTTCCCCAGACAAGAACATTTTCCTCAGTGACAGAACCTAACACAAAGCAGTAACCTGCCAAAAGCTCTAATATATCTATGGCAACAAGATTAGAATGCCATTTACTGCTAAAGTTCAAATCAACAATTCTTTGGAGGGAGGACAGGATGCTAAAATCTGGAATAGCTCCTTTATCCAAAACATAAAGAGGCCAGGTTTTCTTTTTTCTTTTCTGTGATGACATTTCTTCAATGAAGTTTTGAAAGAATATGTACCAAAAGCTGTATTAAAATTCTTCTTCCTTGAGTAGATTGCCAGTTTATCTCTGCTTAGCAGAAAAAAGAGACAGAAATTTAACAAAGGACAGATTAAAAAGGGAAAAACAATGAATAGAAAAAATTAACTTTATTCTCACATATTTGTATTTCTGTTTTCAGTTCATATGTCTGTTTTCTCTTAAATGATGAAAGAATTGTTTTTGCCACGGATAAGAGTTTAAATAAGATATAGTGGAAAAAATTAAAAGTTTTTTCTTTAATATTTTTACTTTCTTCTTGTTTGCATGGTTTCTGATAAGAAGTTCGATATAATTCTTGTTCTTATTGTCCTAAAGTTAAGGTATTTCATTTTTAAAAATTTTCCTCTTTGGTATTCTGGTAGTCATCAGTTTGAATATGATATGCCTGGGTGTGCCTTTTGGTATTTATCCTGCTTGATGTTCTCTGAGCTTCCTGGATCTCTGGTTTGTTTTCTGTCTATTTTGGAAATTTATGGGCCATTATTCAAATATTTCTTCTCATTTCTGTCTTCTCCCCTAATATTCCAGTTACATATATATTACACATTAAAATTTGCCCTGTAAATAGTAGTTCTTGATGTTCTGTAGTTCTTGGATGTTTGGATGTTCCCTTCTGTTTCTCTTTCTTCTTCTTCCTCTTCCTCCACCTTCTTTATCATTTTTTAGCACTTTGAATTTCATTAGTTTGGTAAGTTTCTATGAGTCTGTATTCAAGCTCACTGATTATTTCCTCATTAGTTTCTAGTGAACTGATGAGCCCATCAAAGGTGTTCTTTGGTTTCTGATACTTTTTTCTCTAATATTTCCTTTAAATTCTTAGAATTTTCATCTTTCTCCTTTCAGTCCATATGTTCTTGTATGCTGTCTACTTTTTCCATTTGAGCCCTCAACATGTTAATCAGGGTTATTTTAAATTTCGTGTCTGAAAATTCCACCATTTGTCTCATGAATCTGGTCTGATGCTTGCCTGGTCTCTTCAGACCATGATTTTGCTTGTCCTTTAACATGCCTTGTAGTGTTTTGTTGAAATCTGGGCATGATATATTGGATAATAGGAACTGGGCTTTAGTTAAAATTTTAAGTTAATCTGGCTAGAATTTGACCTGTGTTTAATGTTTGCTGTAGTTATATATACCAAAGACTTCAAATTCCCCTAGTGTAATTTTCATTTGTTTTCCCCTGTTGACTTTGGGTTTTTCTAAGTGCTTGTTTCCAAAATTATGAATAAATTTCTTTTAGCTGTGATCCACTATTACTATGCTAGAGCCTTGTTTGTTTGATAGTGGAGAGGAGGGTAAGCATTTTATAATCATAATTAAATCTAATTATTTCAGGGGACTTAGCATGTGACTTTTACAAGGCTTTTAGCCCCCTTTCCCCACTTTAGGTGATACAGGAAATGGTACGGTAGGAGGATCGCCTTTTACCCAGGTGGGATAAGACTCTGCTAAAGCCTTCACCCTTAGAGAGAAGGACTTTTCTTATGAAATGTGCTCTGGTTCTATTTCACAATGATTATTGTTCCTCTCTCCCATCAGTGCCATAGGTGACCTTTGTCAACTCTTTACTGTGAAAACCTGATGCAGTTCCTCAAAATAAAACCCATGAAAGTGTTGGGCTCCCTAAGGCTGTGGTCCCAGGAGTTTCCCATTTATGCTAGTGCGTCTCAGCCTAAAATGAAAATTAAGGGTTTTTAAAAAAATTCTATGTGGCAAACTAGTCATTGTCCTTTAGGATTATAGTATGATACAGTATTTTTTAATTAAAAAATACAACTTAAAACAGACATGAAAGTGGAGTGTTCCTTTACTAACTCCTTTACTAACTCTTCACTGGATAAAATAGTTGCTTACATAGAATACCAATAACATAGTTCTAAAAAAAAACAATAATTATCCATTGTGGTTGGAAAATAAAGTTCAGGCTTAAAAATGTATTAAAATCTTTATAGCCACAGTTCTAACAAGCACAGTAATTTATCAGATGAAGTATTTTAAAAGTAATATGTATTTTAAAATCAAACTTTTATTACAGAATATCTGCTCTAAACATTTGCGTCATGTGCATAATGATGCAAAATTATTAAAAAATCTGAAGTACTAGCTTTTCATGTATGTTACTAAAAATGATCCAGTGCTTTCCTCATTTATTTTTAAATAGATATTCTTTTTTAAAAATTCAAATATTATTTAAATTCTGTATTATTCATTTGTTTATCATTAGATTATCATTATTCAATAGATTTGTTTCAGTCCAAGATTCTTCCTGTCTTAGAGATGACTAAAACGAAATTTAGAAAAGTACTGTCACAGTGTAGAATGCAGCAATGAACCTAGGTGTGTCTAAGGAATTCATTCTTATTCTTTGTACAACTAACAATTTTATACATTGAAATTCAGATGAGGTTACATCTAAATATTCAAATGCCCAATTTCACTTTAGGCAGAAATTCTTTAAAGCACATTCTTGTGGCTGGTCTGCTGCTTGTGTGGATATATGGCAGGGGAATTGTTCCCTGTTGTTATTATGGTAGCTTTCTGCACTTTTTGACTCTGTTGACCACGACCATTTGTCTCACAAATTAAGTGCTGTACCTGCATTGATTTATCTGCTATAGCACTTGTTGTGGTTTAATTATTTCTTGCGTATGCAGCTTATTGCATTAGGTTTCATGTATTTATTCATCTAAAATATATTTTACCATGTATTGCTAGAGCATCTGGGCACCTTAAAATAAGTGAGAGTTAAACAAATTTATCAATAATAAAGCTATCCATTTGGCCAGAAACCTATTTCCACACTAACAGCTGTAACAACCTGCTAAATAAGATTACACTTATACCTGACTCTTTCAATCAAAGAGCTCATAAAACAAAATTTATTCATATTGTTCCCAGTTCAATTTACTTAAAATCCTAACTTTCTTAGTCATTACTTTATCAATATAGTTATAAACTATGTTTGCAAATTTTTTGCATTTAAGTAGTAATGTTTCTTGGAGTAATCTGCAAATAGTAGTTTAAGAAATGCCTTGTGCTGAATGCCTTCTATGGTTGGTACTTTCTGTAATATGGAGATTAGTGGTGTAATGACAAAGAAGTCAATGAGTTATTTAATCCTGAAGGGGTTTTATGGCTTATTCTCAAGTACAGGTCTTGTAGGTTTGTTGTATCATGATGAGGCTAAGATTATGGCTTTGATATGGAGTTCTTGGGACAGGTAAGGCTCTGTCCAACTCCCCCAGCTACTGGTAGTCAAAAGCTCATTCTCTTCGAAGCCCAGGATAGCTTACCGTGGGGGCCCCATCATAAGGGCTTGGGTAGGATCTCTGTTCTATATGCTTTCCATCCCAGAGAGACAGCAGAGCAGTTCTTACAGTGGGGATTTTTGCACAGTTCAGAGAAAACTGCTTCTAAGTTTGAACTGGGAAGCTGATCATTCACATTCCATATTTTACTTCTGGATAACAGAGGTGGAGGAAAATTGTGCAACATAATCTATATGTTATTTTTAATCTTTATGATAATCCCTTAAAGTGACTCGGCTAAAATGGCACAGTTAATGACTGAGAAACAGAATGCGAGATAAGCCTTCCTGGCCTCAATGATCAAGCCCTTTCTCCCTGATAACATAATCTCCAAGAGGGTAATTGCATTTTCAGGTCAATTGCAGATGACTGAAAAAAACTTAGTATATTTTACTTGTGGTTACAATTCATAATCTCACACATAAGCTGATGTTTATTAATTTGTAAATATAGTAGTTGTTTTTGAAAGTTTAATTATGTCAAACTTTCCAAAAACGTTATAGCAAAACATATGGGAAATCTTAAAGTGATAATTATGGACCGTGCATTGGACTCTGACAATTATACTCATTGATTTTTTTTTTCAATATAGTATTTTGATTTGAGGTAGATGATTTGTACACATGTTTAAGACAAAAGATATGAGTTTTGCCAATTAGTGGATAAGCTTTCAGGATATAACAGAATTTTAAAATACAGTTCTCTCTTTCTCAGGTTTGGAGACCACATGATAATAAATTGAGGTGCTAGATTTTCTAAGCAGGAGAGGGAAAGAACATATTCAAAATCTGGTTTGACAACTCCTACCCTCACATCAAGGGTATAACATGGTTGAAGATAGAAAGGGCAGTGGTAAGGTTGTGGCAGAATTTATTTTGAGAGTTTCTACTGTGCTTCATTCCCTCATCTTTTTTTTTTGCAATACGCGGGCATCTCACTGTTGTGGCCTCTCCCCTTGCGGAGCACAGGCTCTGGACGCGCAGGCTCAGCAGCCATGGCTCACGGGCCCAGCCGCTCCGCGGCATGTGGGATCTTTCCAGACCGGGGCACGAACCTGCATCCCCTGCATCGGCAGGCAGACTCTCAACCACTGCGCCACCACAGAAGTCCAGGAAAGCCCCATTCCCTCATCTTGAATGATATACTTCTTTCCTCTAACCTTGATCTAAAGAAGAAGAAACTACTTAGAGATGTTATATTTATCCCTTGTAATTTTGGGACACATTGAATTGGTTTTAAACTGTCAATTGTAAAAAAAAAAAAAAAGTATCCAAGGTAGGCTGAAGTGGCTTGAGACTGCCTGGCTTTGGTCATATTTGGGAAATAATTACATACCTCCATACACTTACTCCAAAGGTGCATGACTTTCAGGGACTAGTCCTGGAATCTATGGTTAGACTAATGGCTAAAGATTGTTTTTTTTTTTT